>NC_054467.1:236908902-237208902 GCF_017639515.1 Carcharodon carcharias | reverse complement strand
AAAAATAATGTTTTGCATGTTGGAGTTTGTTGATCTAAAAGCACAACATGCACAGCTTTACACTATATTTGTGTAACTACACTCCAAATATGTGAACTGTGCACAATTTTGTTTTCAAGCTTTTTTGTGTTCACTTCAGCAGCTTCTTTTGAGGCCACCCTACTTTGCTCATCTCCGGTAATGTTACGTTCTCATTCCGTTATTTTTCGCCATTCCCTGCCATACTGTGCTATTCATTCTATTCCACTCTTCTGAACCAGAGCTTGCATTTTGTGTGCCTGGCTAATTAGTTTATTTCTTTTCTTGCATTTTAAGGTATGTTTAAATAACATGATATGCGCAAGATGGTGAATATTTGTATTGTTTTCTTTTATCAGATTTGGTTTTCTTTGGTATTGTAACTTTGGAAACATTGCTACTTCAAGATACATCAAAATAACATTTCTTGTGGCCTGAAAATAATACATAACTGCAGGTCTTACAGATGTTAATGAGTACTGCACTCTCTGTCTTACAAGCATCCTCTCACTACTGGTCATCAGAGGTTGGTGTAATCTACACCATGACAATACTTGTAATTCATCAAATGGCAATCTCAGTCAAATTCCACAAATACAGCTAATGAGGAAATTGAAAGATTCACACAAATACTAGTTGGTGTGCTAAAAAGTTGAGGTTAACGGCGTATTGTCAGGACAGAGGAAAAGTGTCATTGCTCTGCATCAACCTGTGCTGCACCTTAACTAACAGCGCTCCTACTAACTGGGTGACAAAAATACAAAAATGTTCTAAGCCTCCAATTCTAACATCTTTGATCTCTAATGTAAAGTGTAACGAAACACAAAATGTATGAATTCAGGGTAAAACCATATCTAATTGAGACCAATGGTCACATATTTTAACTACTTGCTGATGTTTAGATTTTTTATTTATTCTTTCTTAGGTTGTGGGTGTCAGTGGCAAAGCCAAAATTTGTTGCCCATCCCTAATTGCCCATGAACTTAGTGGCTTGCTCAGAGGATAGCTAAGAGTCAACCACATTGCTGTGGGCCTGGAATCACATGTAGGCCAGGCCAGGCAAGGGTGGCAGAGTTAGTGAACCAGATGGGTTTTTACAAAAATCAATGATGGTTTCATGGTCACCATTACAGGGATTCATTTTTAATTCCAGATTTTTTAATTGATTGAATCTAACTTCTATCAGCTGCTGTGGTGGGATTTGAACCTGTCCTCAGACCGTTAGTCCAAACCTCTGGATTGCTAGTCCAGTGACATTATCACTATGCCACCACCTCCCTCGATGCTACCAACTTGATTAATGTACTCAATATGTACGCTAGCAATTTTTTAAAACTATAATGTGAATAGCTGGTAGTAATCTGAAAGCTATAATTCCATTCCTGGTTATGCTGAAATTTAATAATTGCTTTCTCTTTGCTCTATCAATTCTATTTCTAGTTTGTAACTCTACTACTTCCCGACTATATTGCAGAGAGCTTAGTAATACTTGTGCAGTATTTAGTTTAATTAGTAGTGTCTTGAAACACATTTAAAAGAATTGCACAGTATAATTTCTAAAATTCATAATTATACTAAGGTGGCAAATTAGCCATTAACGAAATGATGATTCTTGAATGAGATCTGCAGATTATAAATCCTAATTAGATGAACATGGATAGAAATATCTGCATTTTGGAACCAAAAAGCAACTAAAGTTAAGAAAGAGTAATCTCTTTATTACAGTAAAGCCTAAAGCTTTTTGACCATAGGCTGAGTGGGAGTAGTTTATAGGCCCACTGACATTGGTTACATGGTAGGACAGAGTATCCAGGAAGAAATAAATGGGGCTTGTAAGAAAGATACCATAATAATCATGGGTGACTTCAATTTACACACCGATTGGGTGAATCAGATTGGCAAATGTAGCCTGGAAAATGAATTCATAAAATGTATTTCGGACAATTGCTTAGTGCAGCATGTTATAGGGCCAAGCAGGGAGCAGGCTGTTCTGGATCTGATAATGACCAATGAGACAGGATTAATCAATGACCTCATTATAAAGGAGCTTCTAGGCGACAGCGATCATAACATATTAGAATTTCATGTTCAGTTTGAAGTGGAGAAGTGTGTGTCTAAAACAAGCGAAAAACAAGTCTTAAAAAAAGCTAGCTAGTAATATAAAATCAGACCGTTAGAGCTCCTACAAGTATTTAAATATGAAAAGAGTAACTAAAGCTAGTGTTGGTCCTTTAGAGAGCGAGTCTAAGGAATTGATGGTGGAAAATAAGGAAATGACAGAGGCATTGAACAAGTATATTGTGTCCGTCTTCACTGTAGTAGACTTAGAAAACTTCCCAAAGATGCTTGAAAATCAGGAGATGAACAGGAGGGAGGAACTTAAAACAATTAGCATCACTAGGGAAAAGATGCTGGGAAAACTATTAGACCTAAAGGCTGACAAGTCCCCAGGACCAGATGGCCTGCATCTTTGGGTCTTGAAGTGGCTGCAGAGATACAAGATGCATTGGTAATAACCTTCCAAAATTCCTTAGATTCTGGAAGGGTTACAATGGATGAGAAAATTGCTAATGTAACACCTTTATTCAAGAAAGGAGGGAGACAGAAAAGCAGTGAACTACAGGACAGTTAACCTAACATCTGTCATAATGTAATTGCTGGAATCCATTATTAAGGAGGTTATAGCAGGATACTTAGAAAATTATCATTTGATCAGGCAGAGTCAACATGGCTTTGTGAAAGGGAAATCTTGTTTAACTTATTAGAGTTTTTTGAGGAAGTAACAAGCAATTTGGATAAAGGGGAATCTGTAGATGTGGTGGTTTATTTGGATTTCCAGATGGCAATTAATAAGGTGCCACATCAAAGGTTGCATACTGTAGGGGGAAGGATATTAGCAAGGGTAAAGGGATGGTTAGCTAACAGTTAACAGAAAGTAGGGATAGCTGGGTCTTTTTTGGGTTGGCAAGCTGTAACTAGCGGAGTGCCACAGGGATTAGTGCTGGGGCCTTGACGATTTGCAATCTACTTCAGTAAAGGGACCGAATGTATGGTAGCTAAATTTGCCAATTAAACCAAGATAAGTGGGAAAGTAGGTTGGTCAGTAGAGAGTCTGCAAAGAAAGTGAGCAGGCAAATAGTCTTTTCCAGGTTGGCAAGCTGTAAGTAGTGGGGTGCCACAGGATCAGTGCTGGGGCCTCAACTGCTTATAATCTACATCAGTGACTTGGATGAAAGGACTGAATGTATGATAGCTAACTTTGCCAATAATACCAAGATAGATAGGGAAATAATTTGCAAGAGGAGGTCAAGAGTGTGCAAAGAGATATGGGCTGTTTAAGTGAGTAGGCAAAAATTTGACAAATGGAATATGTTGTGGGAAAATGTGAACTTGTGCACTTTGGCAGGAAGAATAGCAAAGCAGTATACTATTTAAATGGAGAGACATTGCAAAACTCGGCAGTGCAGAGGTATCTGGGTGCCCTGGTGCATGGATCACAAAAGTTAATATGCAAGTACTGCAAGTGATTAGTAAGACAAATGGAATGTTGGCTTTTATTGCAAGGGGAATGGAATATATAAGTAGGGAAGTTTTATTGCACCAGGGCCTTGGTGAGACCACATCTGGAGTACTGTTTATAGTTTTGATCTCCTTATTTGAAGAAAAGATATAATTGTGTTAGAAGCAGTTCAGAGAAGGTTCACTCATCTCACCCCTGGAATGAGGGGCTTATATTATGAAGAAAGATTGGACCCATACCCATTGGAGTTTAGAAGACAGAGGTGATCTTATTGAAACATAGAAGCTCCTGAGGGAACTTAATAAGACTAGATACCATACAGGTTTTCCATGTGTGGGGAGACTAGAACCAGGGGACACATTTTAAGAAGTCTCCCTTTTAAAATAGAGATGAGGAGATGTTTTTTTCTCTCAAATGTTTTTTAGTATGTGGAATTCTCTACCACAAAAAACAGTTTAGGCTGGGCCATTGATTTTGTTCAAGGCAGAGTTGGACAGATTTTTGATGAACAGGGAGTCTGGAGTTATGGGGGGCAGACAGGAAAGTGGAGTTGAGACCACAACCAGATCAGCCTTGTGTGACACCAAAAAGTTCATGTGAAACTGAAGCCAACAGGGAACAGGGAAAAACCCTCATCACTGACACGAAGGAAAATGGTTGTGCTTGCTGGAGGCCAATTATTTTAGCCCAATAATTTGCTGCAGCAGTTCTTCGAGGCAGCATTTAAGGCCCAAGAGGGAGCCTCTCAATAACATTCTTTGGCATTACCATCATCAAATCCCCTAACATAAATAAAAACAGTAAATGCTGGAAAAACTTAGTAGGTCTGGCAGCACCTGTGGAGAGAGAAACAAAGTTAATGTTTCAGGTTGAATTTGACTCTTCAAGTGTTGCCCAATCGTGGAATCACATCGAACAGATATTTTGTTTTGGGTTTTGCATGTGGGGGCTGGTTAAGCGTGGCCTGTATTATGCTTATTATGAGCAGCTGGAGGAACATGTTTGATTCGATCAGCCAGTTGTTGGGAGTACAGCCTACATACCTTAGCATGTAGGAAAAATGAGAGGAAAGTTATGAGGAACAATGGTAATAAGAAACTGCATTTCACTGTCAAAACAGGTTAGTTATGTATATTTTTAATTCCTTTATGGGACGTGGGCATCGCTGGCTATGCCAGCATTTATTGTGCATCCCTAATTGCCTTTTTTCGGAGGGCATTTGCTGTAGGTCTGAAGAATAGCAATTTCCTTCCCTAAAGGACGTTAGTGAACCAGATGTGTCTTTATGGCAATCAGCAACAGTTTCGTGGTGGTCATCAAAATTTTAATTCCAGATTTTGTTTTATTGTATTCAAATTTCACCATCTGATGTGTGGGAATCGAAACCTGGTCCCCAGAGCATTACCCTTTGTCTCTGTATTACAAGTCCAGTGATTATGCCACAATACTACTGTCTCCCCTTAATTTTTATGGTGTTTCAAGTGCTCATCTAAATGCTTATTAAAGTAAATATCCAAATTGGAAACCAACATTTAAAGTTTAGTTAAACACTGTAATTAAAATAAATGACTTATCAGATGAATTTTAGGGTAGTTACAAATGCACTTATAGATTATAGTCCATTTCTAATAACTCAATCTTGCCAAATACAACTTTGAATTAAGTGCTGTAGCCTATATTGCATTAACATTACTTAGTGCTGTCACACACCTTGTCAAAGGCAGTTAGGGATGGGCAATAAATGCTGGCCTAGCCAGCAATGCCCACATCCCATGAAAGACTTAAAAAAAAAACATGGAAAGCAAAACATTTCCTACATTTAAAACATGATTTTGATAGTCTCTGGATGTTGTAAAGTACTTCACGGGCAATGAAATATTTTTTAATGGTTAGATTTTCCAATTGGAGGCTAGAAACAGGAAGCGGTTCTATTTTTGTGTCGGAAGCCCACCTCAAGAACCTGACTCAGATTTGGATTTTCCCAGGGTCAACACTTATTGGGATGGAGATTGGTTTCCTGCCCAATAAAAGCTATTAGGGCAGGAATAGAGACAGCTTTCAGTTACACATAGCAAACATCACTGAGGCTGCTGCTTGTTCCAAGGGAGAGTGTTGGTGCCAAAGCCTGCCACTGCACCATGAGGACCTGAGATGGCATAGTGGATCTGGATGCCTGTCGCCACCCATGTGGGAAAGACAGGGAGATCCTCTTCCATAAGGTATCCCCTTTTGTTCTTTAATAAGGACAATGTAATTGGCATTATACTCAAACTGGAAATCAACATGAGGTTAGCAGGTGGAGGCAAGCTCATCATGCAGCAGGTTGGGGGGGACCTTTCTTTAGCATCATCTCCGTCTGCTCGAGGGCATTGCAGGGCAGTACCTGACCGCTTCAGATGCCAGACCAGGTAATGCACGTGATGCCCTATCAGTTGAAATCCTGACCTGTTGCCCAGCATTGGTAAAGAGGGCAACTATTATCTGGATGTGCAGCTGCCTGAGATGCCACAGAGGTCCACAGCTGACAAGGGGACGGATACCTGTTACCATCTAGAGAGTTACAGTCTCCTGAGCCACTGATTCTACATTATATATAGGCCTCTTCACCTATGCCCATAGATCCTGTGCTCAGAGTGATAGCTCCTTCTCCTTTATGCTCCTCTTCCCTCTTCTGTAACATCCTGATGCCCAGCAATCTGCCTTTTCTCTGCAGGCTGCTGCTACTTATGTCCATTGACCTTGCTTTCTGAAGGTGCACCACCCATTTCCTGCACTCTTCTTGGTACTCAAGTAGAGTTCAAGCCAGCTGCTCTGATGTCAGGCAATGCCAAGAGGGTGACAATCTCCTGAATTGGCAAATTTGTTAATGCTGGCTCATCCTCTGACTTCTAATGAGCTCCTGCAACTTAAACTTTAAGGGGTTAAACCCTTTAAACTTCAAAAAGCATTTTTACTTTTTTAAATTCTTCTTACCCCCATTATATCTCCTTGCCACCATGCAGCTGGTCTGACATCAGGCAACTGCTGAAGTCTAACTGCCTTTCTGAAAATCCAAAGATTCCCGAGACTTAATGAGTCTGAAATGATATGAATTAGCTCCTTCATTGGTGCGGGCAGATTCTGAGGCCTGCTCCCTTGCCCATTCTTGGGAATGTAATGTGAGGTTGTCCACTTTGGCAGGAAGAATAGAAAAACAGAACATTACTTAAATGGAGAGATTAGAGTGCTGCAGTACAGAAGGATCTGGATGTCCTTGTACAAAAAGTTAGCATGCAGGTACAGAAAGTAATTAGGAAGGCAAACGGAATGTTTAGTGCCTGGGGATGGAGTATAAAAGTAAGACAGTTTTGCTACAACTGTGCAGGACACTGGTGAGACCTCACCTCAAGTACTGTATACAGTTCTGGTCACCTTACTTGAAGAGGAACATTTTTGCATTGGAAGCAATTCGGAGAAGGTTCACTAGGCCAATTGCTGGAAGAAGGTATTGTCTTACAAGGAAAGATTGAGCAGGCTGTACGAATGCTCGTTGGAGTTTAGAAGAATGAGAGGTGATCTTGATGAAACATCAAAGTTTCTCACGGGACTTGACAGGGTAGATGCTGAAAGCGTGTTTCCTCTGATAAGGGAAACTGGAGCTAGGAGGGAACAGTTTTCAAATAAGGGGTCGCACCTTTAAGACTGAGATGAGGAATTTTTCCTCAGGGTCATTAGTGTTTGGAACTCACTTCCCCAGCGAGCAATAGAGGCTGGGTCATTGAATGTACTGAAGACTAAGTTAGACAGAAAGCTGTTTATTATTTAAATAGAGAGAGATTGCAGAACATGGTAGTACAGAGGGATCTGGGTGTCCTGCCATGAATCACAACAAGTTAGTACGCAGGTACAGCAAGTGATTAGGAAGGCAAATGGAATGTTGGTGTTTATTGCAAGAGGAATGGAGTATAAAAGTAAGGAAGTTTTACTGCAGCATTGATGAGACCACATCTGGAATACTGTGAACAGTTTTGGTCTCCATATTTGAAAAATGATATAATTGTGTTATAAATAGTTCAGAGAAGGTTCATTCCTGGGATGAAGGGCTTATCCTATGAAGAAAGTCTTTCCAGGTTGGGCCTATACCCATTGGAGTTTAGAGAAATAAGAGGTGGTCTTATTGGAACATATAAGATCTTGAGGAGATTTGATAGGGGAGATATTTCCACTTGTGGGGGAGACTAGAACTAGGGGACACAGTTTAAGAATAAGAGATCTCCCCTTTAAGACTGAGACAAGGGCAACTTTTATTTCTGAAAGGGTCGTTAGTATGTAGAATTGTGTTCCCCAGAGAGCAATGGAGGCTGGGTCATTGAATTTATTCAAAGCAAAGTTAGACAGATTTTTGATGGAGAAGCGAGTTGAGGGTTGTGAGGGCAGAGAGGAAAGTGGAATTGAGGTTTTTGATTGACCACGGAACCGAGAGTTATGGGGTGGGCAGGCAAGAACGTGGGGTTAAGGCCACAATCTGATCAGCCACGATCTTATTGACTGGCAGAGCAGGCGTGGTGGGCCTACTCCTACTCCCTATATTTTATATGATCTTATGTAGTTTGCTATCTTCAGTAATTTGAGGAATGGACTGATGGATATAATCACACTAGAGAGGGCAAGGAGATTTATGAGGATGTTGACAGGATTGGAGAATTTTAGCCCTAAAAAAAGATTAGATTGGCTTGGGTTGTTTTCTTTGGAACAGAGAAGATTTAATTGAGGTGTAGAAAATTAACAGGTCCAACTGGAGTGACTAAGAAGGACCTATATCACTTAGCAAAGAGGCCAGTAACCAGGGGGAATAGATTTAAAGAATTGAGAGAAAGATTAGAGAGGAGTTGAGGATTTTTTCACCCCAAGGTGGTAGGCACCTGAAACTCATTATATCAAAGGATGGTTGAGACAGAAACCCCAATTGCATTTAAGTAACCTACAAGGCTATGGACCAAGAGCTGAATAACTGTTAATCGACTGACACAGATGGGGTAATGCAAATGGCCCCCTCCTGTGCTGTACATTTTTATGATTCTATCCCTGTAAATTTATAATTTAGTAACAAATAGATTTGAAATATGAAGGATCATTCCAAATCAGGTGAATTTTCCTGTTCCATTAATTTTGCATATGATTTTTATTTTAGATCAGTTCTTCCTCATTTCTAAAAAAATGTATTCGTTCACGGATGTGGGCTTTGCTGGCTCAGCCACTGTTTATTGTCCATCCCTAATTGCTCTCGAGAAAGTGGGCGTGAGCTGCCTCTTTGAACTGCTGCAGTCCATGTGATGTATGTACAACCTCAATGCTGTTAGGAAAGAGTTCCAGGAATTTGACCCAGAGACAGTGAGGCAATGACGATATAGTTCCAAGTCAGAGTGGTGTGTGGCTTGGAGGGGAACTTGCAGATGGTGTTTTTGCCATGCATCTGCTGCCCAATCCTTTAAGTTGTAGAGGTTGTGATTTTAGAAGGTGCTGCCGAAGGAGCCTTCGTGAGTTGGTGCAGTGCATCTTGTAAACGGTGTACACTGCTGCCACTGTGCGCAGTGGTGGGAGGGAGTGAACGTTTAAGGTGATGGATTGGGTGCCAATCAAGTGGGCTGCCTTATCCCGGATGGTGTCAAGCTTCTTGAGTATTGTTGATGCACTCACCCAGGCTTGTGGAGAGCATTCTATCACATTGTGCCTTGCAGATGGTGGACAGGCTTTGGGAGTCAGGAGGTGAGTTACTCTCTGCAGAATTCCCACCCTCTCACCTGCTCTTGTAGCCACAGCATTTATATGACAAGTCCAGTTCAGTTTCTGGTCAATGGTAACCCCCCAGGATGTTGATAATGGGTATTTCAACTTTTAATTATTGAATTGTTAGTCACTGATATGCTCATAGTTAATTGTAAATTGTGAAGACTGATAGTTGCATACTACAGTATGAACATGAATGCAATTTGGGTAAAAAGAGGGCTGAGGGAGAAAAAAGAGAATGCATATGCTAGCTTAGTGCAAAACTTGTTTGCTGCGCAAAAGTTTAATGAAAGTAATTACTGAAGCAGTCCACAGACCAGCCTGGCTAGTCATTTTCCTACGCCAATTGTAAGAGGCTGCAAATTAACTTGTAACTGCTGTGATAGTTTTGTGTAATTTGGAAAAGCCAAGCATTAAAAGAAATCCCTGCAAACTTATTAAATATTCTTATTTAAAATCTTTGTTTGTATGGATGTGTATTTTAATTCAGTTGAAGTTTGTATTCTCTGAGGTCTAATAGCTTGGATTGCAATTCTGAGTTTGTCATTTTTACAAAGCATAAACATGGCTTTATCACCAGAGCACTGTACTTTTAATTGTGGTCCTCTTTTCATCTTTAGATAAATATTTTGTTATCTTTTCATGTAGAGCTCCAGAGCATGCCACTGCTCGCAAGGTCTCCAAGCACTAACCGAAAATACCCACCACTGTCTATTGAGAAACTGGAAGAGGAAGCTAATCGACGAATGGCAGATGACAACAAACTTTTCAGAGAAGAATTTAACGTAAGTTTATCTAGTTTCATTTGTTATGGTTACTGCACCTAAAGTTTTCCTTTTAATATACTCTTCTGACCTAATGACTTGTGCTATCTTCAACATGTGTCCATGTCCACTGATGCTCAGAGTATTTAGAGCTCTGATTTTAAATTGGAGTATGTTTAAGATAGAACTTCTAAATTGGGAGAGGGATAACTTCAGTGGTATGAGAGGGTGTAGAGCCAGGGTAAAATGGAACCAAAGACTAATGGGAAAAACTGTAACAGAGCAGTAGGTGATTTTTAAGGACAAAGTGCTTCATGTACAGGCTTTTTGGACTGTATTCTCTGGAGTTTAGAAAAATGAGAGAGTGATCTCATTGAACATACAAGATTCTGAAGCGGCTTGACAAGATAAACAGAGGTTGTTTCCCGTGGGTGGGGAGTCTAGAACGAGAGGGCACAGGTTCAGCATAAAGGGCTGATCATTTAGGACCGAGATTAGGAGAAATTTCTTCACTCAAACGGTTGTGAATCTTTGGAATTCTCTACCCCAGAGGGCTGTTGATACTCCATCATTTACTCTGTTTAAGGCTAGGACAGACAGATTTTTAGTGTCTCAGGGAATCAAAGGATATGGGAAACTTGGGGCAGAGTGGATTGTATTGAATGGCAGGCTGGCTTGAAGGGCCTTTTGGTTTACTCCTGCTCCTATCTCTTGTGTTTCCGTGTTCCAACAAGGCTGAAAGGTAAAGGAACCAAGCCAGGGCTCCTTGGATGACGAGGGAATGGAGAATATCTGTTCTCCGCAATGGCGATTAAGTCTAAACTGTTTATCTCTATTTGTGTTACTACTTTGTCTGTCTTACTCTGGATGCTTCCTGCATTCAGAGGAAGAGCCTTTAATTTTAACTTTTTACTCCCTATTTCCTGCATGGACCTTATTGCTGATGCATTGTTAGTGTTAAACTCTCTGTCTGTCCCTGTCCCACTCTGCTTGTTCTTTTCTGCATCTCTACACTGTTATATTGTCTCAACTTTTCCCTTAGACTTTCTAATTCTCCTAACATCGAACCCTTCCCCATACCACCACCCCTCCCAACCCTGTCCCCGTTGCCCCATGTCTGTTAGTTTAAAACTTCATCCACAGCCTTAGTTATGCCATCTGCCAAGATTCAGGTCCCAAACTGGTTTCAGTAAAGCTCCTTCCAGTGGACAGCTCCCTTTGTTCCTGAATGCAGGTATCAGTGCCCCATGATTCGAGACCTCCTCTTCTTACATCACTCTTTGAGCCATGCATTTAATTGTCTAATCTGTTTGACCCAATGTCAATTGGCCTCTGGTTCAGATAACAATCCAGGGATGATTACTTTTGAGGTTTTGCATTTTAACTTGGACCCTAACTCCTCAAACACACTCAGCAGAACAGTTCTACCTATGTTGTTGTTCCAGTCTTCCATGGATATGGATCAGGTGCCAGAGGATTGGAGAGTGGCCAACGTGACACCTTATTCAAAAACACTGTAAAGATATTCCGAGTAACTACAAGCCAGTTAGTTTAACATCAGTGATGGGTAAAGTTTTAAAAGCAATAATCAGGGGAAATATCAACAGGCACTTGGAAAGGCTGGAGTTCAAAAAGGAGAGCCTGCACAGATTTGCAGATGGCAGATTGTGCTTGACCAATTGAATTGAATTTTTTGGTGAAGTCATACCAAGTTGATGGAGGGAATGCAATGGACATTGTCTATATGGATTTTGAGAAAGCTTTTGACAAAGAAGCTGGTTAAAAATTAAAGCCCACAAAATAGAAGGGTTAGAGTCAACTTTAGTAAAGAATTTGCTTAGGACAGAAAACAATGAATGGTGGTAAATGGTTGTTTTTCAGACTGGAAGATGGAACACAGTGGTGTTCCCCAAGGGTCAGTGCTAGGACCACAGATTTTTTTTTTTTGATATATATTAATAGAATAGGGAGACGGTGGCATGGTGGTAATGTCACTGGACTAGTAATGCATACAAGGTTATGACATCTTTAGATAAGGCAAGGTGGTGGGATGGCGGTGGTTAGCTCAGTTGACTAGATGGCTAGCATGCAGTTCAGAATAATGGCAACAGTGCAGGTTCAATTCCCAATCCAGCTGAAGTAGACTTGGGACCTGATTCCTCACTCTGCCCCTGAGCGTAGAAGGTAATGGCAAACCACCAATGACAAAAACTGCCAAGGAAAATGGCTCAGGATGAAGCATCATCAGGCAGTGAGCCAAGGACCTGCCTTAGGGCAGAGCATTTATGAAATGGAATGGGGATGGTAAGGTTAATGAAGAAAAGTTGTTTCTTTCAGCTGGTTGTCTTCTGCACCATGTTCATCATCTGGTTTGTTCAGTGGGTACATAGGTGACTGATAGGGCCAATGTGCATGGAAAGTTCTGTTGGGCAGGACACCACAGACTATTGAGTTTTGGACGAGCTGGGATTTCCTTACTTTTTCCCTCTGCTCTGAGATGGGCTTGCTTTCAAAGGAGACCGCACCATTTTTTATTGAGTTGCATCAGGTACAGCAAAGCTGGTCTAGCTTCCCTCAGGCCTCAAAGTCCATATCAAAACTCATAAGTGAAGCCTTGAAAGTGTCTTATGCTTCCTTTGACCACCTTAAGAGCACGCTCTTGCCTCAAGCTCTCCGTAGAAGGTAGGCTTTGCTAAGTGAGTGTCAGGCATTCTGGCAACATGTCCGGCCCAACTCGGTTGTGATTGTCTCAATATGGAGTTGGATGCTTGGCATGCTAGTTCAGATGAGCACCTCAGTGTTTGGTATTTTGTCCTACCATTTGATCTTCAGAAACTTCCAAAGACAGCTTGGGTGAAAGTGGTTGAGCTTCTTGACATGTTGCTCGTACACAGTCCAAGTGTCTCATGCATAGAGCAAAGTGTACAGTATTATTGCTCTATAGAGTATTCAGTTTGATAGATGGTCTTACTACACTTGATTTGGAAATTCTTGCGTGTGTCTCGCCATTAATATAGACAGCTCAAGAGAGCGTGCTGCTGAGATAAGTGAACTTAACCACTGCTGACAGGTTCTGGCTATGGACTGAAACCTTGGATTCAAGGCAGGGCTTTCCTGGAGCAGGCTGGTATGTTACTTCAGTTTTCTTCGTGTTGATCGTTAGACCAGAGTTGTTGCATGCATTGGAGAACAAGTTCATGCTACATTGCATGTCTAGCTCTGAACTAGCAGCTAGTGCACAGTCATCAGCAAACAGGAAATCGCAAACTCTATCCTTTGAGACCTTGGACTTTTCCTGGAGTTGTCTTGGATTTAGCAGTCTCCTGTCTGTGATATCTGATTTCGATACCAGGATCACCATGATGGAAGGCATCGGAGAGCATGGTGGAGAAAAATGTGCTGAAGAGGGTTGATGCTAGCATACAGCCCTGCTTATCTCCATTAATGACTGGGAGTAGGTCACAATACACACCATCATCCAGGACACATGCAAGAATACTGTCTTGGAACTGTCAAACCATTGTGATGAATTTCTCAGAGCAGCCTAATTTCTCCATTAGCTTCCAAAGGTACTGACTTCAAATAGGACATGATACTGCAGACTCTGTTGAGAGGTACCAACACTGACCGTGTCAAAGGCCTTGATTCAGTCAACAAATGTAGTGTAGAGATCCATGTGCTGTCCTTGGAAGTTCCTTTCCACTTGTGCATGTGGACAATGGAGGTATCGTCGTATTTTTTTGCAGGGTGGTTCCTTACTCCCACATAAACTGAAAGTTCAGTGAGCTTCTGGGCCAGGCATTGACCTCGAGCCTTCTAGACTTTAGCTGGGATAGCATTAGCTCTTGGAAGCTTTGTGGCTAGACAGGAGATTGATTGCATTCATTGTGGAAGAGTCATCAAGAGAGCAGTTGATGGCAGCTTGTTGATTGCTTCTTCATTGATAGATGAAGGTTGATTTGAGGATGTAGTTAAAATGTTCTACCCATCTTTCTAGAATTTGGGCTTTTTCTGTGAGCAGTATAGTCCTGTCAGTGTCAAGTATTAATGATGAATCAGTAGTCTGGAGCCTGTAGACAGATTTCGGAGCATTGTAGAATCCCTTCCAATCTTTTTAGTCTGTATATGACTGTGAAGTTTTCTAATTCAGCCAAGTATCTTGCTTCTCTCTGAGCTCGCATTGAACAGACCTGCAGATGTTTCAGTTCACGTCGTGCTTGGATACTGATGACTTGTCCCTGATGTTCCCTGTAGAGGCGTTGTTTCTTCTCCACTAATTTTTGGATTCCCTTCTTGTTTTCATCGAACTAATCTCGATGCTATGAGAGGTACGGCCACGGTCCTTGAGACCAATGGAGTACACTATATCCATGGAAGTCACCCAGTCATCCTCAATATGTGAGTGTACACAAGCAACTCTCTAGTTTCCGTGAGAGAGATCCCTTCATGGCTGCCTGTTTGAGACATTTCTAGACCTTCATGCCCTGGGGGTGGTCTAGGGAATATTTAGCTTTGCAATCAGACGGTGGTCAGGCCAGCAGTCAGTGAAGCACATGGCTTTCATTACCTACACGTCCAGCCTGTTCCTCTGCCTGGTGATAACATAGTTGATTTGATGTGAATGCATAGAACAGGTGTGCATCCAAGATCTCTTGTTGAGATTAGGGAGGCAGAAAACTGTGTTAGTAATTCAGAACTGGTGCTCAGCACACAGTGTCAGCAAGAGGAGACCATTGCTGTTACAGCTGCCAAACCTGCTTTTTGATGAACCCTTCCCATGCTTGGTGAATCCAACTCTTGCACTAAAGTCACCAAGAATGATTAGTTTGTTTAACTTTGGCACAGAAGCAATCAAGGAGTGGAGGTCACCATAGAATTTATCCATGACTTCTTCAGGGTTGATCATGGTAGGGGCGTTCTCACAGTTACTTGCCTTTTGCCGTGCAGGGGGTGTTTAAGCACCATCAGACAATCATTAACCTTTGGGAAGGTAAATAAACTTAATGACTAGATGGCTCATAAGAGTAAAGCTTAGGCCAGCTTCGGTCCATCCTTCTTTTCCATGGACCCCACAAAATAATGTGTAACCTGTCCCTGCCTCAATTTCCTTGAGCTGATCCTACTCGGGTAGGAAGCCTTGCAGAGGTGGTAATCTGGATGTTGTACCTAACCAGCTCGCTACTAAGAAGAACAGCTCTTCCCTCGGGTCTGTCGGCTGTGATGTTGTTATGAGGGTGCACACATTCCATGCTCCATTGGTGACTAGTGTCACCTTTATTTTTGAGATTGCCTTATGACAGGATTGATGGGATTCCTGCTAGTTTCCTGTTGGCCAGGAAGGTGGAGCAATGTTTAGGACACCTTCTCTAGCCCCTTTCTCATAATTCAGTAGGTGAGCAGCAAAGGGCTGCTCAGTTGCCCAGGGAGGCTAAAGCAAAAATAAAAATACCTGGAAAAACTCAGCAAGTCTGGCAGCATCTGCAGAGAGGAACACAGTTAACGTTTCAAGTCCGTATGATTCTTCAACAGAACTAAGTAAAAATTGAAGAGAGGTGAAATATAAGCTGGTTTGGGGGTGGCGGGGGGTTGGGGGGGTGCGACAAGTAGAGCTGGATAGAGGGCCAGTGATAGGTGGAGATAACCAAAAGATGTCACAGACAAAAAGACAAAGAGGTGTTGAAGGTGGTAATATTATCTAAGGAATGTGCGAATTAAGGGTAAAAAGCAGGACAAGCAAGGTACAGATAGCCCTAATGGGGGTGGAGTGGGGTGAAGGAATCGAAAAAGGCTAAAGGTAGAGGTAAAACAATGGATGGAAATACATTTAAAAATAATAGAAATAGGTGGGAAAAGAAAAATCTATATAAATTATTGGGGGTAAAAGAAGGCGGCGGGGGGATCGGAAAGGGGATGGGGATGGAGGAGAGAGTTCATGAACTAAAATTGTTGAACTCAATATTCAGTCCGGAAGGTTGTAAAGTGCCTAGTCGGAAGATGAGGTGCTGTTCCTCCAGTTTGCGTTGAGCCTCAATGGAACAATGCAGCAGGCCAAGGATGGACATATGGGCATGAGAGCAGGGTGGAGTGTTGAAATGGCAAGCAACAGGGAGATCTGGATAATGCTTGCGGACAGACCGAAGCCGTTCTGCAAAGTGATCACCCAGTCTGCGTTTGGTCTCTCCAATGTAGAGGAAACTGTATTGGAGCAACGAATACAGTAGACTAAATTGAGGGAAGTGCAAGTGAATGCTGCTTCACTTGAAAGGAGTGTTTGGGCCCTTGGACGGTGAGGAGAGGGGAAGTAAAGGGGCAGGTGTTGCACCTTCTGCGGTTGCATGGGAAGGTGTCGTGGGAGGGGGTTGAGGTGTAGGGGGTGATGGAGGAGTGGACCAGGGTGTCCAGGAGGGAACGATCCCTGTGGAATGTCGCCGGGGGGGGTGAAGGGAAGAAGTGTTTGGTGGTGGCATCATGCTGGAGTTGATGGAAATGGCGGAGGATGATGCTTTGAATGCGGAGGCTGGTGGGGTGATAAGTGAGGACAAGGGGGACCCTATCATGTTTCTGGGAGGGAGAGTAACATGCGAGGGCGGATGCTTGTGTTCCTCTCCGCAGATGCTGCCAGACCTGCTGAGTTTTTCCAGGTATTTTTATTTTTGTTTTGGATTTCCAGCATCCGCAGTTTTTTGCTTTTTGCTCAGGGAGGGTGCCCAGTTCCACTTTTGCTGCTTCCCAGTGAAAAACAGTCTGAAGGATTGAGCCATCGCCTGCACTTTCATGGCTACAGCTCTCTGTGAATCCACACCTGGCACGTTGCTCACCCGTCACCTCAGGACATATGACAGATAAATGATGAATGACAGCTGGTGGAAAGGTGATGAATGTGAGTTGGATTAAAGTGAGGGAGAGTTGCATGTCGTCAGTTCATGGTGAACTATCTTGGTCCAGGACAAGTCCAGATGGCAGGAGATAGGTCCAAATTAAGCGGGTTACCAGGACTTAATCTGTGTATGTTGAGCTCCACATGTTCCACAACACTATGCTGACCCACCTTCAAGCCTGTTGGACCTTAGATTGACCTCGTTCACCCATTGGCTGGTTGTACAATGACTAGGGCGCACAAATTGAAGGTTTTGGGCAAGAGATGCAAGGGGTGT
Source organism: Carcharodon carcharias (assembly GCF_017639515.1). NCBI lineage: Eukaryota > Metazoa > Chordata > Chondrichthyes > Lamniformes > Lamnidae > Carcharodon > Carcharodon carcharias. The sequence goes on along the minus strand of NC_054467.1, from coordinate 237,191,680 downwards.
GAAGATGAACCTTTTGAAGCAGCGCATAGTAATGACCTGGAACTTGCGGCCTACAAGGGCAGTGGAAGTGGAGATGATCAATGATTTCGAAAGGAATTTTATGGTCACTTGAGGGAAATAAATTTCTGTGGCCACAGGGACTCTAGGAGAATGATACTGGATTGCGCTGCAGAGAGCTGGAATGGACTTGATGGTCCATGTGGCCTTGTTCAGTACCTTAATGACTCTGGCAGTACTTTAATGACCCTTGTGAGTGGGTTGGGATGGAAAATCAGATAGCATGGTGGCAGGGGCACAGTGCCTATTGCCATGAGCTACTTGCGCACACCCCCCTAAAACCCTGCCAAGTAATGGCCACAAAAGCTGCCTCCTGCCAGCTCCAGTATTTTATCAGTGGAGGGGGTGAATCTTGACAATCTAGCTGCAGGTGTGGGTTCAAGCACTTTGTATCCCACAGCCCCCTTCATGATAGTCGCCACTGCTGGTTCCACCCTCCACCCTCTGGAATTACAACCCCCTTCCAAATCAATCTCGCCATGTTTTGCCTGACTTACTCTGGCAAAACTGTCCCATTACCTTGCTGTCTGTTTTCAGCAGTGATCCTTGGGGACTGGCTGCAGTCCTAGCAATGTCCGCCTTTCCTGGTGGCACCTCTCAGACTGGAGAACTGTCGGTCACCTAATTGGCTGGCAGCTCTGGGACAGGACTTCCTCCCAGATTAGGACGGAAGTCTCAGACCTGAGTGAGTTAAAAGGCAGCCAGCATTAAATCGGATTGGGGCTTCACGTGCAGAAGCGGGCTTGCTCCGACTTTTCAGCCAGGTGAGGGTGGATGGTTCACCAACTCAGTGAAAAATTCTGGCTATGACTAAGTAATAGTTAGAAGAGCAATGTTGAATTTAACCATTTTGTTAGTGCACCAGCTATTTAAATGTGTTGATTTATTAAGTTTAGGTCTATTGTCCTCAGTCCGTCCGTTAACAGTTGTAAGGAGTTGTAATTGTGGGAAGGATGTAAGGAGGCTACAAAGTGACATAGGTTAAGTGAATGAGCAAAGATCTGGCAAATGGAGTATAATGTGGGCAAATGTGAAATCGTCCACTTTGGCAGGAAGAATTAAAAGGAAGCTTATTATCTAAATGGTGAGAGATTGCAGAGCTCTGAGATTCAGAGGGATTTGAGTGTTTATGTTTCAGTGTGAATTGAACATGCTGAGTGAGTGGGCAAATGCATGGCAGATGTAGCATAATGTGGATAAAAGTGAGGTTATCCACTTTGGTAGCAAAAACAAGAAGGCAGAATATTATCTGAATGGCTATAAATTGAGAGGCGGGAATGTAATGTGCAACGAGACCTGGGTGTTCTCGTATACCAGTCGCTGAAGGTAAGCATGCAGGTGCAGCAGGCGGTAAAGAAGGCAAATGATATGTTGGCCTTCATAACCGGAGGATTCAAGCACAGGAGCAGGGATGTCTTGCTGAAATTATACAGGGCCTTGGTGAGACCACACCTGGAATATTGTGTGCAGTTTTGGTCTCCTTATCTGAGGAAGGATGTACTTGCAACAGAGGGAGTGCAGCGAAGGTTTTCCTGACTGATTCCTGGGATGGCAGGACTGACATATGAGGAGAGATTGAGTTGATTAGGATTATATTCGCTGGAGTTCAGAAGAATGAGGGGGGATATCCTAGAAACCTATAAAATTCTAACAGGACTAGACAGGGTGGATGCAGGAAGGATGTTCCTGATGGTGGGGGAGTATAGAACCAGGGGTCACAGTCTGAGGATACAGGGTAGACCATTTAGGACTGAGATGAGGAGAAATTTCTTCACCCAGAGAGTGGAGAGCCTGTGGAATTCATTACCACAGATAGTAGTTGAGGCCAAAACATTGTATGTTTTCAAGAAGGAGCTAGATGTAGCTCTTGGGGCGAAAAGGATCAAAGGATATGGGGAGAAAGCGGGAGCAGGCTATTGAGTTGGATGATCAGCCATGATCATAATGAATGGTGGAGCAGGCTCGAAGGGCCAAATGGCCTACTACTGCTCCTAGTTTCTATGACTCTATGTCCCAGTGCATGAATCACAAGAGGCTAGTATGCAGGTACAGTAAGTAATTCGGAAAGCTAATGGAATGTTATCATTTATTGTGAGGGGAATTGAAGACAAAGTAGGGAGGTTATGTTTCAGTTGTACAGGGAGTTGGTGAGACCACATCTGGAGTATTTTGTACAATACTCGTCTCCTTATTTAAGGAAAGATTTAAATGCATTAGAAGCAGTTCAGAGAAGGTTAACTAGGCTAGTACCAGGAATGGGCGGATTGCCTTATGAGGAAAGGCTGGACAGGTTAAGCTTGTATCCGTTGGAGTTTAGAAGAGTAAGAGGTGATTTGATCGAAACCTTTAAGGTCCTGAGGGGTCCTGATAGGGTGGATGAAGAGAGGATGTTCCCTTTGTGGGAGAATCTAGATCTAGGGGTAATGGTTTAAAAATAAGGGGTCACTCATTTAAGACAGAGATGAGGAGAATTTTTTCTCTGAGGGTTGTGAGTCTTTGGAACACTCTTTCTCAAAAGGCAGTGGAAGCAGAGTCTTTGGGCGGAATTTTGCCCTTGATGGGCGTGCGGGCCTCACCGGCTCGGAGGTGGGCAGACAGCTGATCCCCGCCGCCATTTTGAGTCAGCGGGCCTTAACCCAGCAGCCTGCCCGACAGCAAGCGCTATGTGCTTCCTGTGCGGGGGGGGGAAGGAGTCCCCAGCTGTCAAAGTACGCTCTTTCGTGCATGTGCACAAAAATGCGCACTGCTCCCTGAGACTAAGTGCTGTCTCAGGGAAATTAGTGACAGTCTAAAAAATTTTAAAAATATAAAAATAGAAATATTATTAACATGTCCCCCTTCATGTGACAATGTCACATGAAATGGGACATGTTTAATAAATATAACATTACATTTATTAAAGTTTTTAAAAAGGAACATGAAACTTCATCCCGACAGTGGATGAGGTTTCATGTATTATCAGAAGCCTGCTGGGGCTCCTGGCCTGCCCGCCAGCCTTAAGGTTGGACGGGCAGGGCCTTTAATTACCCTGTCAATAACCTCAATTGGCGGATTTCGCTGTCCGCCCACCTTCCTGAAAATTTAAAGGGACTGGGATGACGTCGGCGGTTCCTCCCGCGTCATTTTCCTGTCGGCAAGTGGGCCCCGCCCCCAAATTGCCAACGGGAAAATTCTGGCCTTTAAATGTTTTTAAGGCAGAGCTAGATAGATTCTTGATTAACAAGGGGATGATAGGTTATCGGGGGTAGGCGGGAGGTTACAATCAGATCAGCTATGATCTTATTGAATGGCAGACAGACTTGAAGGGCCGAGTGGCCTACCCCTGCACTCAGTTCATATGCTCATATAAACTGGTTGGTATTGTAGAAACAACCTTCAGGCAGTGGTTCTTCAATATAAATACCAATTTAGTTTGTCTAAATGTACTTAAAATGGTTTGATGTCTAATCCATTCATTACTGGTTTATTTTAAAACTTAGCTATCAGCTGCAAGTTTGGATTCTAATGGTAATTATATGTCTTAAACCTTCAGTGCTCGAGTTCAACTTTTTTGTCGTTTTTATCAAAGCAATATACTGAAGTAAATTATATTTCCATGGCAACACAGGCTCTCCCTGCATGCCCAATCCAGGCCACTTGTGAAGCTGCATCAAAAGAAGAAAATAAAGAGAAGAATCGATATGTTAACATCCTGCCTTGTACGTATTCAGACCGAAAACAAATAGTAATAGCATGATAAATTGTGATTTTACTGCCCTTTCTCATGTTAAAAACCAGTCTAGCTGTGTGTAATTTGAGTTTCCATGTAACTGCATTGATTGACTTGGAAGTTATTTCATCCATGATGCAGCAGCATCCTCCCACAGTTGTAATTTAACCATTAATGCTGTGATCTACTTGAAAAATTAATGATCACTTTATACACAACCAACAGAGCAGATCTAAGCTCTGCAGTCCTGCCACATCCAGTTGTGAATGGTGGTGGACAATTAAACTACCCACTGGAAGAGGTGGGTCCACAAATATCCCCATCCTCAATGATGGAGAAACCCAGCACAGCAGTGCAAAAGATAAGGCTGAAGCATTTACAACAATCTTCAGCCAGAAGTGCCAAGTGGATGATCCATCTCAGCCTCCTCCGGAGGTCGCCAGCATCACAGATGCCAGTCTTCAGCCAATTTAATTCACTCCACGTGATATCAAGAAATGGCTGAAGGCACTGGATACTGCAAAGGCTATGGGCCCTGACAACATTCCAGCAATGGTACTGAAGACTTGTGCTCCAGAACTTGCCGTGCTCCAGAACTTGCCGCGCTCCTAGCTAAGTTGTTCCAGTACAGTTACAACACTGGCATCTACCCGGCAATGTGGAAAATTACCCAGACATGTCCTGTACACAAAAAACAGGACAAATCCAACCCTGCAAATTACCGGCCCATCAGTCTACTCTCGATCATCAGTGAAGTAATGGTAGGGGTCATCAACAGTGCTATCAAGTGGCACTTGCTTAGCAATTAACTGCTCACTGATGCCCAGTTTGGGTTCCGCCAGGGCCACTGAGCTCCTGACCTCGTTACATCCTTGGTTCAAACATGGACAAAAGAGTTGAACTCCCAAGGTGAGGTGAGAGTGACTGCCCTTGACCTCAAGGCAACATTTGACCGAGTGTGGCATCAAGGAGCCCTAACAAAACTGGAGTCATTGGGAGTCGGAGAAAACTTTCCGCTGGTTGGAGTCATACCTAACACAAAGGAAGATGGTTGTGGTTGTTGGAGGTCAGTCATCTCAGCTCCAGGACATCACTGCAGGGGTTCTTCAGGGTAGTGCCCTCGGCCCAACCATCTTCAGCTGCTTCATCAATGACCTTCCTTCCACCATAAAGCCAGAACTGGGGATGTTCGCTGATGATTACACAATGTTCAACACCATTCGGGCCTCCTCAGATACTGGAGCAGTCCATGTCCAAATGCAGCAAGACCTGGACAACATCAAGGCTTGTGCTGAAAAATGGCAAGTAACGTTCGGCCGCTCAAGTGTCAGGCAGTGACTTCTCCAACAAGAGAGAATCCAACCGTTTCCCCTTGATGTTCAATGGCGTTACCATCACTGATTCCCCCACTATCAACATCCTGAGGGTTACCGTTGACCAGAAACTGAACTGGACTAGAGATATAAATACTGTGGCTACAAGTGCAGGTCAGAGGCTAGGAATCGTGCTACGAATAACTCGCCTCCTGACTCCCCAAAGCCTGTCCACCATCTACAAGGTACAAGTCAGGAGTGTGATGGAATACTCACCACTTGCCTGGATGAGTGCAGCTCCTATGACACCGAAGAAGCTGGACGCCGTCCAGGACAAAGCAGCCCGCTTGATTGGCACAACATCCACAAACATTCACTCCCTCCACCACCGACGCACAGTAGCAGCAGTGTGTACCATCTACAAGATGCATTGCAGGAATTCACCAAGGCTCCTTAGACAGCACCTTCCAAACCCACGACCAGCTAGAAGGACAAGGGCAGCAGATAAATGGGAATGTCACCACCTGGAAGTTCCCCTCCAAGTGATTCACCATCCTGACTTGGAAATATATTGCCATTCCTTCACTATTGCTGGGTCAAAATCCTGGAACTCCCTTCCTAATAGCACTGTGGGTGTACCTACAGAACATGGACTGCAGCAGTTCAAGAAGGCAGCTCACCATCACCTTCTCAAGGGCAACTAGGGATGGGCAATAAATGCTGGCCCAGCCAGCGAAGCCCACATCCAGTGAATGAATAAAAAATTTTTAAAAGACACTTAAGACACTGAAAGTTGTGGGATTTGGAGAATGAGTCACTTTTGGTCCCTGTATAGCCCTCGTGGAAGTCCAATCTGAAGGCTCATTGGTTGAGCACTTGGAGAATCATTAGTTGGCATTTAATTGATATAAATATTTAATAATTGAAAAGTTCAGTTATCCACTCTCAGGATAAGGCTACCTAAAGTGAGGGTGGGACAAATGTGGTATAACACGTTGGAATACCAACACACGTAATCAGAAGGTGGAGAATGTTTATTTGATCCACCAGTCTGATGAACTGGCAGGCTTTGTCATATCACAATGCAAAAGCATCAAGCATAGACCCAAGCAGAAGAAAATTTCCTCCCATAAATGCTGGGCATAGTTGCATGAATGCTGGTTTACTCTCTTGTACCTCACCTAAATGGGCATTGATGACCATGGACTTCCATTGGATTGGTCCATGATTATGCTTGGCAAAGTATTACAGTCGTTTGCCATGCCTTCTGCAGTATGGCTGACCAGGAAACACTCCCACTCTTATTGCCTGCCATCGTATTGGAAGAATTTGCAGTCTGATAATCAACCTGTTTGGCCAAGTTATGAACGTACCTTTCCTGACAGTCAAGTCCTGAAGAGGGACTTGAACTCGGAGCTTCTGGCCCAGCGGTAGAGAAATGACCAAAACCTCCAAAAGACCTTCACTCCAACTAAAGGATCAACTTGACTAAGAAGCCACTGCCCTGCATTGACATAGAGACTGAGTTATAAAATCCATTTTTATAATTATGGCTTTAATCTGAATCTAATCTTTGTGTGTGATAGTGAGTGAGATAGGTGTTTAAGACGTTTTATCTTAAACATGGGCAAGTGTGTGATTGAAAAATAAAGGTGGTTATTTATTAAATTACCGAAAAGCCTGCTGCTGGAAGAAAACCAAAATTGTACACTGTAATCCAGGTGCAGTCTGAGCATGCCCTGTACAATTGTAGCAAGACTTTCCTACTAGTATGTTCCATCCCCCTTGAAGTCAAAATTTGCACAGGTTTCACAAACCTAATTGCAATCACTTGATAAAACTATGAAGTATCTTGCAAATGTGTTTAGGCAAAAGTTAATTTACTTCAGACTGCTCCTTGATCCTGATCATTATTCCTCTGTAATAAAAGCAGCAAATGCTGACAATAACAGATCAGGCCGCATTTGTGGAGAAAAAGCTGGATGACTTTTCATCAGAACTGTGTGTCAGCCATGCTCAGTTGGTAGTACTGAAGCTTCTGAGCAACAAGGTCAGGGAGTTACAAGCTTGAGCAGAAAAGTCAAGACTGACACTGCAATATTGAAGGGGCACTGCATTGTTGGAAGTATCATCTTTTTCATTAGATGATAAGCCAAGGCCTTGTGTTGCTCAGGTAGATGTATAAGATCCTATGACAATATTTCGAAGTATTTCAAAGAAGAGCAGGAGAATTATCCCTGGTGTCAGAGCCGACGTTTTCATTCAAGGTCGCAAGAACGCAGCAACAGATGATGTTTGTGGGAATTTACTGTGTGCAATTTTGCTGCCGCATTTTCTATATTATAACAGTGACTACACTTTGAAATTAATTCATTGGCTGTAAAATGCTTTGAGATGTCTGGTCTGATTATGAAAAGCACATTATAAATGCGCTGACTTCTTCCCCAAGGCAAGGCCATCGACATGAAATGGTAATTCTGTTTCTCCACGGATGCTGCCTGACCTCATGCTAGTATGGTCGGGGAAGGTTTAAACTAGAATGGCAGGGGGATGGGAACCTGAGCAGGAAGACAGAGGAGGGGGAAACAAGGATAGAAACAAAAGACAGAAAAGTAAGAAGCAAAAGTGGAAGTCAGAAAAAACAAGGGCAAAAAACAAATGGGGTCATAGTGCAAAATAAAGCTAAGATGACTCACAAGGTTTAAAAAACCAACTAAAACCGTTGTATTTTAATGGATGGAGCATTTGCAATAATGAATTAACAGCGCAAATAGATATAAACGGTTGTGATATAGTTGCAATTACGGAGACATGGCTACAGGGTGACCAGGGATAGGAACAGAGCATCCAGGGGTATTCAATATTTAGGAAGGACAGACAAATAGGGAAAGGAGGTGGGGTAGCATTGTTAGTAGAGGAGGAAATCAATGCACTAGTGAGGAAGGATATTGGCTTGGAAAATCATGATGTGGAACCTGTTTGGGTGGAGATAAGAGACACTAAGGGGCAGAAAACATTGGTGGGGGTTGTCAATAGGCCCCCAAACAGTAATGGAGATGTAAGGGAAGGCATTAAGCAGGAAATTAGAGACTCGTGCAACAAGGGTATGTTATGACTGATGCAGTTGGTTATTTAAAAATCTCAGAGGGAAACTTTAAACAACTGTCATAACCTATAACTTTAAGTGTTATGTTTGAGATGCGACGCTAAATTCAGGAATCAGACCACCAGTTCTCGAGGTTTTACATTAAGCTAAAGGAAATGTTTTATTCATTTACACAAGTTAAAATAGATATACACAAGGCTGCAAGTTACTTCTATCGTAACTTTTAAATTCCCAAACTAATCTCCATTAAGGCAAGAGCAACCCATAGACTTAACCAAACATCAGGCAAAGCATTTTCACCTTACAAATTCAAAATAAGGTTCTTTCACTTGGTTCCTTTGGAGCCAGTTTGAGGCTTGAAGCTGCCTTTTGATCTTGCATTGCATCTGCTCTGCACACCCGAAAACTATACCTACCAGCCCTACCATTGAATGTTAATTCTCATTGTATCAACAACCTCTGAACTAAACCTCTCTAACACTAAAACCAACTTTATTAGCAATATAAACATTATTGCTTGGTAGCTGCTAGAAAGGCATCAGTTTTCACCCCACTTCTTGAATGCTGTATTCAAAAAATGCAAATGCACACTATCTCTCTTACATATCAAAACCAGTACCCAGACTAGCTGGCTTTAATCCAATTAAGACACACCCGCAGACTAAACCTCTATTTTAAAATAAAAATATTTTCCAAAATATATACATTAATAGCTTCATGACAGGTATAACTGTAATCATGAGTGATTTTAATCAACATACAGATCGGACAAACCAAACTAGCAATAACACTGAGGAGCAAGATTTCCTGAAGTGTATACGTGATGTTTTTTAGACCAATACGTTGAAGAACCAACTAGAGAGCAGGCTATCCTAGACTGGATATTGTGCAATGAGAAAGGATTAATTAACAATCTTGTTGTGTGGGGTCCCTTGGGGAAGACCAACCATAAAATGATAGAATTGTTCATTAGGATGGAGAGTGAAGAAGTTGAATCTGAAACTATAGTCCTGAATCTAAATAAAGGGAACTGCGAGGGTATGAAGCGTGAGTTGGCAATGATGGTTTGGGGAACTGTACTAAATGGGCTGACGGTGAATAGGCAATGGCTAATATTTAAGGAACGTATGCATGAATTACAACAATTATTCATCCTGTCTGGTGCAGAAATAAAACAGGAAAGGTGGCTCACTCATGGCTTACAAAAGAAATTAGGGATAGTATTAGATCCAAAGAGGAGACATATAAAATTGCCAGAAAAAGCAGCAAGCCAGAGGATTGGGAGCAGTTTGGAATTCAGCAAAAGTGGACAAAAAAATTGATCAAGAAGGGGAAAATGGAGTATGAGAGTAAACTTGAAAAACTGACTGTAAATGCTTCTATAAATCTGTGACGAGGAAAAGATTAGCAAAGACAAATGTAGGTTCCTTACAGTCAGAAACAGGGAAAATTATAATGGGGAGCAAAGAAATGGTAGAAGACTTGAACACATTTTGGTTCTGTTTCCACAAAAGAAGTCACACATAATTTCCCAGAAATGCTAGGGAACCAAGCTTCCGGTGAGAGGGCAGAATTGAAGAAAATCAGTATTAGTAATAAAATACTGCTGGAGAAATTAATGGGATTAAAGGCTGAAAAATCCCCAGGGCCTGAATACTAAAGGAAGTGGCCCCGGAAATATTGGATGCATTGATAGTCATCTTCCAATATTCTATAGACTCTGGAGCAGTTCCCACAGATTAGAGGGTGAAAAATGTAACCCCACTATTTAAAAAGGAGGGAGAGAAAAAACACAACTACAGTCCAGTTAGCCTAACATCAGTAGTGGGGAAAATGCTAGAATGTATGATAAAAGGCGTAACAGAACACTTGGAAAGCATTAATGGGATTAGACAAAGTCATTATTGGTTTGTGAAAGGGAAATCATGCTTAACTAATCTACTGGAGTTTTTTGAGGATGTAACTCATAGAATAAATGAGAGAGAACCAGTGGATGTGATGTATTTGGATTTCAAGAGGGCTTTTGATAAGGTCCCACACAAGAGGCTAGTGGGCAAAATTTAATTACATGGGATTGGGGTAATTTCCTGAGAATTGGTTGATAGACCGGAAACAGGGAGTGGGAATAAATGGGTCTTTTTCCAGGTGGCAGGTGGTGACTAGTGGTGTACCGCAGGGATCAGTGCTTGGGCCCCAGCTATTCACGATATATGTAAATGACTTGGATGAGGGAACCAAATGCAATATCTCCAAGTTTGCTGACAACACAAAACTGGGCGGGGTTGTGAGGAGAATGCAAGTTGTGTGTGTGGGCAAACACATGGCAGATGCAATATAACATGGATAAATGTGAAGTTATAGGCTTCGGTGTGAAGAACAGAAAGGCAGAGTATTATTTAAATGGTGATATACTGGGAAATGTGGAAGTTCAAAGGGATCTGGATGTCATTATACACAAGTCAATGAAAGTGAATCGGCAGATGCAGCAAGCAATTAGGAAGGCTAATGGTATGGTGGCCTTCATTTCCAGAGGATTTGAGTTCAGAAGTAGGGATGGCTTAATGCAGGATGTACAGGGCTTTGGTGAGACCACACCTGGAGTATTGCGTGCAGTTTTGATCTCCCTACCTCAGAGAGAGTGCAACGAAGGTTCACTTGGCTGATACCGGGGATGGCAGGACTATCGTATGAGCAGAGATTGGTTTGATTTGGCCTGTATTCACTAGAGTTTAGAAGAATGAGAGGGGATCTGATTGAAATGTATGAAATTCTAACAGGGCTAGACAGACTGGATGTAGGGAAGGTGTTTCCCCTGGTTGGAGAATCCAGAGCCAGGGGCCATTGTCTCAGAATACAGGGCAGACCATTTAGGACTGAGATGAAGAAAAATTTCTTCACTGAGAGGGTGGTTAGCCTGTGGAATTTTCTACCACAGAAGACTGTGGAGGCCATTTCACTGAGTATATTCAAGAAAGAAATTGATCAATTTTTGGATATGAGGGGCATCAAGGGGTATGGAGAGAAAGCAGGAATATGGCATTGAGATAGAGGATCAGCTATGACCATATTGAATGACGGAGCAGGCTTGAAGCTCAGACTGGCCTACTCCTGCTCTTAGTTTCTATGTTTCTATGACCTGAGTATTTGCAGCATTTTCTGGGGCATCCACAGTATTTTGATTTTGTATTATTACCCTGCAGCTGACTGGTGATTATTTCAGCACGAGTAAAGAATGAAGGCAGAATCAGAGAAATTTAGTTGCTGTCCATCACCAATTTTGATAAAAGCTCCATTGTCTGGTAGGAAGTTGCTGAAGCTCATGCCTAATAATTACCACCAGATATAAGTGACTGGTGCTTGGATCTCAAATCCCACAAACATCTGCTTCAGATAAAGACAATTTAGTGTTGGCAAGCAGCCGTGTTTTTGTTTTGTGTCTACTATTTGAAATTTCACAGAGCGCACCACAAAGAGTTTTGGAAAACTGCTTTATCCATATGAATTTCAAGTCAGGGCATGGCAGTGCATGAGCAGAGAGAAAAGTTTGATTTTTCTGCAAAATGTTTGCAAAATCCAGCTGTGAAATTCTAGATTGCAGATTAGTCACCTTCCATAAACATTTGAAATGCATCCTAGCAAATTGTAACAAAAGTTTAGTGTTTAGAAATTACCAATTCAGCACAACAAATTAGCTTGATGCTGCTCCCTTCATGAGTCTTTTTAATTTTCTTTTACAGGTTTGTCTTGAAGGAGCAACTGTTACAAGGTTGTTATCACCTACATGCTATGTTAATTATATAGTGTGTTTAGTCATGCTGGAATATTTGTACCTCTGCTTTGCTCCATTAGCAAACTTTTTAATTTTTTCTGATCCATGTCACTAGATGATCATTCGCGGGTTCACCTGACACCAGTGGAGGGTGTTCCAGACTCTGATTTTATCAATGCTTCTTACATAAATGTAAGTATAAATACGATAGATAAAAATAAATAGTTGTAAAAATATTATGTACGGTTTTTACATTTGTTGCTTCATACATTTTTTCCTTTACAAGAAATTGATTAAAACTGTCCAAAGTAGCTCAGAGATGGAGTAGTCATGAACTTGTTATGCCATGGAGAGATATGACTTGATATATAAATTACATAGTATTTCTTAGTTATATTCATGTCGTTGGTTATGGGGTTGCAGTGTCAAATGTTGCAATTTGTAGCTCCCAGAAAGGGACTTGAGATTAAAATCGGCCCTTGCTGTGTCTGCTGCTTTTGATATATTTAAATTTCGTAAACCATTGTAGTACATATTGTGCGTGCCAAACTGAGCTTAATGCTTCAAGTCAGGTGACTGAATATTTCAGGTTTAATTTCTAAATGCTGCAATCTAGACCCTTAAGTTCAGGACAAAGCAACCCGCTTGATTGGCACCACATCCGCAAACATTCATTCTCTCCATTACCGATACATAGTAGCAGCAGTGCGTACCATCTACAAGATGTACTGCAGGAATTCACCAAGGCTCCTTCAACAGCACCTTCCAAACCCATAACCACTCCCATCTAGAAGAGAGATGGGAGCACCATCACCTGGAAGTTCCCCTCCAAGTCACTCACTGTCTTGACTTGGAAATATAGTTCCTTCACTGTTGCTGGGTCAAAACCCTGGAACTCCCTCTCTAGCAGCACTGTGGGTGTACCTACACCACATGGATTGCATTGGTTCAAGAAGGCAGTTCACCGCCACCTTCTCGAGGGCAATTAGGGATGGGCAATAAATGCTGGCCCAGCCAGCGAATCCCACATCCCGTGATTGAATAGATAGAAAGGTTTACATTTCCTTCTATTAAACAATGTGTATGAGGAACTACAAAAGTTAATTCCCACAATTGAGGTTCAATAAATAGATATTGCATTAAAATATCTTGTTACTCTCGTAACTTTTTGTTTTGCTTCCCTGCTGCTTTTGTTGTTGATCTTTAATTTTGTTTGCCTAACTCTCTCCCCTTCATTTCCTTCCCTTTCCCTCAATCCAATCACTTCCATATATCTTTCCCACTCTTTGCTTCTTATACTTTAGTTCTTGACTGATCCCTTAGCCAAGGAAATACAGTAATCACTTACAGGGCTGGAGATGGGAAACAGAGACAGGGAGGAGGGGGTGCAGGACTGAGCAAGTAGAAAGTATCTGAAAATTGCTCTTTTACAGAAAATAAATGGGGGCTGGAGTTTGAGAAGGGAGAAGATTGTGTTCTAGTAAATAGTGCCAAGTTGTTGCGGGGGTCTAAATGAAAAAGCTACATATTTGGTGTTAAGTACATTTAGTTATAACTTTTGAAAACTTAGACTTTGGCTGATGTCAGCCATGGTGCAGTTGGTAACACTTTCGATTTTGAGTTACAAGATTTGGTTTCAAGTCCCACAGGGCTTGAGTGCAAAAATCAAGGCTGACACTCTCAGTGCGGTACTGAGGGAGCGCTGCACTGCTGGAGATGCAGTCTTTTGGACATGATGTTAGACTCTGTTGGTAGATGGAAAAAATCCAAAGGCACTATTTTGCAAAAGAGCAGGGGAATAGATTATCTGGTCATTATTACATTGCTGTTTGTGGGAGTTCACTGTGTGCACACTGGCTGTCACATTTTCTAAATTGCAATAATGACTAGATAACAAAAAATACTTGATTCACTGTAAAGATGTCCTGTGGTCGTGAAAAGCATTATATAAATGCAAGTTTTTACTTCTGCTTCCCTAAGCTTTTTTTTACCTGCCAGAGAAAAAAAGTCAGAGAAGCTGTTTGTCAAAATTTACTTAAATGAGCAGAATTAAGGAAAGAAGGTTTCCTCGTGGAGAGGCTAGAGATGAGGGAGAAATCGATTTATAATTGCTCTGGGAGAGTTAGATTCAGAGAAATTTACACAAGTAAATTTACACAAGGATTGGTTGAGCGTAGTACGCCTTGGCACAGGGAGTTAAGGTAGAAATCATTATCCAATTTTCCCTTAGAAAAATCAAATACTTAAAACAGAGAAAAATATAGGACCACGAGGGCAGCATAGGGGAGTTAAATAAGCTTTGGATTGCTCGAACAAATAGCTGACAGAAACAGGATGAGCCCTTCTGTGCTGTAATCTCTTATGGTTATATTTAGGACTCATCCTGTTGGATGGAATCATTGAAATTTACAGCACAGAAGGAGACTCATCTTGTTTCAGCCCAGAGAGCCCACACCCTCTAAAAACCCTACTTCTTAGTCTACATCTGTGCCCCCTGGATATTGACCCCTCTACAAAGGGGTCAATATTCCGGCAATAGTACTGAAGACTTGTGCTCCAGAACTTGCTGCGCCCCTAGCCAAGCTCTTCCAGTACAGCTACAACACTGACATCTACCCAGCTATGTGGAAAATTGGCCAGGTATGTCCTGTGCTCAAAAAGCAGGACGAATCCAACCTGGCCAATTACCGCCCCATCAGTCGACTCTCCATCATCAGTAAAGTAATGGAAGGGGTCATCAACGGTGCCATCAAGCAGCACTTGCTTAGCAGTAACTTGCTCACTGATGCCCAGCTTGAGTTCCGCCAGGGCCACTCAGCTCCTGGCCTCATAACAGCCTTGGTTCAAACATGGACAAAAGAGCTGAGCTCCTGAGGTGAGGTGAGAGTGACTGCACTTGACATCAAGGCAGCATTTGACAGAGTATGATATCAAGGAGCCCTAGCATAACAGGTGTCAATGGAGAATTAGGGGTAAAGCTGGTTGGAGTCATACCTAGCACGAAGGAAGATGGTTGTGGTTGTTGGAGGCCAGTCATCTCAGCTCCAGGACATCACTGCAGGAGTTCCTCAGGGTAGTGTCCTCGGCCCAACCATCTTCAGCTGCTTCATTGTTCCTTCATAAGGTCAGAAGTGGGGATGTTCGCTGATGATTGCACAATGTTCAGCACCATTCACACCTCCTTAGATGCTGAAACATTCTATGTCCAAATGTAGCAAGACCTGGACAATATCCAGGCTTGGGTTGACAAGTGGTAAATAACATTTACACCACACAAGTGTCAGGCTATGACCATCTCCAACAAGAGAGAATCCAACCATTACCCCTTGATGTTCAATGGCACTACCATCACTGGATCCCCTACTATCAACACCCTGGGGGGGTTGCCATTGATCAGAAACTGAACTGGATTAACCATATAAAAACTGTGACTACAAGAGCAGGTCAGAGGCTAGGAATTGTGCAACGTGTAACCCACCTCCTAACTCCCCAAAGCCTGTCCACCATCTACAAGGCACAATTCAGGAGTGTGATAGAATACTCCCAACTTGCTTGGATGAGTGCGGTCCCCACAACACTCAAGAAGCTTGACACCATCCAGGATACCGCATCCACAACCATTCACTCTCTTCACCACCAATGCACAGAAGCAGCAGTGTGTACCATCTACAAGATGCACTGCAGGAATCCACCAAGGCTCCTTGGACAGCACCTTCCAAACCCACGACCACTACCATCTAGAAGCACAAGGGCAGCAGATAGGTGGGAACACCCCCACCTGGAAGTTTCCCTCCAAGTCACTCATCATCCTGACCTGGAAATATATCACCATTCCTTCACTGTTGCTGGAACTCCCTTCCTAACAGCACTGTGTGTACCAACATCACATGGACTGCAGCGGTTCACGAAGGCACTCACCACCACCACCTCAAGAGCAACTAGGGATGGGCAATAAATGCTGGCCCAGCCAGCAAAGCCCACATCCCATGAATGAATAAAATAAAAAGGGCCTTTCTGTCCATGCAAACTGGACCTCTAAAATTTCATACACTTCCATTAGCTCTTCCCTTAGCCTCCTCCATTCTTTAACAAAAACCATTGCATATCCAATCTTTCCTCATGATTAAAATTGTCCAGGCAACATCCCCATAAATTTGCTCTGCACCCTCTCTAGTACAGTCACAACTTGGTGTAATATGGTGACGAGAACTGCATGCAGTACTCCAGTTGTGGTCTAACTAGTGCTTTAAACAGTTCCAGCATAACCTCCCTGCTCTTATATTCTATGCCTCTGTTAATAAAAGCAAGTACCTCATGCCTTCTTGACTACCTTATCTACCTGTGCAGCCATCTTCAGGGACCTGTGGACATGCACTCCTAGGTCCCTCTGCTCCTCAACATTTCACAATAAATGATAAATTGAGTATTCCCTTGCTTTGTTGGTCTTCCCCAACTGTATTACCTCACAATTTTCTGGATTGAATTTTGCCACTGTTCCATTCACCAATCTAGTCCATTGATATCTTCCCTGCAGTCTACAGCTTACTACTTCTTTATCAATTACATGGCCAATTTTTGTATCATCTGCAAACTTCTTAATCATACCCTCTACATTCAAGACGAATCATTGAAATGCAGCACAAAAAGCAAGACACCCAGTTCTGAAATATAAGAATGTAAGAAATAAAGACAAGTAAACTATACAGCCCATTGAGCCTGCTTCGCCATTAAATACAATCATGACTGATCTTCAGCTTCAACTCCACTTTCTTATCTGCTCCAGTCCCCATATTCCTTGATTCCCTGAGGGACCAAAATCTGTCTATCCCAACCTTAAGTGTATTTCACAGTGGATCATTTCTTTGGGGTAAAGAATTCCATAGATTCACCCTTTTGAGTGAAGAAATTTCTCCTTATCTCAGTCTTAAATGATCGCCCCTTCTCCCGAGACTGTGCCCCAAGTTCTAGATTCCTCAGCAAGGGAAACAACCTCTGTCTATCCTGTCAAGTCCGTTCAGAATATTTTATGTTTTAGTGACATCACCTCTCATTCTCCTCAACCCAGAGAACATAGACTTACTCACCCACTGATCTCCGGGACCAATCCAGTGAACCTTTGTTATATTGCCTCCAATACAAGTATAGCCTTCCTTAGATATGGAGACCAAAGCTGTGCACAGTACTCCAGGTGTGGTCTCACCAGAGCCCTGTACAATTGTAGCAAGACTTTATTCTCGTGCTCCAATCCCCTCAGAATGCAGGCCAACACATCATTTACCTTCTTGCAGAACCACACTAAAAACAGCCTTCCAGTTAAAAAACACCTCTTGATCATTACCCTTTGCTTCCTGCCTCTGAGCTAATATCAGATCCAATTTGCCATTTTGTCTTGGGTGCCATGGGCTTTTACTTTCATCACAGCCTGCCATATGGGACCTTATCAAAAACCTTGCTAAAATCCATGTGGACTACATTAAATGTATAACCCTCATCAACCCTCCTTGTTACCTCATTAAAAAAATATTCAATGGTTTTATAAGAGGGTAATAGCTGTGACTATTTTGGAGGAAATCTGCCTCATGTCAGAATTCTGAGTATGATCAGTAATTTCTTTCAGCACTGCAGCCCAGTCCTGGGAGCTAGCATTAGTGTGACCTACATTGTCTTCCTATTGGTGATGGAGTTGTTACCTGGATGGTTTTCTGCCTCCTGGGGACGAAAAGGATCTCCCCCCTCTGGCCTCTTATGTGCACTATGACCTCAAGTGCAATGTTGGAAAACCTTGGTGTTGTTTTGGAACATGCTGGAGAAAATGCACCTCCCCTTTTGAGAGGTGCTTGCTAGCTTTCTGTAATGTCAAAGTTGCCCAATATGTAGCCAGTGAATAGCTTGGCTAACACTGACGGCTTGCCTGACTCATAAGTACACATCATGAATATTTCACTCTCTTGAGCCAACAAATGCCACTCTACTGCGCATCCGTCTTTGGGCGTAATCTCATTACTTGAAATAAAGATTTGTACTCATTGAATATCTTGCCTTCATGATGTGGTTGCGTTAAGTACAGTTGCTGGGTTCAGCAACTATTACTGCCTATATTATTGGTTGCCTATTCACAATCTATTCTCATGCAATTTCTATGGGGTGAATCAAAGCACTTTTAAGCAATACTACCTTAATTCCTCCAGCTGCTTTTACTGTTTTGGTTTCTTTGGTAAGCATTTATACGATTTTCTGAGTTGGCAAGAGTATCTAGATTAACGGTCTGATTTTCAACATGTTTTACTGGTGAGGGGGATTGGGGGAAGGGAAATAAAGCAACTTTTGTAAATACCAACTATAGTGCAACTGCTTCTGATTGTAGTGGACTTTGTGGTGGACCTGTTTGCTTATGGGAAGATGAGAGTTAGAGTGAAATTTCTCCTTTGTGAGGGAAGAAAATCACATCCATAGATCAACAAAAATTGGTACAAGTATTTTGTGTAGCCAGGGTGACTTTATAGAATAGCTAAAGCATTCTCAATCCCTTTGGTACATGTCTTGACTGTGTTTTCACTTCATGAAATTTGTCACACTTAGGCTCACACTAAATGCAACAATTATTTAGCTATTATTTGCAGCTAGCACATATGTCACTTGCTGGTTGTTGAATCTTCTCCACCACTACACCAGTGCCACACCTCAGGAAGACTTTTATTCTTTTTTTGGGCAGGGAACAAGAAGGACAATCTGCGTGGATACATATATTTTTTATTCATTGGATGTGTTTATTGCCCTAATTGCCTTTGTTCAGAAGGCATTTTAAGAGTCAACCAAATTGCTGTAGGAGCCATGTAGGCCAGACCAGGTGAGGATGGCAGACATTATTGAAACCAGATGAGTTTTTACAACAATCAACAACAGTTTCATGATCATCATCAGACTTGTAATTTCAGATTTTATTGGATTCAAATTTCACTATCTGATCATGGTGGGATTTGAACCCAGGTCCCCAGAGAATTACCCAGGTCTCTGAATGACTAGTCCGGTAACAACACCACTACGCCTTGTCAATATCTAGTTATGTTGATGCTATGTTTTTTTTTAAAGGGTTATCAAGAGAAAAACAAGTTTATAGCAGCTCAAGGTAAAGTATAAACCTAGTCAAATGTAGACATTATTTTCTCAACATGGCTATCCAATAATTTGTTGCATGTAATTGTTATTGAAGTCAAAATGAACGAATTAGCATTTTCACAGCATCAAAAGAAAAGGTGTTCATAGATTGAAGTATTTTTCCTACTCAGTATGATGTTGCTAGCCATCCATTAGATATTTTCATGCAGGCACCTCTTACTGCATTTTTAAGTTTAAAAATTTAAATTGTAGCTTTGCTTTTCAGGTACAGTTGTTAGAGACAAGGAAGAGGGAATACAGCAAAAGACCAGAAATAGAAAAGACTGATGTCCACGCACATAACAGAAGCAGACACTAATTGTTGCATGAGTTAAATTGGCTGATTGTGAGATTACATGTACATCACTAGCTGTCAGAAATGCTTCTCAGCAAGTCGAGAGAGCAGATAGAATGTATAATCTGTAGTGTTTGTAGAACGGTTAAGAAAAGCGTCATAAATTCACAATGGATAAATGGAGTGGATTTTTAAAATGTTAAATTTAGGATTAAGTTGTTGACAGTCCTATTTAATCAGAGTTAATGTACTTTTTGATGGGATTATAGGACATTGAATGGCTACAGCATAGAAAAAGGCCATTTGGCCCATTGTGTCCATGCCAGCTCTCTGTAAGAGTTACTCGGCTAGTCCCACTTCACTGCCTTTTCCCCACAGCCCTGCAATTTTTTTCTCTTCAGATAATTGTCAATTCTATTTTGAACGCCACAATTGAATTTGCCTCCACCACCCTCAAGTAGTGCATTCCAGATCCTAACCACTTGCTGCATAAAAACATTTTGTGTCACGATGCTTTTGGTTCTTCTGCCATTCACCTTAAGCCACTGTCCATCTTCACAGGAAAAAAGGATGGAAGTAGCAGATTGGAGATTGTAAATAAGAAAATGGCCTGCTATATTTACTTGCCATTGGTGAATGAGCATGGTTTGATTGATCTATGGTTTAAATTCAATGTTCTGTACAGCACTAACGCTTAGAGTTCTAGGTAGTGTTATCTTGATTTGGTTTCTGTGTTATACAGCAGCAAGAATCCTACCAAACCTGTAACTTGTTTCATTTGAGTAGATAGTTTATGCTGTTTCCCTTCCAATATCTTTCAGGCCCGAAGGAAGAAACTGTGAATGACTTCTGGAGGATGATATGGGAGCAAAACACAGCAACAATTGTCATGGTGACAAACCTAAAAGAGAGAAAAGAGGTAATGCTATTACATGAAATTATTTTGGCTAAGTGTTGTATTGCACATGATAAACGTATGCCCTTTCTTCCATTTACATCACATTTGAGGAAGGGGTTGTGAGACACTGCGTTATTTATTAACCCATATTTTTAATGCTCAATGCGAATAAAGTATTTTAAAAACCAAGATACTAATAAACTGTATACAGTCCCTGAGATCACCAACAGATCACCATTGCATGCTGCTTACAGGAAGGTTTACTTCTGCTTCGTGTCATTGTTCGTCTTGTATAAAACTGAAGACTAGACTGAATGTTTACTGACCTCTACAGTTTAGAACTGTAAATGCTTAATAATTTCTACAAAACTGCAATGAATGGGGAAATGCAGAATTGGAGAGGTCTTTGTAATCCTGATATTCAAAGAAGATTAATTGAACAACAGCACTGGGGAAAAGCTTCAAGCATTTTATATATAGACCCTATCTGTATTCACTTCGAGTATCATACATAGTGTAGTTTCTGAAGGAATAGGCCATCTTCACTAATCGTCTCACCACAGTTCTTTTGGAAACCATCTGTTTATGCACACGTTTTATCCATATTTTCAGACTATCCTTGCTAGATTCCTAAGGGTTCCACGGTCAATAAATGTACAGGAAATATGAACAAGGAGTAGGAGTAGGCCATTTGGCCCTTCGAGCCTGCCCCATTATTCAATAAGATCATGGCTGATTTGATAGTAACCTCAAATCTGCATCCGCCTACCCCCGATAACCACCACCCCCTTGCTTACCAAGAGTCTATCCACCTCTGCCTTAAAAATATTCAAAGACTCTGCTGCCACTGCCTTTTCAGAAAGAGAATTCCAAAGACTCTCGACCCCCAAGAGAAATAATTTCACCTCATCTCTGTTTTAAATGGGCGACCCCTTATTTTTAAACAGTGACCCCTGGTTCTAGATTCTCAAACACGAGGAAACATCCTCTCCACATCCACCCTGTCAAGACCCCTCAGGATCTTTTATGTGTCAATCAAGTCGCCTCTTACCCTTCTAAAATCCAGCGGATACAAGCCTAGCCTGCCCAACCTTTCCTCATAAGGCAATCCACCCATTCCAGATATTAGTCCAATGAACCTTCTCTGAAATGCTTCCAATGCATTTACATCCTTCCTTAAATAAGGTGACCAATACGCCAATAGCATTACTCCAGACATGGTCTCACTAGTGCTCTGTATAACTGGTGTAAACTCCCTACTTTTGTAATCATACGATTCACACACTAAGACACCCAGATCTCTCTGCATCTCAGAGCTCTGCGATCTCTTACCATTTAGATAATATGCTTCCCTTTTATTCTTCCTGCTAAAATGGACAATTTCACATTTTCACACATTATATTCCATATGCCAGATCTTTGCAAACTCACTTAACCTCCCTATATCATGTTGTAGCCTCCTTATGTCCTTTTTCACAACTTACTTTCCTTCCTATCTTTGTGTTATCAGCAAATTTGCAACCATCCCATCCATCCCTTCATCCAAGTCATTGATATAAATTGTAAAGAGTTGAGGCCCCAGCACCAATCCCTGTGGCACACCACTCGTTACATCTTGCCAACCTGAAAATGACCCATTTATGCCTACTCTCTGCTTCCTGTTAACCAGCCACTCTTCTATCCATGCCAATATGTTATCCCCATACCATGAGCTTTTATTTTCCACAATCACCTCTGATATGGCACTTATCCCTTTCACAAAACCATGTTGACTCTGCCTGATTATCTTGAACTTATCCAAATGCCCTGCTTTAACTTCTTAATAAAAGCTTCTAACATTTTCCCTATGACAGATGTTAAGCTATTTGGCCTGTAGTTTCCTGCCTTCTGTCTCCCTCCCTTTTTGAATAGCGGGGTTACATTTGCTATCTTTCAATCAAATGGAACCTTCCCAGAATCTAGGGAGTTTTGTAAATTAAAATCAATGCATAAACTATCTCTCTAGCCACTTTTTTTGAGACTCTAGGAGGAAGTCCATCAGGACTTGGGCACTTGTCAGCCTGTAACTCCAGCAATTTACTCAGTACCACTTCTCTGGTAATTGTAATTTCCCTGAGTTTCTCCCTCCCTTCCATTTCCTGATTTATAGCTGCTTCTGGGATGTTACTTATATCCTCTATAGTGAAGACTGATGCAAAAAATACCTGTTCAATTCACCTGCCATCTCCTTATTTTCCATTATCAGCTCTCCAGGCTCTATAGGACCAACGCTTACTTTGTTAACTCGTTTCTTTTTGATATATTTATAGAAACTCTTACTATCTGTTTTTACATTTCTGGCTAGCTTTCTCTTGTACTCTAATTTTTCCCTTCTTATTAATCTTTTAGTCATCCTTTGTTCCTTATATTTTGTCTAGTCTTCTGACTTTCTCTCTCCCCCCCCAGCACCCCCACCGATCTTTGCACAATTATATATTTTTTAAGTTTGATGCTATCTTTAACCTTTCTAATTAACCACGGATGATGTGTCCGTCCCTTGGACTTTTTCTTACTCGTTGGAATGCATTCTGTGTATTCTGAAATATATCCCCTTATATGTTTGCCACTACATCTCTATTGACCCCCCCTTAACCTAATTTGTGAATTCACTTTAGCCAGCTCTACTTTCATACTTCATAATTGTCTGTTTTTAAATTTTAAAAATATGGTCTTGGACCACTTCTCTCTCCCTCAAACTGAGGGTAAAATTCCAATCATATTATGGTTGCTGCTGTCTTCACTATGAGATCCTTAATTAATCCCATCTCCTGGCACAATACCAGGTCTAGTATAACCTGCTCCCTGGTTGGCTCAAGAACATGGTGTTCTAAGAAACTACCCCGAGAACATTCTGTGAACTCATCTAGGCTACTTTGCCCATCTTGACTTTTCCAGTCTCTATTCCTATATCTTCAGTTGCTTCATCAGTGACCTTCCATCATAAGGTGAGAAGTGGGGATGTTTGCTGATGATTGCACAATGTTCAGACCCATTTGTGACTCCTCAGACACTGAGGTAGTCCATGTCCAAATGCAGCAAGATCTGGACAATATCCAACCTTGGGCGGATAAGTGGCAAGTAACATTCGCACCACATAAGTGCCAGCCAATGACCATCTCCAACAAGAGAGAATCTAACCGTTGCCCTTTGACGTTCAATGGCATTACTGTCACAACTCAATGGGGATAGCACGCTCCAGTATCAAGCTCCACTGCTCCCCGAGCCATGACAAATGTGAAAATGTTTGATCAACCACCTAATTGTTTAATTTAGGTTAACAAAATACAAGCACCAGGTTTGTAAACTTAGTAAGTAAATAACTGTTTCTTGAACAAATTGTCTTCAACCAGTGGCAAACGAAAGAAATCTGAACTGCTAACTCTATAACCTAAACTCTACCTCTTCTTAAATCCCTATGCACGCACATACAAGTCACAGACACACAAAAAATGTGGATATTAAGGGTGGGATAAAACAGTTCAATAGCACCAATTCCCGAGTACAGGATTCGATGGGTTGATTTTGATCCGTGTCTTCCAAATTCCTTTCAGTTCTTTACTGATGACACAAGGTGGTCTTCCAGCATTTTGAGTCATTGGTTCACTGGTGGAGCACTTGCCTTTCAATGTCGCTAACAGTGACTTTCCCCTTTGTCGCTTGACAGGGGTTTTCCGAGCGAGAACAGGTTATAGAGATATGAGGAGAAACAGCCAGCTAGCTATTATTGTAGAATTACTGGCGTCTTACACACACAGTAGAGAGCGGTTTTAGGTATTTTTCCTTTCTGGCTAGGAGCTATTCTGCTGCACTGCTCTCACAAACCCTGGTCACCTGGTCAGGAGCCAATTAAAATGTTGTTGCAAGTGAGTTCCCCATTAGGCCAGACTTCTCCTCGGCACCCTGCTGCCTTTCATGGCACACTCTGTTCTAGGACAGCAACATTGTATATATCCATAACACTGTTCCAGTGGACATGTCCTTCAGACAATTAATTTTAATCTGCAGTCCAACAGAAATAAAAAGATATGTTTTTTACATTACCGTCATTGAACCCCCCACTGTGAACATCCTATTGACCAGAAATTGAACTGGATTAGCAATATAAATACTGTGGATATAAGAGCAGGTCAAAGGTTACGAAACCTGCGATGAGTAACACACCTCCTGACTCCCCAAAGCTTGTCCACCAGCTCCAAGGCACAAGCCAGGAGTGTGATGAATACTCCTCACTTGCCTGAATGAGTGCAGCTCTAACAACACTCAAGCTTGATACCATCCAGGACAAATCAGCCTGTTTAATTGCCGCTGCATCCACCACCTTAAATATTCACTCCCTCCACCACTAATGTACAGTGATAGCTTTGTATACCATCTGCAAGATGTACTGAAGGCTCCTTAGACAGCACTTTCCAATCCCATGACCACTACCATCTAGAAGGACAAGGGCAGCAGATAAATGGGAACACCACCACCTGGAAGTTCCCCTCCAAGTCACTTGGAACTACATCACCGTTCTTTCACTGCCACTGGGTCAAAATCCTGGAACTCCCTTCCTAGCAGCACCCTGGGTGTATGTACGCTACATGGACTATAGTGGTTCAAGAAGGCAGCTCACCACCACCTTCTCAGGGGTAACTAGGAATGGACAATAAATGCTGGACCAGCGAGTGAAGCCCACATTCCATGTATGAATTACATAAAAAGTAGCTTAAAGTCTCCCATGATTATCGTTGTGCCTTTCTGACAAGTTTCCATTATTTCTTCCTATATGCTCCACCCCACCATGTGGTTATTATTAGGGGGCCTGTACACAAATCCCACAAGTGATTTCTCTGCCTTTACCATTTCTCATCTATCCAAAACAGTTGCACATCCTGGTTTCCTGAATTTAGGTCATAGAAACATAGAAAATAGGAGCAGGAGTGGGCTATTCAGCCCTTCGAGCCTACTCCGCCATTCATTATGATCATGGCTGATCATCCAACTCAATAGCCTGCTCCCGCTTTCTCCCGACATCCTTTGACCCCTTTCGCCCTAAGAGCTCTATCTAACTCCTTGAAAACATACAAAGTTTTGGCCTCAACTACTTTATGTGGTAGCGAATTCCACAGGCTCACCCACTCTCTGGGTGAAAAAATTTCTCCTCATCTCAGTCCTAAACGGTCTACCCCATATCCTCAGACTGTAACCCCTGGTTCTGGTCTCCCCCACTATCGGGAACATCCTTCCTGCATCTACCCTGTCAGAATTTTATAGTATTCTAGGATATCCCCCCTCATTCTTCTGAACTCCAGTGAATATAATCCTAACCGACTCAACCTCTCCTCATGTCAGCCTGCCATCCCCAGAATCAGTGTAGTAAACTTTCACTGCACTCCCTCTATAGCATGAACATCCTTCCTCAGATAAGAAGACCAAAACTGCACACAATATTCCAGGTGTGGTCTCACCAATGCCCTGTATAATTGCAGCAAGACATCTCTGCTCCTGTGCTCGAAACCTCTGGTTATGAAGGCCAGTATACCATTTGCCTTCTTTACCGCCTGCTGCACCAGCATGCTTACCATTAGCGACTGGTGTACAAGGACACATCCATCTCTCTCTATTGTGCTAATACACCTTTAACTAACAGAGTCGCTGCTCCATCTTTTCCTTGCTTCCTGTCCTTCCTTAATGTCCTGTAATCTTTAATATTCAGGTCCCAATCCATGTCTTCCTGCAGCCATATCTCTGTAATGGCTATCAAATCATACTTATTTATTCCTATGTGCGCTGTCAGTTCATCTGTTTTGTTTCGAACGCTTCATGCATTCAGATACAGAGCCATTGGTTTTATCCTTCTATTCTTTTTATAACTTCTAGTCTCATTTGATTTACTGTTCGATTTGTACTCTCTATCCCTTCCTGTCACAGTCTGTTTTTCATTTCCCATAATAATACCTTTCTCTTTTGCCTTGTCTCTACTCTTTGACTTACCACACCTTCCCAAATTTGATCCCTTAACCCCACTGCTTGGTTTAAAACCATCTCTATCCCCCTAGTTATGCGGCTTGCAGTGGGGAAGACCAATCTCAGCACGGTTCAGGTTTAGACAGTCCCAAGGGTACAGATTCCACTTTCCCCAATATTGGTTCCAGTGCCCCATGAACCATCAGACTTTCTCCCACATCAGACTTTGAGCCGCGCATTCATCTCCCTAATCTTATTTGGCCTATGTCAATTTGTACGTGGCTCAGGTAATAATCCAGAGATTATAACCTTTGAGGTTCTGCTTCTTAATTTGGTGCCAAGCTCCCCATACTGACTATGCAGAACCTCCTTCTTTGTCTTGCCTGTGTCATTGGTACCTACATGGTCTTCCCCCTCCCGCTGCAAGTTCCTCTACAACCCCAAGCGGATGTCCTGAACCCTGGCACAGGGTCAGCAGCACAGCCCTCTGGACTTGCACTCTTTGCTGCAGAGAATGGCGTCAATCCGTCTGTCTATACCGTCCCCTACTACCACTACACTCCTTGTTACTCCCCCTGCTTGGGTGACTTCGTGTACCATGTTGCCATGGTCAGTTAGCTAATCCACCCTGCAGCCTGCAGAGTCATCTAAACAAGCTGAATAAACCTCACACCTGTTGCATAGTTGAAAAGGTCGAAACTCCTGCAATACAGCCCTGTGGGTCCCCTTACCTGCCTCACTTGTTGTCACACCCTCTTGTCCCTGACTACTGACCAAATTAGAAGACCCGATCCTAAGGAATGTGACTACCCCCTGGAATAAAGTGTCCAGGTACCTTTCCCCCTCCCTGATGTGCCACAGTATCTGCAGCTTTGCCTCCTGCTCAATAACTCGGAGCCGAAGCTCCTGTAACCACAAACGTTTACTGCAGATGTGTTTGCCCTGGATCACACTGGTATCCAGAAAGCTCCCATTTCCTGCAATCGCACATCACTTGTCCTGCCATCTCCAATATATGTTAATTAATTAATAATTGCTAATTAATTTATATGTAATAATGCCTACACCTCCCAGTAGATTTTAACACTGCTAGTAAACTTTATAATACTGATATAACTTACAGTTTCTAATAATACCAATTACTGATTTACCTGCTCCTCCTGCTGCACCGAAGTGGAAATCAAATATTGGAGGCTGAAAAAGTGTAGAAGAAAATAGCACCTCCTCCCTGCCCTTCACCAAACTCCCCACTCAGCTTTACTTCTTGCTGTAAATCTTATCTAAAGTACCTCTTTTCCCACAATGCACTGAATTCCCACTTTGAACCAAATTCCCAGTTATACTCACACAGTCTGTCTCAGTCAGGCGAAGTCCCCCTCACTGACCCGGCGCTCTTACTGAGTGGAAAGCTAGGTGAACCAATATTTCAAATGTTAATAAAAATGAAAAAGAAGATGACAAGTGGCAAAGCACACTACTAGCTATGTTCATTAATTTGTTAATCTAGTTCCAGTATTTAATGTCATTACTCAGTAAATTTTAAAATAACATACTGGGTTGGCTGATGACTAGCATGTGGTTCAGAATAATGCCAACAGCACAGGCTTGATTCCTGTTCTCGCTGAGGTAGACTTGGGGCCTGTCTCCTTGCCCTGCCCTTGAGAGGAAGGCAATAACAAACCACCACTGACAAAAGCTGCCAAGAAAAACGGACCAGGATGAAGCATCAGCAGACGGAGCCAATTATGATACCTTCGGGCAGAGTGCTAATGGAATGGAATCAAAACTCTGTCTTTGTTTATGCACCCACCTATTTTCTCCATAAGGAAAATCCATCCACTTTTACTATAAGATAATGTAATTTAATGAGACGAAAATTTATGGTAATGGGCATTGAAACAGGAAATGTGTACCCAATGAACAAGTATCCAAAATAGAAAAAGTTACAATTTACATGCAACCATTTACCAAAAGTACCTAGTAACTGGAAAGCTGAGGCGATGCAACATGTGGAAGGATATTTGCTCAAACAAGTCAGTTTGAACTTGTTGAAACTATTGATCAGGATTCTTTTAAATTCTGCATAGTTACGGGTATCCCAATTTTAAAAGTATAAATCAAAGAGAAAATGCTACAGAAATTATTCCAATGTAGGATTTTTCTAATTTTCCTCTTTTCACCCTCCTAACTGAACAGAAGTTGGAAGGTGCAGTTCCATTGGCAAAATCAAATCTCTAGACTTCATCAAAAGGACTCATTCTTCAAGTGTGGGTTTCCATATTGAGCAAATGGGATATTCAACCTTGGAGGGGATCACAACTCAGTTTGACCTCAGGAATCACTGAACTTGATCAGAAATCAGTGGTCAGAAACTGGGCCCTATTGCAGAATTTGATTTTGCCCTCTTGTGCCCAGAGAGTATTTATATATTCTGATTTTTAATTTATAAAACCATAAAAAAAACTTTGAATGAATTAATCCACATCTTCATAGTGCTGAGTGTATGGATAATGGTCTAATTGAATTTTTTTAGTATAATTCTCTGTCCTTAAGGAACTGACTTACATCTTTCTGTGCATACCCTCTGATATGTGGCCCATAACTACTCTTAATTTGCCAGTTCAGACAGTAAATTGGCAACTAATTGACCTGGTGACAGTCACAATAGAGTCTAACACACTTTTCAACTATTGTTAAAGTAATAATCAGCATGCTTTTTGTTCCAAAATCTTGTCGCCATAAATGCTGTTGTGTTCTAGTGCAAATGTGCCCAGTACTGGCCAGACCAGGGTTGTTGGACATATGGGAACATCCGAGTGTCTGTGGAAGACATGATGGTGCTGGTGGACTACACCATCCGTAAGTTCTGCATTCAGCAAGTAAGTCTTTTAAGTTTGTTGGTTCCATGTCGGATGTGAAAATATTCTTAAATTATTTTCAAATTGTTTCACTTGAGAGCTGTGTTTTCACTGACTGGAAAACATTTAGACACTGTTTTTAGTTGGTATTATATATAGAGTTCATGAAAATTTGGTTTGACATACAATATTAGAATAATTTATGCTGATCACCAGACACTGGTTGTTCCTTCATCCCATAGAACCACAGACCATTTTCTGTGCTGCAAGACTGTATCGACGAATCATGTCTGAGCTAGCTCTTTGAAGGAGCCATCCAAACTGTTTCGATCCCCTGCCCTTTCCCCATAGCCCTGAAATTTTTTAGCCCCTTTACTTAGCAATTCACATTGCATCTCCTCATTTAAGGCAGTGCAGTTCAGATCATAACTTAATATGTATATAAAAAAAAACTCTATCTACCATCTACTTCTTTTGCCAATTATCTTAAATCTGTGTTCTCTGGTTGACAATATAAAGCGTTTAGTCGCAACAGATTCCCAGAAATTATGTTTTCCATTGCACATTTGTCTGTTTCAGTGGGAGGAGGATGCAGTTGTATAATATTTGCTACTGGACTAGTAATCCAGATGCATGGACTAGTAACCCAAATAATATACATTTAAACATCCGATGATAATTGGTAAATCTTTACAAAAAAATAGTATTAGTAAAAGTGGCAATGAAACTTGTTTTAGGTTATTATAGAAAGCTAACTGGTTTACTAATATCCTTTTAGGGAAAGAAACTTGCCGTCCTCAGTCAGTCTGGCCAAATGTAACTCTAGTCTCTTAATTCACTTTTAACTGCCCTCGGAAATAACCTAGCAAAGCACTCACTAGAAGAAAAAGCAACACTTCTGGGTAACTAGTGAATAAAATGTTGGCCTTCAGAGAACACTCATGCAAGAATGAAACTTCAAACATTTAACAAAACTGAAGGAAGGCTCGAGTAGAGTTTAAAAACCCCAAGTTAATGTGCACTATTTTCTAAACTCCATAGGAACTGAGTCTTGATAAGTCACTATTTATTTAAGGCCTTATCCAACATATAAGACATAAGTAATTTTAATTGAGAGCACTACTTCAGGGTAAAACAGGATGCCAGGGCAAAAGGACATAGGTTAAAAGAAAAATATAGCAACAGCTTTTTTATGCAAAGAATGAGCAGCAGTTAACATGGTGTTTTCAGGCAGAATATGAGTCAGAAAATTTAGATCCTTTGAAGAGTCAGTTGAATGGTCTCAGAATAAATTTGTTTCTTTTTTAAATCCTGGGTGAATGAGATGAAATGGGCCAAATGGCCCTATTCATTGATATCTGTCGTGCACTCTTGTTAGTTTTCAGCCAATCATTTTCCTCTTCCATCTCTATAGGTAGGAGATGTAATGAATAAGAAACCTCAGCGACTGGTTACTCAGTTCCACTTTACCAGCTGGCCTGACTTTGGTGTTCCATTTACCCCAATTGGCATGCTCAAATTTCTAAAGAAGGTGAAGACCTGCAACCCATCCTTTGCAGGTGCCATTGTTGTGCATTGCAGGTCAGTATGTTTTTAAATTGGTGCTTGGTAGGTTTCTGTGTTGATGGTGGGAAAGGATTCACATAAGTTTAAATTTTCCTTCCTTCATTTCATGTCATGGTAGTGGAGTGGCAGTCATGGGAGCAGTAAACAGTGCTAAGAGTTTTGTGCACAAATGTAGATAACATAAGGAAAACTGATTTTAAAAAAAGAAAATAATGGCTAGCATTTATGTAGCACTTTTCACAACCACCAGACATCTCAAAGTGCTTTATAACCAATTGAATACTTTTTGAAATGTCATCACTGTGGAATTGTACAAAATGTGGCATCTAGCAGTAGACATTTTGCTTTGGATTTTGCAAGCAAGGGCTGTTTGGGTATGGTCTGTATTCTGCCTATTACAAACAACTGAAGGAACATGTTGTTTTATTCAATCAGCCAATTGCTGGGATGTATTGATCTACGTACCTGACCTTCCACCAGCACTGAAATTCATACACTATGTTGCTCATTTGTGTGGTAGGCAGATATCTTTTTGGACTGACAGCAACCTGTTATTGGAAAATACTTGCATAGCCACTTCATAGTAGCAGTGTGAAACGGCTTGCTTGACATGTTGTCCAAATTCTTTCCAATACTTCATCTTTCCAGGGTAATTTGAGGTAGACAAGGTGCTTTTCAGAATCGGCGGCCTTTGGCCCATTTGTGAATTTGCACAATACACAGCGTACAATAATCAGGATTGCATCATCTTGCAGGATAGTTTTGATACGCTTTATTTCTGCATCAAGCTTGCAAGGTGAGCAAATGGCTAGGTCCCTATTTACAAGATTTCTGATAAGGCCAATCTTATAGCGCATGGATCTATATGAATCCCAATGGTGTATACTGACTGGTGAAGGTATGCTTGTGGTTGACAGTAGTGGAGAACACACTATCATTTTTCTCAACTAGTACATTGAGGAAGGGAACATGTTAGACTGCTCTATTTCAAAAGTCTACTGTTTGATGTTATTCTGTGATTGGGCAGCACATGTTGAACAATTCTGAATGTGCTAATAGCTATACTACCAACCAATTAGTTGAGCTTGTAATATGGCTCATTTACGCTTGCTAGAAGTGACACATGTTCACGTGCAGAGAACAGTTCTCTGCAAACAAAAGGAATATGTTCAAGCCTCAAATCTTTTTTGAATTACCTAGGAACTTGGGGACCCTACAGTTCTCATTGCTTTCTCCATGGCAATGCCTCAGCCATTCAGAGTTGACTTGCCAACCAATCAGCACTCTTTTCTACTGTAATGTAAATTGTTATGATCATTTGAAATTTGGCCGCCTTGCATTTGTCCTGATGAGCACAAGATGAAAAGCTTCAGTAGCATGTCTCTTCAGCAATATTAAAATCTCAATATAGTGGCAATTTTGAGTGATTGGGAGAAGGATAGGTAACCAACATGCCCGCCTTGTAGCCATTAAAGGTCATTTCACCTGCCCCATACCACCATAGTATCCTTACATCTCTTCATTTCTGGCCTCCCCTTCCATCGGCAATGCCAAGATCGGGAGCACAGGAAAATTTGCTAGATATGAAGCCTGACTGTCACATTGTCGTTTTTATAAAATAGAATTGGCAACATTGTTCACAATAAGATTGAGTAGACCGAAATTTCAATAGTCAGTTTTAGGGATGGTGATTTGGTCGGAGGCCACTTTGCATATTTTTGTTTCTTCTCCACCTTGCAACCTGCTCATTTTTGACCTGTAATAGGAATGACGTTGCCCTTATATATTGGCCACTGACTTCTTGTGTTTGGCTTTATGCTGATTTGGGAAATTAATTTCTGCATACACCAAATGGAAATAATCTTCTACACATGCTTTTTAATTCATATTTCTGAAAACTCAGCTTGGATTTTGATATCTCTTCTATTTTGCAACATGACCAGCATTACTTTTATCATTTGCTGTGGATGCTACTGTCATGTTTTATACAAACTGTATATTTTCAGTGGAAGGCTTCCAAGTATTAAATTATTTGTACACCTAATTTGGAAACTTGAACCAGTATTTTCTTGTCAGGAGAATTTTGTTTGGAAAGAAACATTCAACCGAATGTTGCACAGGCTATGGCTGCCACCTTGTGGAGATATGATCCATTTAATTAGGAAACTTGAACCAGTACTTGTCAGGAGAATTTTGTTTAGAAACCTTAGCAGAATATTGCCTGTGCCATAGCTGACGTCTTTTGGAGCTTCAATATAATTGTATATTTAGTGTAAAGGTTTAGTCAATGCTGGAAGGTTTGATTTTTCAAGAAATTCAAGGACCTGAAAGTGTTGTAATCTCTCAAACCTATGTGCATCTTCCTGGCAACTATCTGTTCTCCAATCCAGTTTCTGCTATAGCACCTAAACAGCAATAATCAGAGTTACAAGTAACATCCCCAGGGATGGGAAATTTCCACTATTTGACAGGAATTCTGACTTGCCTCACAGAATTCCGCCCTTTTAAATTTTTTCTGCCCTTTTAAATGTTTTTCAACCTCTGGCTGGCCGAGGAAGCTGTCTCTTTAATTCGCCATCTGTTCTCGCCTGGTTTTGACTTCCAAATAATCCAATTACAGCCCGGTGACTTGCTTTCTGTGATTAGGAGATGTATAGGGCATGCCCCCAGTAGCTGCTGCTCCTTTGTGCAGCCAGTAGGCCACCTCTGCTTCAGGAGTCGTTGCCACTGGCACAGGGCAGCTGGTTCTTCTCGCCCAATGAGAAGCCCTGTTACCAATAGAGCGACTTAGTCCTGACCCAACCACAGCCTATCACTCAGCTTTGGGCTCTGGCTCTAGCTGAAGGATGGAGGGAGGGAGATTCCACCTGACTGTGATCTCAGCTGCACCCCACACTTGGCAGCCATCACTACCTTACACAGCCTCTAGCTCAGTCTACTTAGGACCCTGGTGCTATTCAAGTGACCAGTGATGTAAGAGGTGGTGTTCCCGACCCGCAGGTGTTTGAGCTCTCAGCACTCCTACCCCCTGGGGCGGGGTGGCTCACTCTTCCTCAACAATTCAGATCTAAGTAGCACCAGCTGAGGACAAGCTGCGGCTGCCCACTGACAGAGGCAGCAGCAGTGACTAGGAGCTGAGTCCTGGAAAGATGGAGGATTCCAGGTGGGAGAGGGTAGAGAAGGAGGAGGGGATGAGGGAGTGGGGCTGTATGGGGTGGGAGGGAAGGATTGAGCTTGGGGGCTGGGTAAGGAGGGGAGAGCTTGAGTGGAGCACTTTGTGGAGAAGAAGGGAAAGTTTGAGTGGGTGAGGAGGGAGGGAGTGAGTGAGCGAGAGGGTGTTTGGGAAGAGGGGTCCTGAATGATTTTGTATGTGTGGCAGAGGAGGTTGGTTGGAACGAGAGGTTGATGATAGCACGTGAGAGTGTGTGGGGAGAAGGGCTTCACCGAGTCTTTTGTCACCAGGGAACATGGAGAGCTTGGCTGAAATGTACGTCAGTACGTCAAATAAAAATGTTTTTAAAAGCACTTTAAAACACAGATTTTCATCTTTTATATTATGTGTTATTATATTTGATACATGAACTTCAATAATTATATGCTGACTGTTACAATTGCTGCTATTTTGTTTGCGCTGGTGTCTAGTTTCAGGGTTTTTTTTAATATATCTTTGTTCATGGGATGTGGGCATCACTGGCAAGGCCAGCCTTTTTACCTATCCCTCATTACCCTTGAGAAGGTGGTGGTAAATTAAATAGAATCACGTTGGAAGATAGTTTACAAAGCTCTGCATAGAATTTTGCTTCATTTCACATGTACATAATCCAACAAGGTCATGTTTTGTTGTTTATATGGACTTCATCTGTATTACATTGAATGCTGAAATGCTGAGGTTACTTTGGTGATTTTATGCAAATGCATCGGTCCACACTCTTGACGGTAATTGAAGTTAAACAAAGGGAAAACTAATGTTTCAATCCACTTGAAGTCTAATAATTCCACCCATTTGAAGTGGCCTAGAAGTATTTGCCTTTCTCTACAGATCATAAGAAGTGCTATAATTACATGATTCCTCATCACAAAATAATTACAGACCTTTTTGCCTTCGGCCACTCTCGTCCCTGATCCTGACTGTGACCATCATTTATTATCCTTCCTCATCTTCCTTGATCTCTGCTGTAGTTGATTATGTCATCCTCCACTAACTGTTCTCTGTTGTCCAAATCAGTGAAACTGCTCCTGTCCAGATTCACACTCATTTCCAGTTGTAGCCAGAACTAAAAGCAATGGTTCCCCCTCCTGTTTCCACTCAGTAATTTCTGGAAACCCCTCAGGCTCTACCCTTGGGGCGACTGCTCTTCAATATCAAAGGCCTAGTCTTGGATGAGTAGCAATCTACACAAATTAAACGCACAAACCTTCATCTTCAGCCTATGCCACAAGTTACATGTCATTGCCACAATTCAGTCCCCAGGCTGGATGCAACCTCAGCATTCTACTTGACTCAAAGCTGAACCTCCAGCCTTATAGCCTTTCTATCACAGAAACTGTTTCTTTCCACCTTCAAAATATCAACTATCTCTGGTTCTCCCTTGGTCCATCTGCCATTATCCATGTGTCTGTCTCCTCCTAAATCAATTATTTCAATTCTGTCAGGCTGACCTACCATTCTCCACTCTGTGTAAACTTTAGTTCATCTAAAACTAGGTTTCCTATAAGTTACATTACTATATTTTACCAGTGGCCACGTATCAGAAGTAAAACAAAAACAGCAGGTCTGGCAGCATCGGCAGAGAAGAAAAGAGTTGACGTTTCGAGTCCTCATGACCCGTCCACAGAACTCAGTTTTTTGTTTTTATTTTTTTACATATCAGAAGTACTTCATTGACTGTTAAGTCCTTTGAGAAGTATGGTGGTTGTGGAAAGTGCTGTATAAATGCAAGCCTATTTCATTATCCCGCTCACTCATTAACCCTGTTCTTGTTGAGTTAGATTAGTTTTTGGGCCCCCAACGCTCCTAATTTAAAAATTTGTGTTTAAATCCTTTCTTAGTTTCCCTATCTGTAGTCTTCTCCAGCCACAGAACCTCCTTTCCCCTCCCCTCCCCCTGAGCCCTGCTTCTCTAACTCTGGCCTCTTGCACCCCTCCTCCCTTTGCTCCACCACTGCCCACAAGGTCTCAAGCACCTTGGTTCCATGGTCCATAATTCCCTCCCTAAACCTTTCTGCTATCGATCTGTGTCCTTAATACGCAATTCTTTTCTCAAGCCTTTGGTCATCCCTGCCTTACAGTTTTTTTTCTTTAGCTTTTCTTTCATTTTTCTTTGATTACATTTCAGTGAATAACTTTTGGATATTTTTGTTAAAGGGATTATATAA
Organism: Carcharodon carcharias; assembly: GCF_017639515.1. NCBI lineage: Eukaryota > Metazoa > Chordata > Chondrichthyes > Lamniformes > Lamnidae > Carcharodon > Carcharodon carcharias. The sequence goes on along the minus strand of NC_054467.1, from coordinate 237,155,591 downwards.
GTAGTTATTGTCTGGTAAATAATATCATGAAATTCAACCAAACCAACTGTGATTAGTTAAAACTTTTATATTTCATTTTTAAAAATGCCACATTCCCCCCTTAGACTAAATCTAGCCCCCATTGTACAAATGCTGGAACTTCTTGGAATTTCTTAGGAAAAATGTATCAAACTACATGTTAAATATTATTGTTCAGACCTCTGGATAGGATAGCAAGGATTTGCTACCCTCAGAATTCCACTTCTACTGATCCCAGTACTTGTGCTTTGTTCCCAAAGAAATTCAATAACATTTAGGACTGAAATTGCAATCTAAAAGGGTCAGCACATCAGATAAACTCATAGCTTCTGGGTACGATAATGCAGTAGAATAATGATCCAGACATCTTGTCAAAGAATTCAGAGAATGAAAATTCAAATTCACCATGGCAATTAAGAATTTCAATTCGGTTTTTTATTTAAACCTGGACATTTTGAAAAAAGGCTGGTATCAGTGATCATGAAGCTGTCAAAAGAAACAACTGGCTGACCATTATCCTTTAGAAAAGGGAAATGTACCATCTTTACCCAGTCTGGCCTATATATGACTCCAGTTCCATGCCACTCTTCACTGGCCTTTCAAATAGCCTAACAAACCACCCCACTCCTCGGGATGGGTGATAAATAATAGAGCTGACTATATCTGTGAACATTGTTTTCAAATCACTCCTTTGCATAATTTTCCAAGTTTAAAATTTTTTGAAATTTTCAGTGCTGGTGTTGGTCGTACAGGCACTTTCATCGTTATTGATGCCATGCTGGACATGATGCATGCAGAGAGGAAAGTGGATGTTTTTGGATTTGTGTCGCGGATTCGAGCTCAGCGATGTCAAATGGTGCAGACAGATGTAAGTCTGAAGTGTTACCACAATAACTTGGATTTTTAAAAAATTCTTTCATGGAATCTGAGTGTCACTGGCAAGGACAACATTTGCTGCCCATCTCTAAAGTGGTGATGAGCTGCCTTCTGGAAATGTTGCAGTCCATCTGGTGCAGGCATACTCACTATTATGTACACTACTGGAAAGGGAATTGCAGGATTTTAACCCTGTGACAGTGAGGGAAGGCGATATAGTTCCAAGTCTAAATGATGTCTGACTTAGAAACGTGGAAAATAGAAGCAGGAGTAGTTTATTCGGCCCTTCAAGCCTGATCCGCCATTCAGTATGATCATGGCTGATCCTCTATCTCAGCGCCATACTCCCGCACTTTCCCCATACCCATTGACGCCTTTAGAGTCTAGAAATCTATCTAAATCCTTCTTAAATATATTCAGTGACTTGGCCTCCACAGCCCCCTGTGGTATAGAATTCCACATGTTCACCACCCTCTGAGTGAAGACGTTTCTCCTCATCTCAGCCCTAAATGGCCTTTCCCTGTATCCTGAGATTGTGAGCCCTTGTTCTAGAACCCCAGCCAGAGAAAACATCATCTCTGCATCCAGTCTGTCCAACCCTATCAGAATTTTATACATTTCAATGAGCTCCCTTCTCATTCTTCTAACTCCAACGAATGCAGGCCTAGTCGGCCCAATCTCTCGTCATACGACAATCCTGCTATCCCAGGAAACATTCTGGTGAACCTTTGGTTCACTCCCTCTATGGCAAGTATCTCCTTTCTTAGGTAAGAAGACCAAAATTGCACACGCTACTTCAGGTGTGGTCTCATCAAGGCCCTGTATAGACTTCCTTGCTCCTGTATTCAAGTCCTCTTGCAATGAAGGCCAACATACCATTGCCTTCCTAACTACTTGCTGCATCTGGATGTTTGCTTTCAGTGATTGGTGTACAAGGACACCAAAGTCTCTTTGTACATCAACGTTTCCCAATCTGTTACCATTTAAATAATACTCTGCCAAAGTGGATAACTTCACACTTATCCATGTCATACTGCATCTGCCATGTATTTGCCCACTCACTCAACTTGTCTAAATTGCCTCGAAGCCTCTTAACATCCTCCTCACCACTCACATTCTCACCAAGTTTCGTGTTATCAGCAAGCTTGGAAATATTAGATTTGGTTCCCTCATCCAAATCATTGATATATGTTGTGAATAGCAGGGGCCCAGGCACTGATCCCTGCGGTACCCCACTAGTCATCGCCTGCCATTCCAAAAAGACCCCTTTATCCTTACTAGAACAAAAACAAAAATAAAAATTCCTGGAAAAACTCAGCATGTCTGACAGCATCTGCAGAGAGGAACACAGTTAACGTTTCGTGTCCGTATGACTCTTCACCAGAACTAAGGAAAAATAGAAGAGAGGTGAAATATAAGCTGTTTTAAGGAAGTGGGGGGGTGGTGGGACAAGTAGAGCTGGATAGAGGGCCAGTGATAGGTGGAGATAGCCAAAAGATGTCATAGACAAAAGGACAAAGAGGTGTTGAAGGTGGCAATATTATCTAAGGAATGTACTAATAGGTGACATTAATGGTAGAAAGCAGGACGAGCAAGGTACAGATAGCACTAGTGGGGGTGGGGTGAGAGGAAGGGATTGAAATAGGCTAAAAGGTAGAGATAAAACAACGGATGGAAATACAACCAATGCATCCACTAGTACAACCTCCTTTAGTACCCTGGGATAAGACTTGGAGGGGAACTTGGAGGTCCAAAAAAAAAATAAAGAGGGAGAAAATAAACTTTGAGGGTAAACTAGTAAGTAATATAAAAACAGACAGTAAGAGTTTCTTTTAAATATACAAAAAGGAAGAGAGAGACCAAAGTGAACATTGGCCCTTAGAGAATGAGGCTGGGGAAATAATAATGGGGAAACAGGAAATGGCAGAGGAGTTGAATAAATACTTTGCTTCAGTCTTCATGGTAGAAGATACTAATAGCATTCCAAAAATACTAAATAATTAAGGGGCAAAAGGGGGGAAGGAAATAAATACAATAACTATCACAAAAGAAAAAGTACTAGGGAAACTAATGGGGCTAAAGGCTGATAAGTCCCCCGGACCTGATGGGTTGCATCCTCAGATATTGCAGGAAGTAGTTACAGAGATAGTGGATGCACTGGTAGTAATCTTCCAAGAATCCATAGATACTGGAAAAGTCCCAGAGGATTGGAGGACGGTCAATGTAACACTTTTATTCAAAAGGGAGGGAGACAAAAAACAGGCAACTATAGGCCAGTTAGCTTAACTTCTGTCATTGGGAAAATGTTGGGAGTCTATTATAAAGGATGTAATAGAGCATTTAGAAATACATAATCTGATCAGCGTCAGTATGACTTCATAAAGTGGAAATCATGCCTAACAAATTTATTAGAATTCTTTGAGGAGATAACAAGCAGGATAGATAAAGGGGAACCAGTAGACATAAAATATTTGGATTTCCAAAAGGTGTTTGATCAGGTACCGCACATCCGGCTACTTCATAAGAGCCCATGGTTTTGGGGGTAGTATATTAGCATGGATAGAGGATTGGCTAATTAAGAAAAGACAGAGTTGGGATAAAGGGGGACGTTTTCAGGATGACAACCTGTAACAAGTGGAGTGCCACAGGGATCAGTGCTGGAGCCTCAATTATCTACAATATATATTAATGCCTTAGATGAGGGAAGTGAATGTACCATCACCAAGTTTGCGGATGACACAAAAATAGGTGGGAAGGCAAGTGGTGAGGATGACACAGGAGTCTACAGAGGGATATAGACAAGTTGTGAGTGGGGAAAAAACTTGGCCGATGAAATATTATGTTGGAAAAGGGGAGGTTATGCACTTTGGCAGGAAGAATAGAGGAGCTGAATATTATTTAAATGGAGAAAGACTGCAGGAGGCTGCAACACAGGGATTTGGGAGTCCTTGTGCATGAATCCCAAAAAACTAACATCCAAGATCAGCAGGAAATAGGGAAGTCAAATGGAATGTTGGCCTTTATTTCAACGGGAATGGAGTATAAAAATAGGGAAGTCTTGCTAAAACTATACAAGGCACTAGTTCGACCACACCTAGAATATTGTGAACAGTTTTGGTCCCTGCACCTAAGGAAAGATATACTAACATTGGAGGCAGTCCAGAGAAGGTTCATTAGGTTGATCTTGAGTATGTAGGGATTTTCTCATGAGGAGAGATTGAGTAGGTTGGGCCTGTACTCATTGGAATTTAGAAGGATGAGAGGCGATCTTATTGAAACATATAAGATTCTTGGGGAGCTTGACAGGGTGTATGCTGAGAGGTTGTTTCCCCCTGTGGGAGAGCCTAGGACCAGAGGGCTTAATCTCAGAGTAAGGGGATGCCCATTTAAAACAGAGATGTGGAGGAATATTTTCTTTGAGGGTAGTCAATCTGTGGAATTCTTTACTGCAGAGGGCTGTAGAGGCTGGGTTGGTTAAGTGTATTCAAAGCTAAGATAGACAGATTTTTAATCAGCAAGGGAATCAAGGGTTATGGGGAAAAGGTAAGAAAGTGGAGTTGAGGATTATCAGATCAGCCATGATCCCATTGAATGGCGGAGCAGACCTGATGGGCTGAATGGCCTACTTCTACTGCTATATCTTATGGCCTTATGGTGGTGATCTTGTGCAGTTGCTGTCCTTGTCCTTCTAGATAGTAGACATGGCAGGTTTGGAACTTGCTGTCGAAGGAGCTTTGGTGAGTTGCTGCAGTGCATCTTGTATATGATACACGCTGTTGCTATGCGTTGGTAGTGGAAGGAGTGAACATTTAAATTGGTGGATGGGGTGCTGATCGAGCAGCTGCTTTGTCCCGGATAGTGTCAAGCTTCTTGAGTGTTGTTGGGAGCCACATTCGCCAGGCAAGTGGAGAATATTCTGTCACACTGCTGCTTGTGCCTTTTAGATGGTGGACAGGCTTTGGGGAGTCAGGAGGTGAGTTACTCTCCTCTGAATCCCCAGTCTTTGACCTACTCTTGTAGCCATAATATTTATATGGCTGGTCCAATTCAGTTTCTGGTCAACAGTAACCCTCCAGGGTACTTTCAATAATTATAGAGAATGCTTCACATGTCAAAAGATGTACTTCACAATAAAGAGGAACGAGATAAGTTGGATGCTAAAAACTGGAAAAAAGGCGAACAATGGACAGGCTAGAGAAGGGATAAAAGCAAAGAACTGTGGATGCTAGAAATCCAAAACAAAAACAGAAACAGAGATACCTGGAAAAACTCAGCAGGTCTGGCAGCATCAGCGGAGAAGAGCACAGTTGACGTTTCGAGTCCTCATGACCCTTCAACAGAACTATGTAAAAATAGGAAAGGGGTGAAATATAAGCTAGTTAAAGTGGTTTGGGGGGGGGGGGGGGGCGGCGGTTATTGGGACAAGAAGCCAGTAATAGGTGGAGATAACCAAAAGATGTCACAGACAAAAGGACAAGGAGGTATTGAAGGTGGTGATAATACCTAAAGGAATATGCTAATTAAGGGTAGAAAGCAGGGCAAACAAGGTGTGGATAGCTCTAGTGGGGGTGGGGTGGGGTGAAGGAATACTAAAAAGGCTAAAAGGTAGAGATAAAACAATGGGTGGAAATACATTTAAAAATAATGGAAATAGGTGGGAAAAGAAAAATCTGTATAAATTATTGGAAAAAAACAAAAATATTTTATATTAATTTTATATTAGCAGTGGAGCCCGAGTCTTGATGGATGGAGGCAGTGGATCCTGAGTCTCAGGGCTCGGCAGACCAGGTTTAGTGAGTGAGTAGGGGAAGGAGGTTTGGGAAGAGGGACTACAGAGTGAGAAATTGGGGGATTGTGTTTAGGAAGAGGAGCTGCTGAGTGTGTGACGGGGTGAGGGGGAGGTTTGGTCAGAGGTCTGAGGGGTGTTGTGGAGATGGGCTGCTGAGTGGGAGAGGGGTTGGTGTGTGGAAAAGGGGGCTCGGAAGAGTGTGCCTGCTGGTGGGGAGAGGGGCTCCACTGAATCTTCTGTCACCAGGGTATGTGGAGAGCTAGGCTGAAACCTACATGAATTCATTATATATACAATAATATTTTTGCACAGTACTTTAAAAACATGGATTTTCATATTTTCATGATGTCTTATTCAATGTTGGTCTCTAATAAGTGAACTTTAAATATATACTGAGTGTTAGTTACTATGCTCTTACATTGCTGTTTTGTTTTTGCTGGGGTCTAGAGTCATATTAACTTTCAAGAGTTGGTGTTTTTATATATTCTTTCTTGGGATGTGACCATTGCTGGCAAGGCCAGCATTTGTTGCCTATCCCAAATTGCCCTTTAGAAGGTGTTGGTGAATTAAAATGAACTCACATTGGAAAATAATTTGTGAGGCACTGCCATAGTTCTTTGCTTCAAACCTGAAAGATCATACACAAATATGAACTAGGAGCAGAAGTAGCCCATTTGACCCCTCAAGTCTGCTTTGCCATTCATTAAGATCATGGCTGATTTGTTTGTTTGTGTTTCAAATTCTAAATTCCCATCTACCCCCAGTAACCTTAGATTCTTGTTAGGCAAGAGAATCAATCTACCCCAGCCTTAAAAATATTCAATGACCCCGCCTCCACCACCTTCTGAGGCAGAGTTCCAAAGTTGCACAACCCTCAGAGAAAAAATTTCTCCCCATCTCTGTCCTAGAAGGGCAACTCCTAATCTTAAAACTGTGCCGCCTAGTTCTGGACTCACCCACAAGAGGAAGCATCATTTCCACATCCACCTTATCAATACCATTCAGGATCTGAAACACTTCAATCAAGTCACCCCTCACTCTTCCAAGCTCCCGTGGAAAAAGCCCAGTCTTTCTAACCTTTCCTCATACGACAACCGCTCATTCTAGTTATCAATCTAGCAAACTTGCTCTGAACTGTCTCCAATGCATGGACATCCTTCCTTAAATAAGGAGACCAAAACTGCGCACACTATTCGAGATGTGCCCTGTATAACTGAAGCATAACATGCATACTTTTATGTTCAATTCCCCTGGTAATAAAGGATAGCATTCCATTAGCCGCCTTAGTCACTTGCTGTACCTGCATACTAACTTTTTGTGACTGTGAAACTGGAGTCAATTGGAATCAGGGGGGGCGGGGGAAACTCTCCACTGGTTGGAGTCATACCTAGCACAAAGGAAGATGGTCGTGGTTCTTGGAGGTCAGTCATCTCAGCTCCAGGATATCAGCGCAGGAGTTCCTCTGGGTAGTGTCCTCGGCCCAACCATCTTCAGCTGCTTCATCAATGGCCTCCCTTCCATCACAAGGTCAGAAGTGGGGATGTTCTCTGATTGCACAATGTTCACCATTCGTGACTCCTCAGGTACTGGAGCGGTCCATGTCCAAATGCAGCAAGACCTGGACAATATTCAGGCTTGGGCTGACAAGTGGCAAGTAACATTCATGCTACACAAGTGTCAGATAATGACCATCTCCAACAAGAGAGAATCCAATCATCACCCAATGGCATTACCATCACTGAATCCTCCACAATCAACATCCTGGGGGTTACCATTGACCAGAAACTGAACTGGACTAGCCGTATAAATACTGTGGTTACAAGAGCAGGTCAGAAGTTAGGACTCGTGTGACGAATAACTTGCCTCCTGACTCCCCAAAGCCTGTCCACCATCTACAAGGCACAAGTCAGGAGTGTGATGGAATACTCCCCACTTGCCTAGATGAGTGCAGCTTCCAAACCCATGACCAGTACCACCTAGAATGACAAGGGCAGCAGATGGATGGGAACACCACCACCTGGAGGCTCCCCTCCAAGTCAGTCACCATCGTGACTTGGAAATATATTGCTGTTCCTTCACTGTCGCTGGAATCCTGGAACTCCCTCCCTAACGGCACTGTGGCTGTACCTACACCACCTGGACTGCAGTGGTTCAAGAAGGTAGCTCATCATCACCACCTCAAGGGCAACTAGGGATGAGCAATAAATGCTGGCCCAGCCAACGAAGCCCACATCCCGTGAATGAATAAGAAAAAAACTACAGCTCATAAGTGCTATAATTGCATGATTTCTTGTCACGAAATGTTTTCAGACCTTTTTGTCTTGGCCACTCTAATCTGCGGATTCATGGACTTGAGGCAGGAAGATTGGATTACATCCGTTTTTCCAATATTTGGCTGATGTAAGTAAACTTGTTGCTGTTCCATTGTAGATGCAATACGTGTTTATCTATCAAGCACTGTTGGAGCATTATTTATATGGGGACACAGAGCTGGAAGTGACGTCACTTGAAAGCCATTTGCAGAAACTTTACAACAGAGTATCTGGATCAGGTTGCAGTGGTCTGGAGGAAGAGTTCAAGGTGAGACACTTGTCAATTTATTAAACTAAAAATCTATTACACGAAAAGTCTTCCATTCTTTTAGTGCTTTTTTAAAAGAACTTAAATCTTAATTTGTGACACAGATACTGTACTCAAGGGTTGACCGTTGATTAAATCAATCCAGCCTTTCAAAGGTTTACAAACAAAACTTTGTAGCATCATTGGACTTGATCTACTGTGGGAGCAGTGATAAATTAAGGTTTGAAATTATTTATTTGGGTCACATTATGAAGTCTAGTCAGGATGAAAGGCTGCATTAACTCATGTTTTTCCAATGGAAAGAAATTATTTAAAATTTTTGTTTTTGTGAAACACTATATGGTACACAGCTTCCTGTTTGAAAACAGAAAATGCTGGAAAAATCCAGGTCTTACATCAATGACTCTTCTTCAGAGCTTCTTCTTATCATGTCTATGGACAGTCTATACATGGCCCAGCCAGAATTGGACACATATTTTTGCGCCCTGTTGTTGAATTCGGCAAGATCTGCAACAGTGCAGGGTTCCTCTAGCGATAGGCATTGCAGGAGATGTTGCATAGTCTGTGGCTCAGTTCCACTTTCACAAGTTGTCGGGTTCAAGTTCTCTTCAGAGCTGAAGAGAAGTAGAAAGTGATGGAATTTATACTATTTAAGGGGGGCGGAGCAGGTAAAGCAGGATAGAAGGTCAGCAATAGGTGGAGGATATGGAGAGAGGGTGGTGGGAATCTGGAACTCACTGTCTGGAAGGGTGATAGAGGCAGAAACCCACATAACACTTAAGAAATATTTGGATGTGCACTTGCGATGCCATGGCATGCAAGGCTATGGGCCTAATGCTGGAAAATGGGATTAGAATAGTTAGGCACTTGTTTGACCGGCACAGACTCGATAGGCTGAAGGGCCTTTTTCTGTGCTGTCGACCTCTAAGACTCTATAGATTGGCAAAGATGTCATGGACACAAAACAAAGGGAGTGTTAATGGTAGTGATAAGAGCTGAAGAAGGTGCTGATAGTAGCATAAAGATAAGAAAGCAGAATGAGTGAATAGCAGAACCAGGGGTCAGCAGTTTGTGAAATAATAAATTAGAAACAAGTGACAGATGGCTCTTTTGGGGGTGGGGTGGGGGGGAGGACACGGTGGTTGGGGAAAAAGGATAGAAATGGGATAAAAAGGGGGTTAAAACAATGAATAAAAAATAAGCATATATTTTTTAAAAAATTTAAAAAGGGGTGAAGATGGAGGAGAGAGTTCATGGTTTGAAGTTGTTAAACTCAATGTTAAGTCCAGAAGGCTGTCAAGTGCCTAATCAGAAGATGAGGTGCTGTTTCTCCAGTGTGCGTTGGGCTTCACTGGAACATTTCAGCTGGCCTAGGACAGACATGTGGGCATGAGAGCAGGATGGGGTGTTGAAATGGCAAGTGACAGGAAGGTCCGGGTCATGCTGGCGGACTGACTGAAGGTGTTCCACAAAGCGGCCACCCAATCTGCGTTTAGACTTCCCAATGTAGAGACCGTATTGGGAGCAGTGAATGCAGTAGACCAAATTGAAGGAAGTGCAAATGAAGCACTGCCTCACCTGCAAGGAATGTTTGGACACTTGGATAGTGAAGAGGTAAAAGAGCAGGTGTTGCACCTTCTGCGATTGCATGGGAAGGTGCTGTGGGAAGAGGATGAGGTGTTAGGGGTGATGGAGAAGTGGACCAGGGTGTCCCAGAGGGAACGGTCCCTATGGAATGCTGACAAGGCGGGTGAGGGGAAGATGTGTTTGGTGGTGGCATCATGTTGGAGTTGGCATAAATGGTGGAGGATGGTCCTTTGAATGCAGAGGCTGGTGGGGTGAAATGTGAGGACACGGGGGACCCTATCATGGTTCTGGGAGGGAGGGGAAGGTGTGAGGGCAGTGGCGTGGGAGATGGGATGGACATGGACTCCACAGATGTTGTCAGACCTGCTGCATTTTTCCAGCATTTTCTGTTTTTATTTCAGATTTCCAGCATCCGCAGTATTTTGCTTTTAACTTCCTGATTGAGTTTATTATCTTTATCTATTTTCTGTTAAGGTGTTGCATGCTCACTATCATCCTCTAACATTTCTTCCTGCTGTTTTCTTACAAAAGAGCAGCCAAATTCTGAAGAAAAGCAAAATGCTCTGTTTCTAATCCGTAGAAATGCCACAATGATTACAGTCCCAACTGGAAAGCTAGCCACTGTACTCGGGTACTTTTTTTACTACAAAGTTTTGCCTATGCATATGGTATTTGAAGTCCATACACTAAAGCCTCTTTGAATCATTGCAGGTGGTCATGAAAAAGGTTTCTACCTGACTCATTTAAATTATCACTGGTCATTTATGTGATCTTTTTCTTTAATATATTAGATATTTCAGTGAGTGCAAACTCTGCATAATAGCTACCATTTAGTCTTAAAATACTTCCCAACTAAATATTAGGAAAATTGAAACCATTGTCTTCATTCGCTGACATTAACTCTGTTCCCTAGCCACTGACTCCAGCTCTCACTAGCAAATGTCTGAGGTTGAACCAAACTGTTCACAATTTTGGTGTCATATTTAACCCCAAAGGTGAACTCCCCATAACACACCTCATGCCTTCACTAACACTATTTCCACCTCTATATTGTTGCCTGACTCCCCCTTATCCATGCCTTTGTTACCTCCAGACTTAACTATTCCAGTGGACCCCTGGTTGGCCTTCCATCTTCCATAAATTAGAGATCATCTAATTTTTTGTCATCTGAATCCTAACTTACACTAAGTCACTTCACCTCTCATTGTTGTGTTCGCTAACTGACTGCTGTTATCAGGTCGTCTTTATTTTCAAACCATTCCCTGGCCTTTCCCCTCCCTATCTCTGATCTCTCCCAGCCCTGCAACTTTCAGATATCTGTGTTGCTCCAATTCTGACCTTTTGAACATCTCTGATTTTAATTCTTCTTGGGCAGTCCCTGGGGATCAAGGATGACTTGCTTTCAAACCAGCTCGATGGCTTCTGAGATGGCTGATATGGGGCAGGTGGTGCTTGGAGGGTCAGGTAAATGAGTTGTTTGGAGGTTTGTGAGCTCTCTCCGACACCTCAACTTTGCCTCTGCATTTATCCGATGATGTCTCTTTTGGTGCGTTTCGGTGTGTTTTCGGTGCGTTGCCAAGTGAACCTTCTCTATTTTCGTCGGTCACAACCTATGAATTGGGGGGGATTTTTGATCTCTTCTGGGATGCTTTGAGGACATCCTTAAAGCATTTCCATTGTCCTGCTAGGAGTCGCCTGCTACAACCGAGTTCCTAGTAGAGTCGTTGCTTCAGGAGTCTGGTGTCAGACATACACTCAGTATGTTCCTGGTTTTGTAATTGGTGACTCAGTGCTGAGCATGATGATTTGGGAGAGAATGCTACTGTTGGACTGCCTTATTTGCCATCAGTTTTGGAGAATCTTGCGAAGCACTTCTGGTGGTACTTATCCAGTTCTTTGAGATGCCTGCTGTAGGTTGATGAAGTCTCCGAAGCATATAGGAGTGTGGGGATCACTGCTGCCTGGTAAACCATGACCTTAGTTTCAGTTTGAGTTCCTGGTCCTCCAATACGCTTTTCCTCAGCTAAAGGCTGAGCTGGCACACAGGAGGTAATGATAAATATTGTCATTTATGTCTGCCTTCTTCGAAATGAGCCTCTCAAGATCAGGAAAACGGTCCACATTTTCCAGGATCTCACTGTTGATCTTGATTGGGGGCAGATTGTGCTGTGGGAGCTGGTTGGAAGAGGATCTTAGTTGTTCAGGTGTTCCGTGAAAGGCCCATTTTGTATACGCCTCAGGGGGAGTCAAAAATGACCTGGAGCTCATTAACTGAGTGTGCATGCACACAATTGTCATCTACATACAGGACCTCGATAAATGAAGTTTTTTTTTAAAATTCATTTACAGGATGTGGGCTTCGCTGGCTGGGCCAGCATTTATTGCCCATCCCTAATTGCCCTTGAAAGGTGGTGGTGTGTTGCCTTCTTGAACAACTGCAGTCCATGTGGTTTAAGTACACCCACGTGCTGTTAGGGTGGGAGTTCCAGGATTTTGACCCAGCGACAGTGAAGGAACGACGATATATTTCCAAATCGGGATGATGAGTGACTTGGAGGGGAACTTCAGGTGGTGGTGTTCCCATCTGTCTGCTGCCCTTGTCCTTCTTGATGGTATCGGTCATGAGTTTGGAAGATGCTGTCAAAGAAGCCTTGGTGAACTCCTGTAGTGCATCTTGTGGATGGTACACAGTGCTGCTGCTGTGCATCGGTGGTGGTGGAGGGAGTGAATGTTTATGGATATGATGCCAATCAAGCGGGCTGCTTTGTCCTGGACATTGTCATGCTTCTTGAGTGTTGTGGGAGCTGCATTCATCCAGGCAAGCGGGGAGTATTCCATCACACTCCTGACTTGTGCCTTGTAGACAGGCTTTGGGGAGTCAGGAGGCGAGTTATTCGTCGCAGGATTCCTAGCCTCTGACCTGCTTTTGTAGCCACAGTATTTATGTGGCTAGTCCAGTTAAGTTTCTGGTCAATGGGAACACCCAGGATGTTGTTATGGGGGATAATGTCATTGAACATCAAGGGGCAATGGTTGGATTCTCTCTTGTTGGAGATGGTCATTGCCTGACACTTGTGTGGCATGAATGTTACTTGCCACTTCTCAGCCCAAGCCTGGATATTGTGCAGGTCTTGCCGCATTTGGACATGGACTGCTTCAGTATCAGTGAAATCGCGAATGGTGCTGAACATCATGCAACCATCAGTGAACATGCCCGCTTCTGACCTTATGATGGAAGGAAGGTCATTGATGAAGCAGCTGAAGATGGTTGGACCGAGGACACTACCCGGAGGAACTCCTGCGCTGATGTCCAGGAGGTGAGATGACTGACCTCCAACAATCACAACAATCTTCCTTTGTGCTAGGTATGACTCCAACCAGCGGAGAGTTTTCCCCCTGATTCCCATTGTCTCCAGTTTTGCTAGGGCTCCTTGATGCCACACTCTGTCAAATGCGGACTTGATGTTCAAGGGTAATCACTCTCACCTCACCTTGGGAGTTCAGTTCTTTTGTCCATGTTTGAACTAAGGCTGTAACGAGGTCAGGAACTGAGTGGCCCTGGTGTAACCCAAATTGGGCGTCAGTGAGCAGGTAATTGAGTTCAAGTCGTTTTGGATTGAAGGTGGTGTAGCTTGAACAGTTTACTGTCTGAAGGTGAGGTGCAGTATTGCAGCAAGGAAGCTGGACAAGAGGGTTGGTGCGATGACATGGCTTTGTTTGATCCCAGTCTTGACTGAGATAGGCTCTGGGATAGTCAAGTTGGTGAGGATCGCAGCTTGCATGTCATCGTGGAGAAGGTGGAGGGTGGCATCAAATTTCTGAGAGCTGTTAAATTTGGGGAGGATACTCCATAATCCTTCACAGTTGACAAAGTCAAAGGCTTTTGTGAGGTCGAGAAAGGCCATGTACAGCTGTTGGTGTTTCTTGATTTGTCTTGGATTTGCCGTGCTGGAAGATCATGTCTTGTGGTGCCTTTCATTTGGTGAAAACCAGACTCTGACAATGGAAGGAACTCTTAGATCATTGGAAGGGGCAATTGAAGAGGATCCTTACAATCGTCTTCCCCGTGGTCAACAATAGGGAGACCCCTCTATAGTTACCCATTTAGCTTGTCTCCTTATTGAATATAGTCAGCATTACAGTATCCCTGAGCTCTTCCAACATGCACTCTTCTTGCCAGGTGACGGATATCAGGTTGTGCAATGTTACCAGGAGTATTTCTCTGCCATGTTTCAGAATTTCTGCAGGGATTCCATCTGCACCAGAGGCTATGTTGTTTTTCAGCTGTCAAATGATTTTTTCAACTTAGCTGCAAATCGGAGTGGCACCAAAACTCAGCTGGATGGGGTATTAAGGAATAGAGTTGAGGTTGTTCAATTTGAAGACAGAGTCTAGCTGAGGAATTCTTCAAGACATTCTCGTCATTGACAACTGGCTACCTCCCCGTCCTTGATGAGCTTCTCTCTATGCTTGGCTCTTAACAGGGTGGGCCCTTGAGCGCTTGGGCCATAGATTGGCTTGAGAGCACAGAAGAAACCCTGCATGGGTTGTTGTTGTTGTTGTTGTCATTTTGTTGTTGGTGTCCACTGTTGTTGTGTCTCCTGTGCTGTTTTTTGCCACCATTTGTTCTTTTATGTTGTGAGTTTTATGCTGCACCATTGCCTTCAGATGCCTGTAGGACTGGTGCTTTTCTCTTGAGGTGTGGCTAGGTTTCCAGGCAACTAGAGCCCAAGGACCTCTTCACAGGTGCATGTTACGTTGGATTTGAGAGTCGACCTAGCACTATGGGCACAGTATAGGTGCTGGTGGCTGGAAGTTGAAAAGTTGGTGGTGAGGCTCTGGCTGAAAAGTGCAACCTTGGTAGCATCTTTGAGGTCCTTGATAATTTTCTTTCAGTATTACTTCTGTTGTTTGGGGGCTGGGCTGAAGGAAATAGTAGATAGAATTTTGGGGAGGCAGTGGCGTAGTGGTATTGTTACTGGACTAGTAATCCAGACGCCCAGGTTAATACTTTGGGGACCCGGGTTTGAATTGCACCATGGCAGATGGTGAAATTTGAATTAAACTCAAAAAAATCTGGAATTAAAAGTCTAATGATGACCATGAAACCATTGTCAATTGTTACAAAAACCCATCTGGTTCACTAATGTCATTTAGGGAGGGAAACCTGCCCTCCCTACCTGGTCTGGCCTACGTGTGACTCCAGACCCACAGCAATATAGTTGGCTCTTAAATGCCCTCTGATATGGCCTAGCAAGCCCTCAGTTGTATCAAACCACTACAAAGTCTAAAAGGAATGAAACTGGATGGACAGCCTGGCATCGACCTAAGCACCGGAAACGACAATGGCAAGCTCAGCCCAGTTGACCCGCAAAGTCCTTCTTACATCTGGGGATTCGTGCCAAAATTGGGAGACCTGTTTCACAGACAAGTCAAACAACAGCCTGACATAGCCACACTCATGGAATCATACCTTCCAGACACCACCATCCTTGAATATGTCCTATCCAACAGAGATGGCAGCACAGTGGTATACAATCAGGAGGGAGTTGCCTTGGGAGTCCTCAACATTGGCTGTAGACCACATGAAGCCTCGAGCATCAGGTCAAACGTGGGCAAAGAAACCACCTGCTGCTGCCACCATGTACTGCCTTGCCCTCAGCTGATGAATCAGTGCTCCTTCATGTTGCACACCACTTGGAGGAAGCAGTGAGGTTGACAAGAGTGCACAATGCACTCTGGGTGGGGAGCTTCAATATCCATTACCAAGGGTGGCTCAGTAGCACCACTACAGACCAAGCCCTAAAGGGCATAGCTGCTAGACTGTGTCTGTGGCAGGTGGTGAGGGAACCATCAAGAGGACATAACACAGTTGACTTCATCCTCACCAACCTATCTGCCACAAATGTACCTGTTCATGACGGTAACGGTAAGAGTGACTACCACACAGTCCTTGTGGAGATGAAGTCCCATCTTCACGTTGAGGATACTCTCCATCGTATTGTGTGGCACTACCACTGCGATAAGTGGAATAGATTTTGAACAGATGTAGCAACTCAAGACTGAGCAACCATGAGGTGTGTGGCCCGTTAGCAGCAGAATTGTTCTCAATCACAATCTGTAACCTCATGGCCTGGCATACTCCCCACTGTACCATTACCACCAAGCCAGGGGATTAACCCTGGCTCAATGAAGAGTGCAGGAGGGCATGCCAGGAGCAGCACGAGGTATACCAAAAAATGAGGTGTCAACCTGGTGAAGCTACAACACAGGACTAGTTGTGTGCCAAATAGCATAAGCAGCAAACAATAGACAGTGCTGAGAGAATCCACAACCAACATAACAGATCTAAGTGCTGCAGTCCTGCCACATCCTGTCATGAATGGTGGTGGACAATTAAACAACTCACCAGAAGAGGAGGCTCAACAGATATGATCATCCTCAATGATGGAGGCCCAGCACATCAGTGCAAAAGATAAGGCTGAAACATTTGCAACAGTCTTCATCCAGAAGTACCAAGTGAATGATCCATCTCAGCCTCCTCTGAAGGTCCCCAGCATCAGCAATACCAGTCTTCAGCCATTTTGATTCATTCCACGTGATACCAAGAAACGGCTGAAAGCACAGGATACTGCAAAGTCTATGAGCTCTGACCATAATCCGGCAACAGTACTGAAGACTTGTACTCCAGAACTTACCACGCCCCTAGCCAAGCTGTTCCAGTACAGCTACAACACTGGCATCTGCCCGACAACGTAGAAGATTGCCCAGGTATATCCTGTGTACACAAAGCAGGGCAAATCGAACCGGGCCAATAATCGTCCCATCAGTCTACTCTCGATCATTAGAAAATGGAAGAGTCATGAACAGTGTTATCAAGAGGCACTTGCTGAGCAATTACCTGCTCACTGATGCTTTGTTTGTTTTGTGCTAGGGCCACTCAGCTCCTGACCTCATTACAACATTGATTCAAATATGGACAAAAGAGCTGAGGTGAGAGTGATTGCCCTTGACATCAAGGCGGCATTTAACCGAGTATGGCATCAAGAAGGCCTAGCAAAACTGGAGTCAATGGGAATCAGGGGAATACACTCCACTGGTTGGAGTCATACCTTGCACAAAGAAAGATGGTTATGGCTGTTGAAGGTCAATCACCTCAGTTCCAGGACATCTCTGCAGGAGTTCCTCAGGGTAATGTTCTAGGCCCAACCATCTTCAGCTGCTTCATCATTGACCTTCCTTCCATCATAATGTCAGAGGTAGGGAAGTTTGTCAATAATTGCACAATGTTCACCATTCGTGACTCCCCAGATACTGAAGCAGTCCATGTCTAAATGCATCAAGACCTGGACAATATTCAGGCTTGTGCTAACCAGTGGCAAGTAACATTCATGCCACAGAAGTGCTAGACAATGACCATCTCCAACAAGAGAGAATCTAACCATCACCCCTTGATATTTAATGACATTACCATTGCTGTATCTCCCCCCATCAATATCCTGTGGGCTACCATTGCCCAGAAGCTGAACTGAACCAGCCAAATACATATTGCGGCTACAAGAGCAGGTCAGTGGCTAGGAATCCTGCAGCTAGTAACTCACCTCCTGACTCCCCAAAGTCTGTTCACCATCAAGGCACAAGTCAGGAGTTGATGGAATGCTCTCCACTTGCCTGGATAAGTGCAACTCCACCACCACTCGAGAAGCTTGACACCATCCAAGACAAAGGAGCCCACTTGATTGACACCCCATCCACAAACATTCACTCCCTCCACCACCGACGCCCAGTGGTAGCAGTGTGTACCATCTACATGCACAGCAGGAACTCACCAAGTCTCCTTAGATAGCACCTTTCAAACCCTCGACCACTAACAACTAGAAGGACAGGTCCAGCAGATGTATGGGAACACCACCTGGAAGATCCCCTCCAAGCCACTCACCATCCTGACTTGGAAATATATTGCCGTTCCTTCGCTGTTGGTGGATCAAAATTCTGGAACTCCCTGACAGCACTTTGGGGGTACCTACACCACATGAACTGCAGCAGTTCAAGAAGGCAGCTCACCACCGCCCACATCCCATGAATGAATTAAAGAAACAGATAAGGCAGTAATTGGTCCAGCAGCCATTGATACTTGTCATGGCACATGTGATGAAGTCGAGCATGTACCAGTGTTTGGACTGAGAGTGTTGCCATGAGGTCTGGTGCTTGTCTTACTGTCGGACAGGGTTTTGGTTATGACACAGTCCAAGCAAACGCTAACAGATTTTAATTACTCCCTTGCTAGTTTCCATGCATTCAGCTGCCAAGTCTGTATGCTTTGGAATACCCTCCCTAAACCTCATCACCTCTCTACCCTTTTTCTGCATTATGGCACTTGTAACAACCTACCTTTGTGTCACCTGCCAAATATCTGCTTATGTGGCTCAGTGTCAAATTTTGTTTGATTCTTGTAAATCACCTTGGAATGTTTTATTATGTTAAAGGCATTACGTAAACACAAGTTGTTGTTGATATTGGCTGGAACCTGAAACTGTTGTGCTTATTCCTGACAAAACAACAATAGAATTATATATAACAAAAATGCTGGAAATAATGAGCAGATTAAGCAGCATCTCTGGAGGGAGAAACAGTTCTTATCGGTGACCTTTTGTTAGAAAATTCTGATAATGCACTACTCCTTATCAAAAGCAGCTATTGGAATTGTATTTTGCATGTTCTTTAATGCCAGTTTAAAAAATCTTGTCATGGATGTTATTAGGTACAGATTGAATTTGGTGGTTATCTTCTTCTAGAAACTGACCTCAATCAAAATTCAGAATGACAAGATGAGGACAGGCAATTTGCCAGCCAACATGAAGAAAAACAGAGTTCTTCAGATCATCCCATGTAAGACCTTCATTTAAAAGCAAGAATGCTACTTGTGCTTCAATTCAGAAATACTTCCAGTTATTACATGCAAAACTGAAGTGTTAGTATGGAGGAATACTGTTAATTATTCAGCCACTTCTAGTCCCTCCCTTGTGTGCTCCAGGATAAAGAAGAATAAAGTAAGTTCCATATATTAGTCATGAATGCTTTGCTAAAGGCCAACTAAGGAAACCGTGCAAAACTTTGCAGCCTCCAATTTCCCACCTCAAAAATCTATACCTAGCCTATTTAAAACTAACAGATTAACAAAGAAAAAAAGAGTACAGAACTCACTAAAAGCTGTGCAGAAATGCAAAGGAAAATTAAAAAGGTGATTGAATGTTGGTTTTTAATCTTAGGACTAGAATAAAAAGGGATAAGAGCTCTGGTTAGTCGAGTATTAAATTCTGTTCTGGACATCACACCTTGGGAAGATATATTGCATGTTCAGGGCAGTTTCACCAAAATTATGCAGTCTTTCCTCAAAAAGTAGTTGAGGCTAGGTCAGTTAGAAAATTTAAAAACTGAGTTGGATAGATTTTTGGTCGACACGGGTATTAAGGATTACAAAACCTAGGTGGGGCTCGATAGAGTTAAACTATAAATCAACCGTGTTCAAAATGAATGGCAGAACAGGTTTGAGGGGCAGAATGACGTATCTTGTTTATTAATAGTCGGAAACTTGACAAACGAGGAAAATGGTACAGCGAGCAGATTGGAAAGGTGCTGCATGTGGTGCAAAATCAATTAACTAGTAAAACTGCAGAAAATTACTAATGCTTACAACATTCAACGTACTGTTCATATGATCTGAACTTTGCCCAAGCAAATATGTTGAGGACCCAAACATGAGATGTGTCAAAATGGCCTCTTTTAAGCAAACACAAGTTGCTTGCTGCTCCTCGGACCATGAAATGTTGTTCAGTGCTGCAAGGTTAAGTATGCCCTAGCTGTGTTCAAGTTAGTAGGAATATTTCAGCGTTTTTTTCAGGTGACTTATGTAATCTGTTGATCTTCAAGTATTTTATGAAATTTGTGTATGGAAATCATCACTTGGAATTTTCTTGAAACTTGCAACAACCATTGCTGTGACACATTTTCCAAGAAATTGTATATGACTCAAAAGTTGCACCATGCCAAAATTTCTTCCTCTGTGCTGCCCTGTTTTGATAATGATAAAAAGACACTAATCATTCAAAAGGGGTTATGTAAATACGTCATGAGTTCATTTGTTTAGACTAGGTACATAAGAACATTTATACAAAGGTAGAAAGCTTAGAGATATCAGAGCTGTGTTGTTTTCTGCTTACAGGCCAAAGTGAACCTGAAGCTGGATCACATGACACACTTGCTTTCTAGTGATGGCATGTTGCTTTCCCAACAGTGGTCTGTTGGATTGTCGTTTGTGAATGTTGCATTTTGGATCTTGTCCTAGATACAAGAGGACTGTTATGTGGCAGAGAAGCTGGAATGGACCTGATTTGTCCTCAGTTATGTCTCATCTTTGCGCCTTTGTATATAATGACTTAATCGGACCTTGGTTCCGAACAATTGTTTGTCACCTCGGCTGGTTGCCGTGTACCTTCTGCGACCTTGTCCCAATTCTAAACTTGGCAATCCTGTATCCGCATTTTTATCATGCACGTTGGTTACCTTCTTTTGCAGTTTTAAAAGTTGTTCTCTAGTTTCTGAGAGAGAGAATGGTTAAGAGTCGGTAAATTGGCACTCAGACATCTGCCAGTGATGGAATAGTTGCATTTAAAGGTGTCGCTCCCAGATGTAACATTACAATGTGTAGATCTTGCTTGGTCTGTGTACATTTGAGAATTAGGGGTTTCACCATGCAAATCATTCATTAAGCTAAACTGTTAGATCTGAGGAGAAGAAGTAATGTGATTGATATTTCACTTCTCTATCATACCCTGAAATGGATTACCAATAAATTGCAGACCATTATCCATAACGATCTCTCTTGGCTCACCAAATAATCTGAAAATAGAACTTGGAATACGCGCAACAGTTGTGTTTGAAGTATTGTGCAATTGTCGAATAATGGGGTACTTACTAATGTAGTTGATGATGACAATGATGTCACTGCCATGGACATGAAAGAGATCAGATGCAATTTTGGACCAAGGATGGTTAGGAACTTCATGTGAAATCAGTGGTTCTTGTGCTGACATGGCATGTGCTCCTGCCAAGCCTTGCACTTCCTGACAACGACTTGAATGTTACTGTTCATACCTAGTCAATAGGCTGTCCCGCTTGCAAGTTGTCTTGTCCAATCTATGTCCATTTGTGATTGATGAGGTTGCTGAAGAATATCAGGTTGCAAAGATTCCAGTATGATGACCTGCCTGTCTATAAATGTGACTCCGGGAGATGCCTAGCTTATGCTGGTAAGGCCAAAATGATCTCGCAAGTTCTTGGACGTGCTTCGTTGAGCCAGGTCATCCTTTGATAGTTTTTCACAGTTTCTGTAGTGTGAAACCTTACACTGTTTCTTCTTATAGCTGCTAGTATTTATGTTGTGCCAAATGTACCTGATCAATTTAGAGAACATCTTCAAGTTCAATGTCAGTGAAGTCAACTTCTAGATCCAAGGATATATCTTCTGTTTTCGCTGGGTTGGGCAATCTAAGTGTATCTGATGTGACCATCAAGTTTCCTGGCTTGTACCTAGTCTTAGGTGATAACTTTGAATCTTTATCAAGAGATGATGTAATTTTGACGGTGCACCAGTCAATGGTTTTTGTCAAATCATCTCCAGTGGCTTGTGATCGGCCCCTACCACTAATCTTTTGCCAAACAGATAGGTATGAAAACGCATGATTCCTAATACTAAAACTGATGTTTCCCACTCAATGTTAATGTAGTTGGAAAGCGTTACAGACAGAGATTTTGAAGCAAATGCAAGTGGTTTGCCTTTTTTTTGATATACATGCTCCCAGACCTTTTCAGTGGGGTATCTATTTCCAGGGGCGGTTGTATCTCTAGGATCGTAAAATTGCAATGTTGATGCTTCTGATAATGACTGTTTCAGTGCTTTGAAGAGGTATTGGTGGTCTTCGTGCCACAGGAAAGACACATCTTTTCTCAACAATTCCCTTAGCTTTGATGATTTTTGAGCAAAATTCTCTTGAAGATCTGGCATGGCTTTAGGATCCTCTGTTTTGCTTGGATCAGGACATATGCCAGCACTGGAATAAATAGAACTGAATGAATTGATGTGCCGCACTTTGATGCCACATTTCAGACTGTTGAACACCAATACTTCATTACATGTCGCTTTCATCAATAAGTGCAGATTATGGTCATGTTCTTGCTTTGTTCTTCCTACAATCGCAATGTCATCAGCCATACAGATACATCCAGGCACAGGGCATGTAAAGGCTAACAGCCCAAAAGGAAGTAATTGAAAACAGTATTGCCTGAACGGGGTTCTAAATGTAGAAAGCTCTTGGGACATCTCGTGAGATGTACTTTTTAAAAATTAATTTACAGGATGTGGGCTTCGCTGGTTAGGCCAACATTTATTCCCATCCTTAATTGCCCTTGAGAAGGTGGTACTAAGCTGCCTTCTTGAACTGCTGCAACCCCTGTGATGTAGGTACACCTACAGTGCTGTTAGTAGCCATGCTTGTCATAAAGTTTTGAGACAGCTTTTGTGCCTGCAAATCTCTGATTTAACTCTTCTAATGTGGGTATTTTGCAAGGACATGATTTCAAAGCTGCATTTAAACATTGTGAACCGAGGCATAAGATCAATGATGTGTCCTCCTTTATGATCCAGGTAATTGAGCTGCACCAATCGGTGTTCTCTTGTACTCTTCTAATGATTTTCTCTTTCTCTATTTTGTTTAGTTCACCCTTTAATTTGCCTTGAAAGCAGATGCTGCACTTACATGGTTGATCAATTGAGGGACTTGCATTCTTCTGCAATTGTAATGTTGCAGCTCCCTTGAAACTGCCAATTTTGTCAAAACATTCTAAATATTTTGATAGGTTGTGAACTGAGTCGATAGGAGTTGTTTCTGAGGTTGATCTGCCATATGAGGTCTGAATGATTCCATAGATCGTCATTAGTGTGAAGTCACACCATGCCGATGGACCTGCAATCATTAGTCCTGGCACCTAGGAGGATTGATTGTACTTGCACTCTAGGACTATGGATCCTGCGCATGAAATTAGTGAACCATTGTACGCTGAAAGTTTTGCAGTCGTAGGTTTCTCCATGGCCTTCCATGCCTGTGGATACATGTCTTTTAGAACACGCAGGGGTAGAATTCATATTGAAACTTGCCCCTATGTCAAGTTTGGCCAATAACAAGTAATTACCAACTTCGAGGGCAGATAGTTTGAATCTTGGCAAATACTTCAAATGGTGTGATAGTATCTATGTTTTCAATAAAATTGGCAGTGTGAAACATATACAGTGCTCCATCGTCTCGGTGTGCACATTATTGTCATTTTCTGGTTTGTCAGTCACCTCATGTATTTGTTTCCCTTTTAACCATTTTTGGAATGTGGGCATCACTGGCAAGATCAACATTTGTTGCCCATCCCTAATTGCCCTTGAACTGAGTGGCTGGCTAGTGCATTTCAGAGGGCAGTTAAGAGGCAGCCACATTGCTTTGGGTCTGGAGTCACATGTAGGCCACGCTGGGTAAGGGTGGCAATTTTCCTTTCCTAAAGATCATTCGTGAACCAGATGGGCTTTTTTTTAACTGAGATTAGCTTTATATTCCAGATTTCTTAACTGAATTCAAACTCTACAAGTTGCCATGGTGGGATTTGACCCATGTCCACAGAGCATTAGCATGGACCTCTGGATTACTAGTTTAATGACATTATCACTATGCCAGCATTGATGGAAAACTGGGCATTTCCTTGGCGCATGCAGAAGGCCCCAAATTCCACATGGCTTGCTAGGTTTGGGTGTTCTAATAAGTGAGTCAACGATTTGGGTTGTGCTTAGGAACTGGTAAGTTTCACTGACCTGTGAGGATCACTTTGTACTTGGATCTGCCCTTGAGTAGTTCTTGGATGCTATGTGTTTTGGGCTTGTCTAGCAGATCTTTCTACAGTGCTTCCATGGGAGTGGATGTGATCACCAACTCAACAATTCTGTCTGCTAGTTCTGCATTTGAAAACTCACAGTAAGTACCCTTTTCTCTGCATGTGCTGACAAAGTAATCTATGGATTCTGTAGGCTGTTGTCAAAATGACATGAACTATAGACAATGAATATGGAAGCTTTACCTGATCCTGAACCAGTCTTCCAACGTAATCCATATCTTCTGGGAATCCTTTAGCTCTTCTGTGAATCCTGAAATATTCAACCTGTGTAGACCCTCATTCTAAATTGTTAGGTGAATTTTTATGGCTTGCTTGTGTGGTTCAGGTGCACCTGAGTCAAGAAACTAAAGCAAAAACAAAAAATGCTGGAAAAACTCAGCAGGTCTAGCAGCATCTGTGGAGAGAGAAACAGAGCTAACTTTTCGAGTCCATATGACCCTTCTTCAGAGCTGAGGAGAAATGGAAAAGTGATTAAGTTTATATTGTTTAAGGGGAAGTGGGGCAAGTGAAGCTGGATAGAAAGTCAGTGATGGGCGGGACAAATGAGGGATTGACAAAGATGTCATGAAATAAAGGACAAAGGGAGTGTTAATGGTAGTGGCGAGTGCTAAAAAAGGTGCTAATAGTGGCTTAAAGGTAAGAAAGCGGCATGTGATTATAGCAGAACAAGGGTGGCATTGTGTGAAAGAACAACATGGAACAAGTGACAGATGGGGTGGGGAGATGGTGCGGTGGTGGCAAAAAAAAGGTTAGAAAATGGGATAAAACCATGGATAAATGAATAAAAATAAGACTAAATGGATTAAAAAAAAGTGAATGATGTAAAAAGGGATTGAAAAAGGGGGTGAGGATGGAAGAGAGAGTTCAGGGTCTGAAGTTGAACTCAATACTTAGTCCAGAAGGCTGTAAGGTCCCTAATCAGAAGATGAGATGTTGTTCCTCCAGTTTGCATTAGGCTTCACTGGAACATTGCAGCAGGCCAAGGATGGACATGTGAGCATGAGAGCAGGATGGTGTGTTGAAATGGCAAGTGACCGGAAGGTTTGGGTCATGCTTGCAGACAGACCAGAGGTGTTCCACAAAGCATTCACCCAGTCTGTGTTTAGTCTCCCCGATGTCGAGGAGACCACATTGGGAGCAGCAAATGCAGTAGACCAAATTGAAGATGGTGCAAGTGAAGCGCTGCTTCGTCTGAAATGAGCGTTTGGGCCCTTGGATGGTGAGGAGGGAGGAGGTAAAGAGGCGGTGTTGCACCTTCTGCAATTGCATGGGAAGGGGATGAGGTGTTGGGAGTGATGGAAGAGTGGACCAGGGTGTCCCTGAGGGAATGGTCCCTACGGAATGCTAACATGGGGGTTGAGGGGAAGATATGTTTGGTGGTGGCATTATGCTGGAGTTGGCGGAGATGGCAGAGGATGATCCTTTAAATGCGGAGGCTGGTGGGGTGAAAAGTGAGTACAAGCGGGACCCTATCATGGTTCTGGGAGGGAGGGGAGGGTGTGAGCGCAGAGGCGCAGGAGATGGGTCGGACACGGTTGAGGAGAGGTGGGACAAGTAGAGCTGGATAGAGGGCCAGTGATAGGTGGAGATAGCCAAAAGATGTCATAGACAAAAGGACAGAGAGGTGTTGAAGTTGGTGATATTATCTAAGGAATGTGCGAATTAAGGGTAGAAAGCAGGACAAGCAAGGTACAGATAGCCCTTGTGGGGGTGGGGTGGAGCGAAGGAATCGAAAAAGGCTAAAAGGTAGAGATAAAACAATGAATGGAAATACATTTAAAAATAGTGGAAATAAATGGGAAAAGAAAAATCTATATAAATTATTGGGGGGAGAAAAGGCTGGGGGGATCGGAAAAGGGGTGGAGATGGAGGAGAGAGTTCATGATCTAAAATTGTTGAACTCAATATTCAGTCCGGAAGGCTGTAAAGTGCCTAGTCGGAAGATGAGGTGCTGTTCCTCCAGTTTGCGTTGAGCTTCACTGGAACAATGCAGCAGGCCAAGGACAGACATGTGGGCATGAGAGCAGGGTGCAGTGTTGAAATGGCAAGCGACAAGGAGGTCTGGGTAATGCTTGCAGACAGACCGAAGGTGTTCTGCAAAGCGGTCACCCAATCTGCGTTTGGTCTCTCCAATATAGAGGAAACCGCATTGGGAACGACGAATACAGTAGACTAAATTGAGGGAAATGCAAGTGAAATGCTGCTTCACTTGAAAGGAGTGTTTGGGCCCTTGGACGGTGAGGAGGAGGGAAGTAAAGGGGCAGTTGTTGCACCTTCTGCGGTTGCATGGGAAGGTGCCGTGGGAGGGGGTTGAGGTGTAGGGGGTAATGGAGGAGTGGACCAGGGTGTCCCGGAGGGAACGATCCCTGCGGAATGCTGCCGGGGGGGTGAAAGGAAGATGTGTTTGGTGGTGGCATCATGCTGGAGTTGGCAGAAATGGCGGAGGATGATCCTTTGAATGTGGAGGCTGGTGGGGTGATAAGTGAGGACAAGGGAGACCCTAACATGTTTCTGGGAGGGAGAGGAAGGGGAGGGGGCCAGAGTAGGACTGGAACAAGGAATGTTCCACATACCCCATAAAGAGACAGGCATAACTGGGGCCCATGCGGATACCTATAGCCATACCTTTTATTTGGAGGAAGTGAGAGGATTTGAAGGAGAAATTGTTCAGTGAGAGAACAAGTTCAGCCAGACGGAGGAGAGTAGTGGTGGATGGGGATTGTTCGGGCCTCTGTTCGAGGAAGAAGCGGAGAGCCACCAGACCTTCCCGGTGGGGGATGGAGGTGTAGCGGGATTGGACGTCCGTGGTGAAGAGGAGGCAGTTGGGGCCAGGGAATTGGAAATTGTTGATATGATATAGGGTGTCAGATGAATCACGGATGTAGCTGGGAAGGGACTGGACAAGGGGAGAGAGAATGGAGTCAAGATAGCAAGAAATGGGTTCCATGGGGTCTCTGCCGGGACAGTCCTGCTTGTGGATTTGGGTAGGAGGTACAAGCGGGCTGTCCGAGGTTGGGAGACTATCAGGTGGGAAGCTGTGGAAGGAAGATCTCCAGAGGAGATGAGGTCAGTCTGCCAGGACAGTCCTGTTTGTGGATTTTGGGTAGGAGGTAGAAGCAGGCCGTCAAAGGTTGGGAGACTATCACTCAACACTGCACCCTGCTCTCATGCCCACATGTCCGTCCTTGGCCTGCTGCATTGTTCCAGTGAAGCTCAACGCAAACTGGAGGAACAGCACCTTATCTTCCGACTAGGCACTTTGCAGCCTTCCGGACTGAATATTGAGTTCAACAATTTTAGATCATGAACTCTCTCCTCCATCCCCACCCCCTTTCCGATCCCCCCCCTTTTTTTGCCCAATAATTTATATGGATTTTTCTTTTCTCACCTATTTCCATTATTTTTAAATGTATTTCCATTCATTGTTTTATCTCTACCTTTTAGCCTTTATCGATTCCTTCACCCCACCCCACCCCCACTAGGGCTTTTTGTCCCTTGCTTGTCCTGCTTTCTACCCTTAATTAGCACATTCCTTGGATAACATCACCACCTTCAACACCTCTTTGTCCTTTTGTCTATGACATCTTTTGGCTATCTCCAACTATCACTGGCCCTCCATCCAGCTCTACTTGTCCTACCCCCTCTTAAACCAGCTTATATTTCACCTCTCTTCTATTTTTACTTAGTTCTGTTGAAGAGTCATATGTGCTCGAAATGTTAACTGTGTTCTTCTCCGCAGATGCTGCCAGACCTGCTGAGTTTTTCCAGTATTTTTATTTTTGTTTTGGATTTCCAGCATCTGCAGTTTTTTGCTTTTATCTTAGTGAGAATTCCATTATCTTCTCCACAGGACTAATCAAATCAATAAGAGACCGTTTTTTTTTTTTGCAGTAATACTTCTTTGATTGACACAGCTGCTTAGACTGAACCAGAATGGTGCAAGTGAGCTGAAGGGTATTAAAGGGAAAGGAATGCAAAATTTAATTGAGGATTTCAACAACTTGGGTAGAACATAGACTTAGTGAGTATTAACTTAATGGAAGTTATATTCTGGAGAGTAAGCAGATTCAAATGTGTATATGCAAGCAACAGAAATGGTCAAACATCCTAAAGGAGAAGCGTTATGATCCCAGCTGATGTTACTGCAGCACAAGTTGGATCCCAGAATGAAACTTGGCTTGATAGATCCTAACTTTTTTTTAGAAACTGTGGAGGTAAGCTACTGAACAAATTCACAGGAGTCTGCTGATGAATTTTTAACTCTCAGGATAAAACATTTCCCAAACAAGAAAAATGAACTATATTACACCAGACATAAAAGGTTGGAAAGATCGCGATACAAACACAAGAAAATATTTCAAATATCTATGATTCTTTCTCCCCAGCTATATCTTTACAGATGCATACAAATTCAGAAAGATAAAGTAATTTACCACATATGTCTTATATACTCTTAATATTTAGAATAAGTATGCAGTTTCTGTGAACCAACTGGTGAACTTTGGACAGACACACCACACTCCAAATGACAGATGCAACCAAAGCAGGTTTTATGCATTTCTCAACAAGCCACCCAGACGCTTGTTTCACTGTGAGCCAACTGCTCCAAAAGGGTATCTTTGTCCTTACCGCCTGCAGCACAGAGTCACCAACCGTTGCCTGCCTCTCGGATCTTAAGGGCTTCTCCTGAGCCCACTTTATTCCAAGTCTGCTCCTCACAGCGTGCTTTCGTTACTTAGGAGCCTATTGCTCTGATCCTTTTTCTCAACTCTGCTTAATTGGATCTGTTTCTGTTCTCTGTCCTTATCCCTTACCTGGGACCTTCTTCTGGAACCTGTTTATGCCCCACTCTGTGGTTTGGGATCTTCTTTATTTGCGACCTTCTCCCTGTCCCCTTTCCCATGTCCTACTCCCTGGGACACCTCTGCAATGCTGCTTCTCTTCAGGTCATCTGACCTGCAGTTTTACTTTTCTTCTGCGTAGCTGCGCAAGCCCAGTTCCCGGCCTAAAGAGATAAAAGAAATTAACTGTGCATATGCACAGAGCCAATTTCTGATCTGAAGACATGAAAACACCAGCTGCGCATGTGCAGCCAGTTCCCGGCCACCGCATGCGTAGGAAGTCCCAAGGCCTGCTGGGAACTGGAGTTCCTGAACCCTGGCTCTGATTTAAACTTGAGGCAAATTTTTTTTCCCCCTCATTTGTTTCATCACAGAAGTTGCTGGCCAACTTGAAGCTAAACTTTAACTCTTTGCAAATATTCAGGCTCTTGACAATACCTTTTAAAAAGACAGTTCTAATTATTTAGTTTATTGGTTCATTTACAGCAGATCACAGGTTGAATTACATTAGGACATATTGAACTTTTTGAGGAAGATGTGTGTTTTTTAAAAAAGGACATACAGGCAAAAGCTGGCTGAGAATGTGAAATGACCACTTGCTGGAAAATCCCTATGTGGATTACACTGATTAGTCTAGGGAACATGGAATGTCGCACCTACAAAGGTGTCAAGGCCTTCAGACAGGGACATTTGAAAGGAAGAGATGCAATGCAAAAGACTGAACTTTAATCTCCTGTGGTTGCAGAGAGAATGGAGACTAATTTCTATCTCAACAGAAACCATCTCCTTTTGAATTATGTCTCAGAATGTGGACATGATCCTTGTTGAAAGAAAGCAGATTCTGGGCGAAAGACATGCTTGTTTTTCTCTTTAGGAATACACGAGAAAAGGGTTAAAAAGCGAGCTGCAAACGTGATTGGTGTGGTCTAGTTCTGGGGTGCTAATGTGTGCTGTAAGGGTTACCTACAGCTTGCATGTAAAAGTCTCTATCTCTCTCTCTCTCTCTCTCTCTCTGCCTGTGGCTGGAGACAAGTCATCAAAGCCATAGTCAAAAAGGAAATAGAACAGCTCCTTCAGCTAACCTGAACCAAGAACCAAGTGTCTCCAAACCAACTGCTCAACTGCAAAAGTCAGCTCTACCGGAATCACCCAACTAAATGGCCACAAAGTTTCACCATCTACTCCTCACAGACAAGCCAAAGACTGATTCATATATCTTTTTGACTTTTAGTTTTGGACTCAACTTCTCATTGCTGAGCTGATTATGTGTGTTGCATTTTTATTACTTTTTTCTCAGGGTTTTAGTAAGTAATAAATTTGCTCTTTCTCTGACTAAAGAAAGCCTGGTTAAATTGGTTCATTATGAAACATAAATACATTTGGACTGGGAAAAGGTATCTACAAGGGAAGGGATCCCTTTTAAATTAACCTTGTTGCGACCAACCGAGGGGATTGAATAAATAACGGGAACCAGTTCATTCCTCCTCACTCGGGAGCATAACAATTTGGGATATATTATCTGGGATCAACACAAATTGGGGGACCCTGCCCAGGGACTGGTTGTAACAAATTGGGGGCTCGATGCCAGAATCATTCCCACAGATGAAGTGAAAGAATTAGAGTGGGGAAAGAAAATTGTTTCTTTGAAAAACTGCAAAAAGGTTTTCTTGAGTCTGTGCAACTAAAGTGTAGAAATGTCCACATTTGATGCCAGTGCTTTTTGAGGAGAATTCAGGGAAATTGCTTCTGAGGATGTAAAAGTTCTGTCCTTCGAACAGTTAAGAGCTAGCGAGGCACTTAGGATTAGAAATTCGCCCGAAAGCCAGAAAACCTGAAATTTTAGAAGGGACGGCCAAAGGCCTACAGGTGGAAATTGAGAATGAAGAAATGGTTAGAACAGTGGTAGAAATTAGAATTTCAAGAAAGAGAAAAGGAAAAGAAAAGAGGACAGAACACAGAGAAGAGAGAGAATTTCAGGACAGAGAGAGGGTAAGGGAGTTTAAATAAGAACAGCTTGAGCTGAGGGACAGGAATCCTGTGTCCCGTGAAGGCACCAGTAGTGCAGACTTAAAAGCTGAGGCAATCTGTTTTGCTCGTTTAATCCCTAATCTTGATGAAGCAGAGGTCGAAGCCGCCTTTATCTCTTTCGAGTGGTTAGTACAGCAGTTAGTGGTCAGTCCAACATTGATCTCTATTACTGCAGAGTAAACTTTGAGGGAAAGCTCTGAGGAAAGTGCCACTGACAATGAGGCAGCAAAAAAGGGCTATTTTAGGTGTGTACCAGTTAGTGCCGGAGGCATACCATCAGACATTCTGTACCCTCAGGAAAAGGCCTGACCTGATGTACCTGGAATTTGAAAGGTTTAAGCAACTTGTTTTTAACCAGTGGGTGTAGCACTTAAAACAGAAGCGACTTACAAAAACCTCCAGGAAATAATTCTCCTTCAGGAGTTTAAAAGCTCCATGCCCTTCCTAGTGATAACACAACTAGAGGAACAGAGAATAACAGGGGCCATGCAGACAGCCACACTCGCTGATGATTATGAGCTGATCCATAAGCCCTTATCCCAGAAGAGACCTTCCGCTAGTCATCCCCAACCAACTGGAAAGAGTGATAGGAAACTGAACACCCTTGGGAGAGACAGAACTGCTGGGGGCCCTCCTCAGGACAGAAAGGGTGG
The DNA here is from genome assembly GCF_017639515.1 of Carcharodon carcharias. Taxonomy (NCBI): domain Eukaryota; kingdom Metazoa; phylum Chordata; class Chondrichthyes; order Lamniformes; family Lamnidae; genus Carcharodon; species Carcharodon carcharias. The sequence continues at coordinate 237,124,230 of NC_054467.1, read as the reverse complement.
GGCTCAAATGATGTAAGGCCAAGAAGCCTGTGTGTTTTAACTGTCGAAAGGTAGGGCATCTGCGGGCCAACTGCTGGAGGTTAAGCGAAAAACCTGTGGGATTTATCAGGACACGTACACCCCATGCAGTCAGAGAGCATGGCAGACTAGGCTATGGCTCTGACTGCGGCTGCTAATCTCTGTAGATGCATTCCTGAGAGTGTGGATGAGATTAAACAAATCCCTAAGAGTTACAAGGATTTTGTATCTGAAGGGAGGGTGGTCACATTTCCCCAGGGTGAGTTGAGTAAGACTGCAGTGATACTGAGGGATATAGGAGCCAGCTAAACTCTACTGCTGGAAAAAGGGACAACCTTTCCACCAAAGAGTGCAGTAAGTGCCAAGGTGTTGGTAAAGTGGATTGAAGAAGGCTACATGCCCAAGCCCTTTCATACCAGGTGCATCTGGAGTGCGACCTTGTGTCAGGACCAGTGACCACGGGAGTCATTCCCAGTTTGCCTGTGGGCAAGGTTGACCTGCTCCTTGGCAATGACCTGGCAGGATCAAAGGTAATAGCATCCTCTCAGAGAAGCCCACTGAGGCCAGGGAGGCTGAACAGCTGCTGGAGAAAGTGCCTGGCATGTTCCCTGACTGTGGTATCGCAGTCTATGGCCAGGAAAGCTCCGTCAGCAGAGGCTGAAGTGGCACTGCAGACAGAGGATCCTATAGTCTGATTATCTGAAACCTTTTTCGGAAGTCTAGAAGACCCTAAGGAAGTAATAAATAGATCTTCCTTGGTGACGGCCCAGCAAGCTGACCCACTGTTAAAAACATTAGCTCAGACTGCAAACACTGAAATTGAGGCAGAAGCAGTCCCTGAATGCTACATTAAAAATTAGGTGCTAATGAGGAAATGGAGACCCCCCCCCCCCCCTCCCCAAACTCAGACCTGCAAACAAGGAGTGGACAGTGATCTACCAAGTAATGGTGCTGCCGAGGTACTGTTGGGAAATATTATGGCTAGCTCACATAATTCCGATGGCTGGGCATATCTGTATATGCAAAACCCAAGTTCACATCAGCCAACATTTTTACTGGCAACCTCTCCACAGGATGTAGTATGGTTTTGCAGAACCTGTCACAACTGCCAAGTTGTGGGAAAACCCTAGTCTGCAATAAAACCTGCATCTAAGATTCCCATGTCGACTTTTGGGAAACCATTCAGTAAGGTGTTAGTGGAATGTGTGGAACCCTTACCCAAAACAAAAGGGGGTTACCAATATATCCTCAACATCATGGACGTAGCTACCCCCCGCTTCCCAGAGGCTGTTCCTCCAAGAACCATATCTGCCAAAACAGTGGTGTGGTAATTGGCCCTATTCTTTACCAGGTATGGTCTGAGATCCAGTTGAATCAGGGCTCAAATCTCATGTCCAAAATATTCCAGAAAGTCATTGGTAACCTGGACGTGACTCAGCTGAAGTCTTCGGCTTCTCACCTGCAGTTGCAGAGAGTGCTAGAACGGTGCCATCGTACCCTGATTTCTGTTCCACACAGTTTACCAAAATTCTTGACCTGATGGACTGAATATTGCTGCAGGCTTTGGGACCCCAAAGGGTGTCACGAGCTCCCAAGTTGGTAGCAAGACCAGCAGAGAAATCTTCTGGAGGTGCCTCCTAATTGGCTGTCTCTGAGGGAACAGGTGGGCTCCTGATGCTGCCAGGCAGCTCAGGGACCCTCACTGGCCTGCAGTCATCAAATAACTGGCATCCAGACCAGTTGTTGAATCACCCTGGAGTGGAACCTCTGTTGAATCGGTCTCAACCATGATTGCGGCCTTTCATTAACGTAACTCCTTCCTTGCAGCATAAATCCTCCGGCTCCGGTGTTTCTCTGGCATAGCGCAGGGAGGCAGCCTCCACTGGTTTAGCCTCCTCGAGTTGCCACCATTGGCAAAACGGTGGAGAGGTGGCAAAATCACCTTTAATTGGGGCCTCAACAATATTAATTGGCTGCCTTAGATGAGGGGAGTGAAGGCATGGTAGCTAACTTTGCAGACAACACAAAGATAGGTAGGAAAGTATGTTGTGAAGAAAACATAAGGAGTTTGCAGATGGATACACATAAGTTAATGGGCAAAAATCTGGCAAATGGAGTATAATGTGATGTTGTTCACTTTGGCAGGAAGAATAAAGAAGAGATTACATAAATGGAGAACCACTGCAGAATTCTGAGGTGTAGAGGGATCTAGGTGTTCTTGTGCTTGAGTCAAAAAAGCTAGTTTGCAGGTACAGCGTCTAGTCAAGAAGGTGAATGGAGAACTATCCTTTATTACTGGAGGAATTGAACATAAAAGTAAGGTTAAAAACAAAAAACTGCGGATGCTGGAAATCCAAAACAAAAACAGAATTACCTGGAAAAACTCAACAGGTCTGGCAGCATCGGCGGAGAAGAAAAGAGTTGATGTTTCGAGTCCTCATGACCCTTCAACAGAACTGTAGATGGGAATTTAGAACTCGAAACACAAACAGATCAGCGATGATCACATTGAAAGGCGGAGCAGGCTCGAGGGGCCGAATGGCCTACTTCTCCTATTTCGTATGTTCTTATGGCATTTCAAGCCAAGGGCAAAGCAGTTCCATTGCTGCTAGAATTCTTACTAGCTGGTTTATTCTATATCCTAGCACTAATATTAAGGCAGTAGAAGGTATATTTTGACAGTAATGACAGAACTTGAACTTAGAACGAGCCCCAGGATGGATGGTTGTAAGAACTTGAACTTTTCTATCTGTTACCTTTTGGCTTGATCTGACAAGGCATCTAACATGCTCCTGTGGTTAATTCCTATTGTAGCTCCTCTTGCATCGGTTTATTCCCCAGCTCATACATGTTCAACAAATAATATGTTTGAAGTTCATTAATTAGGATCGATTTTTCAATAATTTTGTGTTCTTTTTGAATACATTATTTCCATTTCCCACTTCGTTGTTGTGATATACCTTGATATAACACTGTGGGAGTTGCACCGGTTAATAAATAACTATTATTTTACCAACTGGCAGCATTAATTTCCTTTCCAGTTTTATGCATCTGTTTACGTATCTGTTGCTCATTGAAACCCTTTGAGGGGTGAGTTTGTATCTTAACTGAACATTCTGTAGTATGTACACAAGGGTAAAATGTGTGCAAACATATGAGAAAAATGCTCAGCTGATGAGATTGATAGGTCATATGGTATCCTCTAGTGGAGAAATTTGCAATTGTCACTTTTTAATCCTGAATTCAAATATTTGCTTAAAAGTACACTAATTTCAATTTGCAGAATTATTGTGTTGTTTGATTGGATTGTGTGAACAATTTACCTGCATCAATTAATATCCAACTGTCAAGTGTCAACTTGGTTCTTGAGTTAACAAAATCCTGGGTTCTAATCCTATTCCTTACTTGTTTGCGTAAACTTGGCTTACATTTGGTTCAGTTAAGGAAATGAGCGTTGGTCCCATAGAAAGTGAGTCTGGGGAATTAATAATGGAAAATAAGGAGATAGCAGATGAATTGAACAGGTATTATGCATCAGTCCTCACTATAGAGAATACAAGTAATATCCCAGAAATAGCTGTAAATCAGGAAATGGAAGAGGGGGAGGAATTTAAGGAAATTACAATCACCAGGGAAGTGGTACTGAGCAAATTGTTGGAGTTGCGGGCTGACAAGTCCCTGCATCCTGATGAACTTCATTCTAGGGTCTTAAAAGAAGTGGCTAGTGAGCTAGTTGATGTGTTGGCTTTAATTTTCCAAAATTCCCGTGATTCGAGGAAGAGTCATTAGATTGGAAAATAGCAAGTTTGTTCAAAAAGGGAGGGAGACAGAAAGCAGGAAACCACAGGCCAGTTAGCTTAACATCTGTCATAGAGAAAATGCTAGAAGTTATTATTAAAGACATTATAACAGGACACTTTGAAGAAATAACATATCCTGTGGATAAAGAGAAACCGGTGGATGTACCGTACTTAGATTTCCAGAAGGCATTTAATGAGGTGCCACATCAAAAGTTATTGAAGGAAATAAGAGCTCATGGTGTAGGGGGTAACATATTGGCATGGATGAAAGAATGACTAGCTAACGAAGAGAGTTGGCATAAATGGGTCTTTTTCTGGTTGGCAGGATGTGACAAGTTGTATGCCACAGGGATCAGTGCTGGAGCCTCAAATTATTTGAATTTTATATAAACTGGATGAAGGGACCGAAGTTATGATTGCTAAATCTGCTGATGACACAAGGGTAGGTAGGAAAATAAGTTGTGAAGGGAACATAAAGAGGCTAGAAAGGAATATAGATATGTTGAGCAAGTGGGCAAAGATTTGGCAAATGGAGTATAATGTGGGAAAATATGAAATTGTGCATTTTGGCAGGAAGAATAAAAAAGAAGCATATAATCTAAATGGTGAGAGATTGCAGAGCTCCGAGATGCAAGGCATCTGGTTGTCCTGGTGCATGAATCACAAAAGGTTATTGTACAGGTATAGCAAGTCATTAGGACAACTAATAAAATGTTATAATTTATTGTGAGGGGAATTGAATACAATGTAGGGAGGTTATTCTTCAGTTATACAGGGCATTGAAGAGACCATATCTGGAGTACTGTGTACAGTATTGGTCTCCCTCTTTAAGGAAGGATGTAAATACATTGGAAGCAGTTATAGAGAAGGCTTAATAGACTAATAACTAGAATGGATGGGTTGCCTTATAAGGAAAGTTGGATAGTCTAGGCTTGTTTAGAGGTTAGAAGAGTAAGAGGTGACTTGATTGAAACATGTGAGATCCTAAGGGGTCTTGACAGGTTGGATGTGGAAAGGATGTTTCCTCTTGTTGGAGAATCTATAACTAGGGGTAACTGTTTAAAAATAAGGGGTCACCTATTTAAATAGAGATTAGGAGAATTTTTTTCTTTCAGGGTCGTGAGTCTTTGGTACTCTTGCACAAAAGGCAGTGGAAGCAGAGTCTGAATATTTTTAAGGTGGTGGCGGATAAATTTTTGATTAGCAAGGGGGTGAAAGGTTATTTGGAGTTGAGGTTGCATTCAGTTAAGTCATGACCTTATAGAATTGTGGAGCAGGCTCAGGAGGTCGAGTGGCCTATTCCTCCTTATGTTCATTACTGAGGGGTGCTGTGTTGTTAGTGTTAAATGAAGGCACATCAACTTATTCAGCTGAATGTAAAAAAAATCTCATGTCCCTGTTTCAAGATGACTGGGGAAGTCCTTTCACTGTCCTGCTTGGCATTCATCCCTCAACCAACGTTCCAAGCTTTACTGGTTGTTTCTCATTTGCTGTTTGTAGGGCCATCCTATCTGCAACTTAGCTGCAGCATTTGGCTATATAAAAAGTGACTGCTGATTATGCTCTTCAGTTGTCTTCAAATAGCGTTGTTGAGTTTTTTTTATATATCCTCCTGAATAAGCCAATGTAACTAGGTTTAAGCGCAACCTGAAGAACTACCTACAACTTCTGAATGTGCTTATCTGTGATACAGTCATGTCCTCATATCTGTGAGTAATTGTGGGCTTGTGAATCTTGTTCATTGCCTGTTCTTTCTAATTTACATGAATATGATTTCAGTGCCGGTGTGATGCTAGGTATGTAGGCCGTACGTCCCTGGCAGATTGTACCAAAAAGCATGTCCTAGCCGCTATTGCAATGGCTAAGGTACAGACCGTTCTCAACCAGCCTGTGTTTGAAGAATTCAAAACTCAGTGTCCAACTTTAGATGTGATTCTGTAATTGGATAACATTTGCTAAATAATCTTCAGTTTGCTAAGAATTATGCTGATAACCAATTTAAGATTGTCAGTCGGGCTTGCAATGTACTGGAAGCTACATATATTAATACACAGGGCCCTGTTCTTTGCAAACAACTGGAACATGTACACACATTGCACCTGTTTCAGCTAAACAAAATAATTGACAGCCATTTGCTGACTCATTATCAAAGCAATGCCTTGACCAATCAGGGTCAAGCTGCCTGGTTTAAATTTCAAACAAGGCTTGGCTGTTACCTGTCAGTCACCATCAATGGTGCATTCCCCATGGCAACGTCTCTACCAATCAGAGTCCACTTGCCAACCAATCAGCACTGTCTTCACATAAGTATAAATTGTTGTTTTCCCCTTATATTGGTATTCTTGCAAAATGTCCTGATGAGTGCAAGATGAAAAGCTTTGACGTGTGTCTTTTTTTCAGCAATGCTCAAGTTCTGTACTACCAAACGGGTACAATCCTATTTACTATAGTACCCTATCTCTATTTTCCATTACAAATTTCCTCCAGTTTTGACCTCTAATTCCATTGTGATGCTTTTGTGTTTGCTTGGCCTTCTTGCAATTTGAATATTTCCTGTCCTTGCACCCCAAAAAGAAAGCATATCTGGCTGTTCGATGCAGCGCCCCAAATGCTGGACTACAGTTAAATGCTAGAATACAATTTGGCAGTTCTTCCTGAACTCTTCCACACTGAGTTCTTGATCTTAGTTGGGCATCAGAGTGTTGCTGGGTGAGTTAAAGGTAAGGGTGAGGGTGAGAAAATTGGAAGAGATTCCAATGTACATCGCTCTTGCTTATCTAGCAGTGTGATTTTAACCCAGAACAGTGCTACAGTCATCTTTCATTTGTGAGAGAGAATGCATCAATACTTAGTAATTGGAGCTACTGCCCTCAAGTTACCTGTTTTACTATTTGCGACAAGGTTAGTTTATATTCACTAGCAAACAGTATCAAAGTAAATCGAATTGTATTTTTCATTATGGATATTATGATAGTTGAGTTCAACTTTTTTTTTAAATAGAGTTTCTCATGAAAGATTGCTACATAAACTTAATAGGTAACATTTTTTAATATGTTAGATTAAGGAAAAATAGCATATGGTACATACTACATGAGTGATGGGATTTGAGGAGTTAATGGATAAAATGCGGTCGGGTTTGGTGTTGAACACTGCTTATTTTTTATCCTTTCATGGGATGTGGGCATCGCTGGCTAGGCTAGCATTTATTGCCCAGCCCTAATAGATGAAGTTAGTTGGCAGTGTTAAGTCTGAATAAGCCTGGCAGATTTATTGGGCATTATTGTATCTCTGAATCATGCTCTCAGACTTTGGTGATGATTAATCAACATAGTGTCAAGAATAGCTGAATATATTGAGGAAAAGTGAATTGGTAAAGGGAACACCCTTGGTGTGAATTGCCATGAGTTCAACGCATGTTGCAGTATCATTGTGTATTTTTTTGTTTCCATGTCATTTTAGATGAGTTTAACAGAGTTATCATTCCTGTAAAAAGAGGCGAAGAGAACACAGATTATGTGAATGCATCGTTCATTGATGTAAGTCTTTCGAAATTAGTTGTTTATTGTGCATTTCTAAGCATGATAAGATCAAGTTTTCAATTAACCATCAGTCGTTTTTAATCCTGTCATATATAAAAAATCAAATGTAAAACTGTGATAAATGTTAATTGTGCTTCTGTCATTATTTCGCTCATCTAAGTTTATCATATTTTGGAAAGCAAGGCTGTTGAAATCACATCAATCATTAAACTTGTGTGCAAAGAATTGGACTTTTTAAGTCACAATTTCAATATAAATAATGACTAGAAACGATACTATGCAGACTTTATCTGTAGGCCAAAACAGGAAAGTGGAAATGGAATGTGTCTAATTAAGTTTTATAATGTTATTTTGCACAGAAAAGTATTTAAAATAATTCTGTTAAACAAAAAAGAGCAAGGTAGTTTCTTTGCAAGAATTGTTCTATGGTTTAGTGTGAAAGTAGAAAACAATGAGTAGGCATTGCTTTATGCCTGCATTATGGTTTGGGTTTTCTCGCAATATTTTTAAGGTGCACTTGTGGAAGACAACCAGTTTCCGTGAGTGTTCAGGTCTTCTTTGAACAAGAACCTGCACTCTTCTGGTGGATGTGAATAGGGTACTATGCCCAGAATGAAGAATTGCCCCTTAATTTGGTATCATACACTTGAAGTTGCGTGGAGTACTCACTCTGCTCATTCTTCTCTGCATTGAATTTCATCTACCACTTGTCCACCAGCCTAAGTCCTTGTGTAGTATAACATTCTCCTCCTCACGGTTCATAGTACTTGCAAGTTTTGTGTCACCCGCAAATTTGCAAATGATGCCTGTACGCCCAAGTGTAGGTCATCATAATGAAGAAAAGCAGGGGTCCAAACACTGATCCCTGGGGAACCCCACTATACTCTTCTGTATTTTGGAAATCAACCGTTCACCATTACAGAATCACAGAATCTTTATAGTGCAGGAGGAGGCCATTCGGCCTATCGAGTTTGCACTGGCTCTCTGAAAGACCATTCTACCTAGTCCCACTCCCTACCTTATCACAGAATTACACAGTACAGAAGAGGCCCTTCGGCCCATCAAGTTTGCGCCAACATGTGAGAAACACCTGACCTACCTACCTAATCCCATTTACCAGCGCTTGGCTCATGGCCTTGAATGTTATGACGTGCCAAAAGCTCATCCGGGTACTTTTTAAAGGATGTGAGGCAACCCGCTTCCACCACCCTCCCAAGCAGTGCATTCCAGACCGTCACCACCCTCTGGGTAAAAAAGTTTTTCCTCACATTCCCCCCTAAACCTCATGCCCCTCACCTTGAACTTGTGTCCCCTCGTGACTGACCCTTCAACTAAGGGGAACAGCTGCTCCATATCCACCCTGTCCATGCCCCTCATAATCTTGTACACCTCGATCAGGCCGCCCCTCAGTCTTCTCTGCTCCAACAAAAACAACCCAAGTCTATCCAACCTCTCTTCATAACTTAAATGTTTCATCCCAGGCAACATCCTGGTGAATCTCCTCTGCACCCCCTCCAATGCAATCACATCCTTATCCCTGTAACCTTGCACAATATTTCTTTTCAGATACCAATGCAATTCCTTTTTGACCACCATGATCAAACCTGCCTCCACCACCCTCTCAGGATGTTCATGCCAGACTCCAACCACCCTCTGGGTGAAAATTTTTTTCCTCGCATCACTTTTACTCCTTTTGCCAATTATTTTGAATCTTTGCTCTCTAGTTCTTGATGCTCCCTTAAGTGAGAACAGTTTCTCACTATTTACCCTGTATACCCCTCAGGTTCTTTAATAGCTCTATCAAGTCTCCTCTCAACTTTCTTTTCTCCAAAGAAAACAGTCCCACCCTCTCCAATCTTTCCTTATAGCTACAGCTTTTTATCTCTGGAATCATTCTTGTGAATCTCCTCTGTATTCTCTCCAATGCCGTCACATCCTTCCTCAGGTATGGCACCCAGAACTGGACGCAGTACTCCAGATGAGGCCTAATTAGTGTCTTATACAAGTTTAACTTGACCTCCTTACTCTTGTACTCAATGCCTCTATTAATAAAGCTTAAGATATTACATGCTTTATTAACTGCTCTCTCAATATGCCCAGCCACCTTCAATGACTTAGGTACATATACGCCGAGATCACTCTATTCCTGCACCTCCTTTAGAGTTTCTCCCTTTTTTATACTGTCTCTCTACGTTCTTCCTGCCAAAATGAATCGCTTCACGCTTCTCTGCATTGAACTTCATCTGCCACTTGTTTGCCCAATCCACCAACATGTCTATGTCCTTTTTAAGTTCAAGACCATCCTCATCACAATTCATCTTCATATCATCTGCAAATTTTGACATCATGCCCTGAATACCACAGCCTAGATCATTAATGTATATCAGGAAGAGCAAGGCTCCTAACATTTAAAACAAAAACAGAATTACCTGGAAAAACTCAGCAGGTCTGCCAGCATCGGCGGAGAAGAAAAGAGTTGACGTTTCGAGTCCTCATGACCCTTCGACAGAACTTCCCACTGCCAGTTCCTCCCCTCTCCACCCTGAATTTCCACTCAGGTGTCCATTCTTCTGCCAATCTGGTTTAAATCCTCCCCAACAACACTAGCAAACATTCCCGTGAAACCATTAGTCCCAGTCCTGTTAAGGTGTGACCCGTCCTCCTTGTACAAGTCCCACCTGCCCCAGAACTGGTCCAATGCCTCAGAAATCTAAAGCCCTCCCTCCTACTTCACTTCTCCAGCCACATGTTGAAGTGCTCAATTTTCCAATTTTTATGTTTACCAGCATGTGGCACTGGGAGTAATCTTGAGATTACTTGATAATCTTGGAGTTCTTGAGGTCCTGATTTTTAATTCCCTTCCTAACTCCCTAAAATCTACTTTCAGGAACTCATCCCTTTTCCTACCTATGTCATTGGTCCCAATGTCGACCACAACCTCTGGCTGTTCACCCTCCCCCTAAAGAATGTTCTGCAGCTGCTCTAGGATATCCTTGACACTGGCACCAGGGAGGCAACATACCATCTTGGAGCTATCTCTTTGGCTGCAGAAACGCCTGTCCGCTCCCCCAACAATGGAGTCCCCCTACTACCAAAGCACTTGCACTCTTCCCCTTCCCCTCCTGTGCAGCTGAACCACTAGTGGTGCCATGAACTTGGCTTTTGCTACAGCCTTCTGAGGAACAACCTGACTCAACAGAATCCAAAATAGAAAAATGGTTAGAGAGCGAGAGAGCCTCAGGAGATTCTTGCCTGTTTCTCTTAGATACTCTCGCGGTCACCTTTTCCCTCTCTGCCTGTGTACTACTTAGTGGCGTTGTGACCACCTCGCTAGATGTGCTAGCCACATAATCCTCAGCCTTGCGGATGCACCGGAGTGATTCCAGCCACTGATCGAATTCCGCAACCCGAAGCTCAAATTTCTGCAGCTTGTGACATTTCCTGCAGATATAGCCATTGAGGGCACTTTGTGCCTTCACGATTTCCCACATCCTGCAGGATGCACTTTCCACATAGCCGAGTTGCAGCGACATACCTTAATCACAGAATTGTAATGACACAGGAGGAGGCCATTCAGCCCATCGTTTTTGCACCGGCTCTCCAAATGAGCATTATGACTTAGTGCCATTCTCCTACCTTTTCCCCCTAACCCTGCACATTGTTTCTATTTAAATAATCATCTAATGCCCTCTTGCATGCCTTGATTGAACCTGCCTCCCCCACACTTCCAGGCAATGTATTCCAGACCTGAACCACTTGCTGTGTGAAAAAGTTTTTTCTCACATTGCATTTGCTTCTTTTGTAAATCACTTTAAATCTGTGCCCTCTCGTTCTCTATTCTTTTATGAGTGGGAACAGTTTCTCCTTATCTACTCTATTCAGCCTCCTCATGATTTTGAACACCTCCATCAAATCTCCTCTTAGCCTTCCCTCCAAGGAGAACCGTCCCAACCTCTCCAATCTATCTTCATAACTGAAGTTTCTCCTCCCTGGAACTACTCTTGTAAACCTCTTCTGCACTCTCCAATGCATTCACGTCCTTCCTATAGTGTGGCACCCAGAACTGTACACAATTCTCCAGCTGCATTCTAACTAGTTCTTATTTAAGCACATCATAACCTCCCTATTCTTGTACTCTATGGCCCTATTAATAAAGCCCAGGATACTCTGCTTTATTAACTATTCTCTCCACCTGCCTGGCCACCTTCAATGATCTATGTACGTATACACCCTGGTCCCTCTGTTCCTGCACTGCCTAATAATTGTACCCCTTACTTTATATTACCTCTCCATGTTCCTTCTACCAAGATGGATCACCTCACACTTCTCCGCATTGAACTTCATTTTTTTTTTTATCCATTCATGGGATGTGGGCTTAGCTGGCTGGGCCAGCATTTATCCCCCATCCCAAATTGCCCTTGAGAAAGTAGTGGGGAGCTGCCTTCTTGAACCGCTGCAGTCCATATGGTGTAGGTACACCCACAATGCTCATAGGAAGGGAGTGTCAGGGTTTTGATCCAACAACAGTGAAGGAACAGTCCTTGTCCTTCTAGGTGGTAGTGGTCGTGCGTTTGGAAGCTGTTGTCGAAGGAGACTTGGTGAATTCCTGCAGTGCATCTTGTAAATGGTACACACTGCTGCTACTGTGAGTCAGTGGTGGAGGGAGTAAATGGTTGTGGATGTGATGCCAATCAAGCGGGCTCCTTTGTCCTGGACAGTGTCAACCTTTTTAAGTGTTTTGGGAGCTGCACTCATCCAGGCAAGTGACCTGACTTGTACCTTATAGATGGTGGACAGGCTTTGGGGAGTCAGGAGGTGAGTTACTCGTTACAGGATTCCTAGCCTCTGACCTGCTAGCATAGCCACAGTATTTATATGGCTAGTCTAGTTCAGTTTTTGGTCAATGCTAACCCCTCAGCATGTTGGTAGTGGGGGATTCAGTGATGGTATTGCCATTGAACATCAGGGGCTAAGATTGGGTTCTCTTTTGTTTGAGATGGTCATTGCCTGACACTTGTGTGGCACGAATGTTACATGTGACTTGTCAGCCCAAGCCTGGGTATTGTCCAGGTGTTGCTGCATTTAGACATGGGCTGCTTCAGTATCTGAGGGTTTGCGAATGGTGCTGAACATTGTGCAATCATCAGTGAACATATCCACTTTTGACCTTATGATGGAAGGAAGGTCAATGATGAAGCAGCTGAAGATGGTTGGGCTGAGGAACTCCTGCAGTGATACCCTGGAGCTGAGATGACTGACCTCCAACAATCACAACCATCATCCTTTGTGCTAGGTATGACTCCAACCAGCAGAAGAGCTTTCCCCCGATTCCCATGGACTCTAGTTTTGCTAGGGCTCCTTGATGCCACACATTTCAAATGAGACCTTGATGTCAAGGGGAGTCACTCTCACCTCACCTCGGAAGTTCAGCTCTTTTGTCCCATGTTTGAACCAAGGCTGTTAAAAGGTCAGGAGCTGAGTGGCCCTGGCGGAACCCAAACTGGGTGTCAGTGAGCAGTTTGTTGCTAAGCAAGTGCTGCTTGACAGCACTGTCGATGACCACTTCCATTACTTTACTGATCATCAAGAGCAGGCTGAGAGGGCAATAATTGACCGGGTTTGATTTGTTCTGCTTTTTGTGGACAGGGCATACCTGGGTAATTTTCCACATATCTGCATAGATGCCAGTGTTGTAGCTGTACTGGAACAGCTTGGCTAGGGGCACGGCAAGTTATGGAGCACAAGTCTTCAGTACTGTTGCCAGAATATTGTCAGGGCCTATAGCCATTGCAGTATCCAGTGCCAACAGCCATTTCTTGATATCACATGGCGTGAATCGAATTGGATGAGAACTGGCATCTGTGATGCTGGTGACCTCGGGAGGAGGCTGAGATGGATCATCCACTCGGCAATTCTGGCTTAAGATTGTAGCAAATGCCTTATCTTTTGCATTGATGTACTGGGCTCCCCCATCATTAAGGATGGGGATATTTGTGGAGCCTGTTCCTCAAGTGAGTTGTTTCATTGCCCACTACCATTCATGACTGGATGTGGCAGGACTGTAGAGCTTAGATCTGATCCATTGGTTGTGGGATTGTTTAGCTCTGTCAATCAATTGCTGCTTATCTCTTTGGTATGCAAGTAACCCTGTGTTATAGCTTCACCAGGCGGACACTTCATTTTTAGGTATGCCTGTTGCTGCTCCTCGCATGCTCTCCTGCACTCTTCATTGAACCAGGGTTGATCCCGTGGCTTGATGGTGATGGTAGAGTGGAGGATACGCCGATCCATGAGGTTACCGATTGTGTGCAAGTACAATTTAGCGAATGCTGATGGCCCACATCACCTCATGGATGCCCACTCTTGAGTTGCTAGGTCTGTTTGAAATCTATCCCATGTAGCATGGTGGTAGTGCCACACAACACAGTGGTGGGTATCCTTAATGTGAAGGCGGGACTTCATCTCCACAACGACTGTGCAGTGGTCATTCTTACTGATACTGTCATGGACAAACGCATCTGCAGCAGACAAGTTCGTGAGGTTGAGGTCAAATATGTTTTTCCCTCTTGCTTGTTCCCTCACCACCTGCCACGGACCCAGTCTAGCTAGGTCGGTCAGTAGTGGTGCTACCAAGCCACTCTTGGTGATGAACATTGAAGTCTCCCACCCAGAGTACATTCTGCACCCTTGCCACCCTCAGTGCTTCCTCCAAGTGATGTTCAACATGGAAGACCATTGATTCATCAGTGGAGGGAAGATGGTATGTGGTAATCAGGAGGAGGTTTCTTTGCCCATGTTTGACCTGATGCCTTGAGACTTCATGGGGTCCAGAGTCGATGTTGAGGACTCCCAGGGCAACTCCCTACCACTGTATACCACTGTGCCACCACCTCTGCTGGGTCTGCCCTGCCGGTGAGACAGGATGTACCCAGTGATGGAGGTGGTGTCTGGGACATTATCTGTAAGATATGATTCCGTGAGGATGACTAGTCTGAGACAGCTGCCCCAATTTTGGCACTAGCCCTCAGGTGTTAGTAAGGAGGTCTTTGCAGGGTCGACAGGGCTGAGATTGCCATTATTGTTTCCAGTGCCTAGGTCTATGCCAGGTGGTCCGTCCAGTTTTGTTCCTTTTTTTGTTACTTGGTAGTGGTTTGATACATCTGGGTGGTTTGCTTGACCACTTCAGACGGCATTTCAGAGTCAACCACATTGCTGTGGGTCTGGAGTCACATGTAGGCCAGACCAGATAAGGACGACAGATTTCCTTCCCTGAAGGCTGGGTTTTAACAACAATTGACACTTGTTTCATGATCACCATTAGACTTTGAATTCAATTAAAATTCCACCATCTGACGTGGCAGGATTTGAACCCGAGTCCCCGGAGCATTACCCTGGGTTTCTGGACTACTAGTCTGGCAACAATACCACTACATCACCACCTCCTGATCTGCAATCTATCTGCCCACTCCACCAACTTGTCTATGTCCTTTTGAATTTCTATACTGTCCCCCTCGCAGTTTACAATGCTTCCAAGTTTCGTATCATGTGCAAACTTTGAAATTGTTCCCTGCACACCAATACCTAGATCATTAATAAGTAGGTTAGCTTTTATAGGTGCCATCTTTCCCAGAACCAGTCCCAGTGTCCCAGGAATCTAAAGCCCTTCCTCCTGCACTATCTTTCCAACTGTACATTCATCTGCCTTACCCTCCTAATTCTGTACTCACTTGCCCATGTCATTAGGAGTAATCAGGAGATTACTACGTTTGAGATTCTGCTTGCTAATTTTCAACATAGCTCCTAAATTCTTCAAACACAGCCCACTGTTCTGCTACAGTTTTGCTTGCGAATCCTAGATTCCAACTTCCATGGACCAGACCACTTTACAAACCATTGAAGCTAGCCCTTCCCAAATGAATTATCTTTTCCCTAGTCCTTTTCCCTAGCTAACCTAAAACTTATGATGCATTGGTCACTGTCCCCTAAATGTTCTCCTCCTGACACTTGACTCACTTAACCCAGCTCATTCCCCAGAACCAGATCCAGCAATGCTCCCTTGCTCATTGGACTGGGAACATACTGATGTAGAAAATTCTCCTGAAACTCTTGCCCCTCTCTACCATCCCAGTCTCCTTGGCAGCCTTCTGTCTGGTGAGCTGATATTTTATGTTGTGGTCAACCAGTCCATATTAGGATAATTAAAGTTCTCCATTCTAACTGCTCTAATTCCTGCACCTCTCTGAAATTTATTTGCAAATTTCTTCCTCTGGATTGGTGACCTATTGAATGCACCCAGCACTGTGATGTTGTTCCTTATTGTTTCTTGGATCTAAGCAAATAGATTCTGTCATTGACTCCTCTAGGACATTCTGTCTGTCTCTCATGTTCTCCTTAATCAATACTGCTGCACTTCCTTCTTTCACTCCTTCCCTATCTTTCCTGAACACCTTGCATCTAGGAATATTTAATACCCAGTTTTGCCCCTTTTTGCGCCAAGTCTCTGTTATCACCACAACATCATATTTTTACCTGGCTGTCTGTGCCTGCAGCTCGCCAAGCTTAACACTTCACACATTGACATACATGCACAGTACATCTAATTTAGACATTATTACATTCCCCTTTGAGTGCCCATTTTGCCAAGGCAGACTTTCTCCTGGTCAGTGATCGTAACTATTCCCATTGCTGTATCCTTCGTTGCTGTGATGATTTGCAGGTGAAATATCCCTCCACCTATTTGGGTCCTCTTTCAGGCATGATGTGCCCATTTCTCCTGAAAACACAGAAAGGAGTGTGATAAGGCACTCCCATTCCCTATAGCCATTGACAGCTCCTCCAATTCATTGGAGTGTTCATGTTTCAGTTGTGACAGGTCCTCAGCAACATTACGCCCATGAGCCATTCAGGGGAATGAGTCAGTGGCCTGGGCATGCACTCTGCCATGTTCAGGAACAGCATGCACCCAGAGTTTCCTCAGTTGTTGTGTCTGCTGGAGGGGGAATACCTAGACTCCTGCCCTGAGGATTGGAGGTAGCACTCACCTTTCCAGAAAGTATGAGGTCATTGAACCTTTTCCTGCACTGGATCCAGGCTCAAAACACCTCTGCCACTGACTGTGGCTATAATTTCTGTCCAGGTCTGCTTGGCTTGTGTGGGTAGCCTCCTCCTGCCACACTCTGAGAAGAGGACCTCCCTCCTCTCTCTCACAGCTTCCACCATAATCTCCAGGTTGGTGACTTAAGAGGGGCTACCCTGTCCTGGGTTCTAGGTCTCTCACTCTCCTGAGACATTGTGGAAGTGAAATATACAGCTTGAAGTTCACTGAGAGTCTTCAGTGTCCATTTACAGCACTCAAGCAGCAGTCACAGTTCTTGAGTATATTCATGACAGTAGATTTTTGAATACTAAGGGAACCAAGTAACTTGAGGATCTTCTGCGAAGCTGGAGTTGAGATAGAAAATCAGCCATGATCTTACTAAATTTTGTGTGCATGAGTGATTGTGATCTGAAATGTACAGCCTGAACGGGTATTGAAGACAGATTCAATCAGGCTTTCAAAAAGGAGTTGGATATTTGGAGATTTGGCCAAGGTTTTCAAATTTGTGAAGGGTCTAGACAAAATAGAGAGAAGCTGTTCCCATTGGCGGAAAGGTCAAGAATCAAAGAACACCAAGTTAAGGTAATTGGCAAAAGAAGCAATGGCGACTTGAGGGAAACCTTTTGTACATATCAGGTGGTTAGGATCAGGAATGGATTGTCTGAGAATTTGGTGGAGGCAGATGTAACTAAGGTTTTCAAAAGGGAATTGGATCATCGACTGAAGGGAAAAAAAGTTGCTGGGCTACATGGAAAGGACCAGGGAGTGGGACCAGCGGAGTTGCTCTTGGGGGTGAACCAGCATAGACACAACAAACTTCTTGGCCACCTCTCCTGCTGTAACTATTCTATGATTCTATTGGAATTCTCTGGTTGCAGAGAAACACTTAAGTTCCAACATATCCCACAATAAAGTTGCTTAATTTCTATCCCTAGGGATATCGACAGAAAGATTCCTACATAGCCAGCCAAGGACCTCTTCAGCATACTATAGAAGATTTCTGGAGAATGATTTGGGAATGGAAGTCTTGTTCCATTGTTATGTTAACAGAGTTGGAAGAAAGAGGTCAGGTATGTCAAGCACGTATTTCTGCCAGAGACTTTGACACATGCCCATAATGAAATGTACCTAGGTCAAAACAGAGATCTTGACAATTTCTTAAATGCTTGACCAATCAGATAGTGTTTCTTAAGTGGAGCTTTCTGAAGAAAAAAATATTTGAAATTATGACAATGTAGCAATCCCACCATAGTTGGGGATGTATTTTGAATATTTGCGTCCTTTTCTCTTTTTGTTTCTTCCCTTAGCCATTATACTTCAGGGTGAGGTAACTGTTGATGAAGTACTGTTTCACTTCTGGCAGCTGCCATCTGGTGCATTGCCCAAGTAGCTATTCCAGATGTTAAGTACTGCACCATTCAACTGCACAAGTTGAGCCTTATCATGTACAAATATGCACACCTCAAGCAGGATAGCAAACAGAAACTCATTTTCCACAACCCAGATGACTCCAGTGATTATGGAAAGTTGTAACAAAGACATGGCTGTAATAGCTAGGCCCAACTCGATGCAAACGAACTTTAATATGTCCTACATATTAAAGCATAAGCCGAGAGGCTTGGTTAAATGGATTACATGCTTTTGAATTTTTTGTTTTATCTTAATGATTTTCTGTATATCTCTACAGGAGAAATGTGCGCAATATTGGCCATCTGAAGGATCTGTCTCTTATGGTGATATTACTATTGAAATAAAAAAAGAAGAGGAGAGTGAAAGTTACACAGTACGTGATCTGCTCGTAACTAACACAAGGGTAAGCTTTAATATTGTGGGCTTTTATGTCACTGAACCAAGGGCATTTAAAATAAAGCAGCAAGCATTAGAACAGAAATAATTGAGCACCTATCCGAGGTACAGCTACATACAGAAGTGGGTGGCTGTGCAATTATGGGGCTCGAAGCTGATAGGACCGGGAAAGACAGATATGTCTTAACCTTCCCTCTTCTTATCCCCTCCATCCCTCCGGAAAGTGGTTGTGCCAATAATGAAAATGAAACAATATTATTTTGTCCAGTAGCTTGATATTGTACCTATACTGGCTGCTGTACATTGAACAGTAGTTTTACCTGTTTGGTGATGCCATCTCTCTCTCTCTCTCTCTCTCTCTCTCTGTCAGTGTCTCTCGCTCGCTCCCTCTCTCTCGCTCTCTGTTGGTGTCTCGCCCTCTCTGTCGGGGTGTTTCTCGCTCTCTGTCGGTGTCTGCCTCTCGCTCGCTCGCTCTCTGTCGGTTTCTGCCTCGCTCGCTCGCTCTCTGTCGGTGTCTGCCTCTCGCTCGCTCGCTCTCTGTCGGTGTCTGCCTCTCGCTCGCTCGCTCTCTGTCGGTGTCTGCCTCTCGCTCGCTCGCTCTCTGTCGGTGTCTGCCTCTCGCTCGCTCGCTCTCTGTCGGTGTCTGCCTCTCGCTCGCTCGCTCTCTGTCGGTGTCTGCCTCTCGCTCGCTCGCTCTCTGTCGGTGTCTGCCTCTCGCTCGCTCGCTCTCTGTCGGTGTCTGCCTCTCGCTCGCTCGCTCTCTGTCGGTGTCTGCCTCTCGCTCGCTCGCTCTCTGTCGGTGTCTGCCTCTCGCTCGCTCGCTCTCTGTCGGTGTCTGCCTCTCGCTCGCTCGCTCTCTGTCGGTGTCTGCCTCTCGCTCGCTCGCTCTCTGTCGGTGTCTGCCTCTCGCTCGCTCGCTCTCTGTCGGTGTCTGCCTCTCGCTCGCTCGCTCTCTGTCGGTGTCTGCCTCTCGCTCGCTCGCTCTCTGTCGGTGTCTGCCTCTCGCTCGCTCGCTCTCTGTCGGTGTCTGCCTCTCGCTCGCTCGCTCTCTGTCGGTGTCTGCCTCTCGCTCGCTCGCTCTCTGTCGGTGTCTGCCTCTCGCTCGCTCGCTCTCTGTCGGTGTCTGCCTCTCGCTCGCTCGCTCTCTGTCGGTGTCTGCCTCTCGCTCGCTCGCTCTCTGTCGGTGTCTGCCTCTCGCTCGCTCGCTCTCTGTCGGTGTCTGCCTCTCGCTCGCTCGCTCTCTGTCGGTGTCTGCCTCTCGCTCGCTCGCTCGCTCTCTGTCGGTGTCTGCCTCTCGCTCGCTCGCTCTCTGTCGGTGTCTGCCTCTCGCTCGCTCGCTCTCTGTCGGTGTCTGCCTCTCGCTCGCTCGCTCTCTGTCGGTGTCTGCCTCTCGCTCGCTCGCTCTCTGTCGGTGTCTGCCTCTCGCTCGCTCGCTCTCTGTCGGTGTCTGCCTCTCGCTCGCTCGCTCTCTGTCGGTGTCTGCCTCTCGCTCGCTCGCTCTCTGTCGGTGTCTGCCTCTCGCTCGCTCTCTGTCGGTGTCTGCCTCTCGCTCGCTCGCTCTCTGTCGGTGTCTGCCTCTCGCTCGCTCGCTCTCTGTCGGTGTCTGCCTCTCGCTCGCTCGCTCTCTGTCGGTGTCTGCCTCTCGCTCGCTCGCTCTCTGTCGGTGTCTGCCTCTCGCTCGCTCGCTCTCTGTCGGTGTCTGCCTCTCGCTCGCTCGCTCTCTGTCGGTGTCTGCCTCTCGCTCGCTCGCTCTCTGTCGGTGTCTGCCTCTCGCTCGCTCGCTCTCTGTCGGTGTCTGCCTCTCGCTCGCTCGCTCTCTGTCGGTGTCTGCCTCTCGCTCGCTCGCTCTCTGTCGGTGTCTGCCTCTCGCTCGCTCGCTCTCTGTCGGTGTCTGCCTCTCGCTCGCTCGCTCTCTGTCGGTGTCTGCCTCTCGCTCGCTCGCTCTCTGTCGGTGTCTGCCTCTCGCTCGCTCGCTCTCTGTCGGTGTCTGCCTCTCGCTCGCTCGCTCTCTGTCGGTGTCTGCCTCTCGCTCGCTCGCTCTCTGTCGGTGTCTGCCTCTCGCTCGCTCGCTCTCTGTCGGTGTCTGCCTCTCGCTCGCTCGCTCTCTGTCGGTGTCTGCCTCTCGCTCGCTCGCTCTCTGTCGGTGTCTGCCTCTCGCTCGCTCGCTCTCTGTCGGTGTCTGCCTCTCGCTCGCTCGCTCTCTGTCGGTGTCTGCCTCTCGCTCGCTTGCTCTCTGTCGGTGTCTGCCTCTCGCTCGCTCGCTCTCTGTCGGTTTCTGCCTCTCGCTCGCTCGCTCTCTGTCGGTGTCTGCCTCTCGCTCGCTCGCTCTCTCTCTCTCCCCCCCCCTCCCCGTCGGTGTCTGCCTCGCCCCCTCCCCGTCGGTGTCTGCCTCGCCCCCTCCCCGTCGGTGTCTGCCTCGCCCCCTCCCCGTCGGTGTCTGCCTCGCCCCCTCCCCGTCGGTGTCTGCCTCGCCCCCTCCCCGTCGGTGTCTGCCTCGCCCCCTCCCCGTCGGTGTCTGCCTCGCCCCCTCCCCGTCGGTGTCTGTCTGACTCTGTTTGTATTTATCCCGAGTTGTTGAGTCCCATCACTCCCACCTGTGAAGAATGACTATAACTTTTGGTACATTGGAGCAAGTGGAAGCTAGGCTTTGCTATTTGTTCATACAAACTTGAGTAGGCTCTCAAGTTTATTCCACCATTCTGTTGGATCATGATTGGACTGTTCCTGAATTCCATCGGCTCCATAGGAACAGGAGTTGGCCATTTGCCCCTTTCCACCTCAGTGAGATCATGGCAGATCAGCGATCAAGTACCGTATACTGCCTTTGCCTCGTATCGCTTAACACCTTTGAATATCAAAAATGTTTCAATCTCCAATTTAAAATTTACAGTTCTTCTAGCATCACTTTTGCTGTTTGCAGAATAGAGTTCTGCTATCTTATATCTGACCTCTAGTTTGGGCCTTCCCTACAAGTAGAAACATTTCTCTGTATTAAAGTCATTACGGCATAGAAAAAGACCATTCAGCCCATGCTGGCTCTCTGTAGGGTAATCCAGTCGGTCACATTCCTACTGTATCCAAATTTGTTCTGTAAGTTTATTTCACTCAAGTACCATCTAGTTTCCATTTCAAATCATTCACAGTCTCAGCTTTGACCCCCTTTGCAGGCAGTGTTCCAGGTCTTTACCGCTTTGCATAAAAAAGAGTTCTTTCTCACACACCCCTTGCATTTCTTGCCCAAAACCTCAAATCTGTGTCCCCTTGTCCTTGCACCATCATCTAATGTTTTCTTGTCCACCCTATCTAAACCTGTCTCCCCATAATCTCCTATATTCCAAGGAGAACAACCCCAGCTTCTCCAACCTGTAGCTAAAATCCCAACCCCTGGAACTGTTCCGGTAAATCAGCTCTGCACCCTCTCAAGGACCCTTACATCCTTCCTAAAATATGGTGACCAGAACTGGACACAGTACTCTAATTGGGGCCTAACAGTTTCATACAATTTCAACATAACTTCCCTGCTTTTGTACTCAATACCTTGATTTGTGAAGCCCATGATCCCATATGCTTTGCTAACTGCTGTCTCAATATGTCCCGCCACCTTCTATGCACACAACCCCAGGTCAGAATATCTCGGCACAATTCTGAATAGTGTACAATTAAGTCTATTTTGCCTCAGCCTATTCTTTCTGCCGCCTCTCTGTATTAAATTCCATCTGTCAATTATCTGTCCATTCTGTAACCCTATCTATATCCTGTAGCAGTTGATTTGATGGTATCCTCACTGTCAGCCAAATCTCCCAAGTTTGAAATCAGCAAATTTTGAAACATTAGTTTGTGTCCCAATATCAAAGTTATTTATCTACAAAAAAAAGTAGTGGTCTGGCCGTGACCCTTGGGGGACACCGCTGTCTAACATTATCCAGTCTGAGAAACAACTATTTACCATGATGCACTGTTTTCTGCCCTTCAGCCAGTATTTTATTCAAGCTGACACTGATCCATGAGGCTCAGTTTTGTTAATTGGCCTTTTAAGCAGTACTTTGTCAAAGGCTTTCTTAACCTCCATATAGTCAATATCTATTGCTATTTTTTCATCAAAAAATTAAATTAGATTATTCAAGCACAATCTGCCTTTTACAAATCTATGCTGGCTCTCCTTAGTTAAGGGAAACCTATCCAAGTACCTTTTCCCTGATTATTTTTTCTTACCTACCACTAATGTCAAACTGACTAGTCTATAATTACTAAGAATGTGCCTACACCCTTTGTTGAAAATAAGGGTGTCAGATTTCCACTTCCCAATCCTCTGGCACCTTCCCAATATCTAGGCAAGATTGGAATATTATGGTAAGCCCTTCAGCTACCTCCACACTCACTTCCCTTAGCAACCTGGGATGCAAGCCACCCAGACCAGGCAACTTAGCCACTTTAAGCTTAGCCAACCATTCCAGTGCATCCTACCTATCAATTTTCACCCCATCCATTACCTCTACAGATATTTTGTCGGCATCCTCTTCCTTAGTAAACACTGATATTAATTAAAAACAGAAACTGCTAGAAAAACTCAGCAGGCCTGGCAGCATCTGTGGAGCGAGAAAGAGTTTTGAGGCCATATGATTCTTCTTCAGATATTAAGTATTCTTGGCTTGCCCGGCACCTCTAAGCACATATTACCTTCTTTGCTTCTACAAGGCGTCATCCCATCTCATACTACCTGCTTACAATTTGAATGCCAATAGAAGATTTTGGGGTTCCCCTTTATGTTAACTACCATTCTATTGCCATAGTCTCTCTTTGCCAGTTGTATTTTCCTCTTCATACCCCCTCAAATTCATGTAACTGACCTGGTTCTCACTTTAAGAATTCACCTGACATGCATCATATAACCTCCTTATTTTTTTCTTCTCATTCTCAATCTCCCTCATCCAAGGAGCCCTGACTTTGGTTCCCTTAACTTTAACCTATGTTGGAATGTACCTAGCTATTTTTTATTAATTCATGGGGTGTGTTGCTGGCTAGGCCAGCATTTATTGCTTATCCCTAATTGTACCTAAAACAACCCCCCCCCACCCCCTTAAAAATCATCTATTGTTTTGTTACAGTTTTTTCTATTTGTCTTTGGTTCCATTTTACCCTGGCTAGATTCTCTCTTATCACATTGAAGTTAGCCCTCTTTCGATTTAGAGGTTCTACTTTTGATTATTCCTGCTTCCTCCATTGCTAATCTAAACCTTCTGATACAATGATCACTCTTACCCAAGTGTTTCCCCCACAGGGACTTGATCCACTTGCTCACCTTATTCCCCAGCACCAGATCCAGCAATAATAATAATAATAATATGTCTCCTTCCTAGCTTGACTGAGAACATTCTGGTTAAGGAAATCCTCCTAAATATGCATCAGAAACTCTTCCCGCTCCTTACCCATTATTTACCCAAATACTGTTGGGATGTTACAGTAAAGTCCCTCAATATCACCACTCTCGAGTTTTTGCACACCCCTCTGATTTCCTTGCAGATTTGCTCCTCTTTCTCTCACTATTTTGAGGCATGTAGAATATCCCCAGTTAGTGTGATAATCCCCATTTTTTGCTTCTCAACTCTAACCAAATGGATTTTGTCTTTGATGCCTCCAGGACACCCTCTTTCCAACACTACAATGTCTTCTCTAATCAGTACTGCCACCCCAACTTTTTTCCTTCCTTGTCTTTTCTGAACACCTTGTATCCTTGAATATTAAGTGCCCACTCCTTACTCTTTTTAAGCCTTGTGTCTGGTATTGCTACTACATCATATTTCCCACTTGGCTATTTGTGCTCGCAATTCACCAGCCCTATTCACCACACTTCGTGTGTTTTATATAAATGCATTGTAAACCTGTCTTTGTATTCTTCATAATCCTTTTTAATCTGCTGTTATCTAATATGGTACTACTTCCTTCTATAGTACCATTCAAAACTCTCACTTCTTTATGCACCACATTCCTCATTTCTAGTTCTATATGTTGGATCCCATCCCTCTGCCAATTTAGTTTAAACCCTCCCCAACCACACTAGTGAACCTTCCCGTGAGCATATTGGTCCCACTCCCTGTTGAGGGGTAACCCATCCTTTTTGAATAGGCACCTCCTGTGACAGAATTCATCCCAATGCCCCAAGCATCTGGATCCTCTTTCCTGCACCACATCTTAAGCCAGGCGTTGATTCGCCCTATCTGTTTAATCTCACTAGCACAAGGCACTGGAAGTAACATGGCGATTACGACCCCTGAGGTCCTACATTTAGTTCATAGTTCCTGAACATTTGCCCTTAGGGTCTCGATACCTGTCCTGTCAATGGTACCAACGTATACACAACTTCTAGCTTATTCTCTTTCCCTTGCAGAATATTCTGCACCCTCTCTGTGATATCCTTTACCCTGGCACCAGAGGGGCAACATACCATAACGACTCTCAATGATGGTTACAAAATGCCTGTCCCCTCAACTGCGGAAACTTTTAAAACTCATTCTACTCTTTGATGTTTCCCTTTGTGCATTCCTTTTCCCAGTATTGCCTTGGGCTGGACTGCACTACTTCAAAGTGTCGTCATTCCCAGCTGTTTAAAATGTTGAGTATCGGTTTTAGAGTGGCACACACCGTGAAGACACCGCTACTCCCTGCCTCTTCCTCCTCTTCCATGGATGGCTGCCAATTAACTGCCCTGAACTCAAACTGCCTGTGGGGTGACTCTCTCCTGGAATGTACGATCCAGGAAACACTCATCCTGTTCCAGGAAACACCACAGTGACTCTAGCTGCCCCTCTTTCTTGGAAATCCTGAACTTGAGCTCAAACAGCTGGAAATACTTCCTGCATGCGTGGTCCACAAGACACCTGAAGTGTCCTGAAGTTCCCACATGGCTCAGGAATTGCAAGCGACAGATTTCAGCACCCATTTGTGATCTAAATAATCTCTATCCCCTCTTTAGGAATCTAGTTAGCAGCTTGTTTAATCTACTTATTTTAACTAGTGCCTCTAGACCTGCTCTGTGCTGTTCACTTACTTAAATATTGCTGACAAAAAGATGCATTTGTCGAAGCTTTTCGTCTTGCACTCATCAGGACAATTCACAAGAAAATACCAATGTCAAGGAAACAACATATTTATACTGTGTGAGAAGAGAGTGCCAATTGGTTGTCATGTGGACTTTGCTTGGTAGAGGCATTGCCATGGAGAATGCACCAGTTGACGGTGATTGAGTTAACTGCCAAACATTGTTTGAAATTTAAACCAAGCAGCTTGACTCTAGTCAAGATATTGCCCTGGGGAATGAACCAGCGAATAGCTGTTACCTGTTTGGTTTAGCTGAAACAGGTGCAATGTGTACATGTTCTTCTGTCTGCAAAAAATAGGGCCCTGTGTAAATGCGCCACACTACGAACCCAACTGTCAATCAGAAATTGGTGTCAGCATACCTTTTAGCACAGAGGATCAGTTAGCAAATGTTGCATTCTCCATAGCAACATCTCCACCAGTCAGAGTCCACTTGCCAACCAATCAGCACTCTCTTCTCATGCAGTTATTGTTGCTCATATGTTGTTTCCTTCAACAAAAAATGTCTCTCTTTTCAGCAATACTTAAGTTTTGTACTACCAAACAACTAATTCACTAACTGTTGTATTTGTCCTGATTGAAATTTTTAATTCCCAGCTCCTAGTTAAATGAGTGTCCTAGTTTAGAGAAAAAAAGAGAAATACTCACTAGCCAATCATTTAGCTACTTTCCTCTGACATCAAGCTTTGTTAATTTTTTCTCTCTTTTCAAGCATGCTTGCTCTGGCTCCTGCTGACTTTCTGCCACTGCTTTTAACTGTGGGTTCTCTGACCGTTTTCACTCAGGCTCACTCTGACCCCTGCTGATTTTCCGCTGCCAATTTTAACTGTGGATCTCCACAGTTCTCTTGTTCTCTGTTCTCTTTCAGGCTCACTCTGGTGCCTGCTGACTCCTGACCACCTTGGGCCTCTGACATTGTTCTCCCTCACAAAAACAGAATTACCTGGAAAAACTCAGCAGGTCTGGCCGCATCGGCGGAGAAGAAAAGAGTTGACGTTTCGAGTCCTCATGACCCTTCGGAGGACTCGAAACGTCAACTCTTCTCCGCCGATGCTGCCAGACCTGCTGAGTTTTTCCAGGTAATTCTGTTTTTGTTTTGGATTTCCAGCATCCGCAGTTTTTTTGTTTTTATTTTGTTCTCCCTCATGCTTGCTCATTTACCTAATCTTCACCTTTCTCTGTCTCTCTTTAATTCTCTTTTGTACCTGATATTTGCATTACCTTCACCTATTGTTATTCGCCCTTGTTCTCAGTTCTTCCTCTATTTCTTTTTTAATTCCTAAACCTCATTGGTTAAGGAGTTGCACTGTTTGTCCCATTGTTCACTAAGTTTCCTAATGTCCCTGTTGCCCTCACCACACTGTTATGAGCTTGTACTTGAAGCAACTTTGTGAACAAGAAAATTTAAAACCTTTATATGCACAAGTGACACAAGATGCCCTGCTCAAGCAAAATCTGGCCTTTAGATGATTTGTTTCTAACATTGTTTTTATTACATTTCTGGGTGTCCATGTGTTAACGTTTCAGCATAAGAAGCTTAATGATCAACATTATTTTTGTTGTGGGTTCTATCCAGTGCAGAATTAACAGATCCAATGTATGTAATCTATGGTTTTTCCTCAAGGAAAACAAAATTCGACAGATCAGACAGTTCCATTTCCATGGCTGGCCTGAGGTGGGGATTCCTGCTGATGGGAAAGGAATGATCAACCTGATTGCAGCAGTTCAGAAACAGCAGCAGCAGTCAGGAAACCACCCAATCACAGTGCATTGCAGGTAAGCCACAAACTACTTAACAGTGCGCTGCAGGCAGCATTTTTCCATCAAATAACAAGAGCTTTTGCAATTATGTTAAAAATTGTAGGTGTGTTCCTGAATACTAAAGTGCAAGATTTAGTAATATTTGAATTTGTTTTGTTTTTCTATAATTGATGGACAAATAGTTTATTTCCACATTCTAACTTAGTATTTTTGAAGTTGAATTTTGTAAGGAAACAAAGCCTCTTTATAGGAAACATCAAAATTTAGGGGGGAGGAGAAAAGCTGAGTGAAGATGGATTGGGGGTGCTTTTCCTCAGAAAGGGAGTAAGTGGGATTAGTGGATGGAGGATTAAAGTGACAGTGGACCAGGGGGCTACATGAGTAAATCAAAGACAAAAGGTGTTTGGGAGATGATGGAAGTAAGGAGGTGGTAGGGAAACACAAATGAATGGAGGAATGAGAAAAGAGGTGCTTACAGGCATTGCTTCACATGCAGCCTACAGCCATTGCCATAGCCATATCCCTTTCCTAACAGTTATTGCCATCTCCCTCCCTAACAGTACTGTACCTACATCACATGGACTGCAATGGTTCAAGAAGGTGGCTCACCACCACCTCCTTGAGCGCAGTTAGGGATGGGCAACAAATGGTATCCTAACCAGTGACGCCCACGTCTCATGAATAAAATTTTAAAGAAAAGCCCATCACATGTCACCTGAAAGAAGTGAAACAGATAGAGAAATGGAAGAGGGTAGAGAGAGAAGCAAGCAGAAGTCAAGAGGAGAGAACCAGAGAGGAGACATAGACACAGCAATAAGACAAACAGAAATCACAAATAAGAGGGAACATAATTTCTGATTTATGTGTGAAATGCCACAAGTGTTTGACACATGGTTGCTATCTCTTGGAGATGCACAGTGTTTCAGGAGTGTGCTCTGCACTTGCAGTAGGGTTAGAATGCAGGGCCAATTGGACCAGGGTTTGCAGAGTAATTCAATCCCTATTTTAAAGTCATATATTGTGTCCTTATTTTTCTGTTGTGAATTTCTACATCTGCATTTAAAATATACTCTGACATGTGCTTACAGTGCTGGTGCTGGAAGGACAGGTACATTCTGCGCTCTGAGTACTGTCCTGGAAAGAGTAAAAGCTGAGGGCATCCTGGATGTGTTTCAGACCGTAAAGAGTCTACGGCTACAGAGGCCACATATGGTCCAGACACTGGTAAGTACTGTGAACTAAACATGGGTATTTTTAGTGCTGGTTGATTCAGTCTGAGACTCTTAAAGATAAGTCTAAAACATTTTAGTAGCCAAGTCTGTATTAAATAGCAGAAATTATAGGTTTAGGTTTTTGTGCTGGCATAATCACTTTTCATTAGGGCCAAGTTAAAAGAACTCTTATCTTATAACTAGCTTTCATTAATACCTTATGACCACTTTTGGTGTTCATTTAACATGGCCACTTTCCCTCTAAGTATTAAGCAACTACATGCAGTTCCACATATCTGTGCTGCACAATATGGCAAATGTTATTGCAAATTTAAAGCCAACCTTGATTACAATGAGCAAGTATTTCTATCTGCAAGTCAAATTAAATTGAAACACACACAAGCCAATTATACTTTTGAATATTTTTATTGCTGCTACCTTTCAGTTATTGTACTGTAGCAACACTTAGAGCAGTTGGATTGTTGGATTCAAGAGTTAACTTAAGATCTTGCTTAAGAAAGGAAAGAAAGATTTTTCACCTATAGGATGGGATTTTATCAACCCTCGGCTGGCAGGAACAAAGGCAAAGGGTCAGCTCCCCGACACAGTTCTGACGCCAAGGAAATTCCCCAGAGGCAGGAATGGCTGTGCCTCAGCTGCCCGTTGAACAAAGGAGGATAACCAATGTGAATACTTAAATGCCCAAATAAGGGCGATTTTCCCAATAACTGGCATTTTGTCAGCTGCAGAGGAGTTTTGCACTGCATAACGAGGCAGCCAGCTGCATGGAGGTGGCTTCCCAGGGAGGCATCGGAGCTGGAGACTCTTTGGCCTAAGGAGGGGAATTCTCTGGGGCCTGCCTGTTTGAGCCATTAAAAAAATGCATGTGCCTCATGATTGGGCTGGCAGCGTGGAAGACCTGCCTGCCATCCTCAACTGGCTACTTCCACAATTTGCTGGCTTTTAATTGCCTGCTTCTGAAAATATCACAGAGGAGGTCCTTATTTCCATCCAAGTAGACCGGCAAACCAGAAAACACCCTAATGATGGAATCTTCACCACTTTGGCAAAATCTTGCCTATAGTGTCTTAAGTCTCCCAGACTCATCTTAAAACGATTCATGTACAATTGAAGTGCAGTGACTAATGTTATTTAAGTGAATGGGACAGCTATTTTGTTCAGAGCAGTATCCAACAAATAGCACTGAAATGATTGACTAGTCAATCTATTTTTGTTAATCATGGCAGTTGAGGCAAATATTTGTTGGACCATCTAGCAAATTCCCTGCTCTTCAAGGAATACTACAGGGTTTTTAATATTTAGCTGAAACTCTAGACCTAGCAGATTACACCTTGGTTTCGTATCCCATCTGAAGAACAGACTCTGACGAGACTGCATTCTATCAGTACTTTGTATGTAATGTGCCTAAAGCTGCAAGCTGTGGCCCTGTACAAATTTATCAATTTCACTATGCACTTATATTATATTCCCCTAATTATAAAGCCCATATTAGGTTTTTTTTTACATTGTTTTATCTACTTGCATTCACATTTTCAAGGAATTATGCATTTAAACCCTTGAGTCATTCTTCAACTGGGATCCTTCAGTGTCTTTTCATTGAGCGTATTCACCCATTTCTTCCAAAAAACGTTAAGTTGCACTTCTCCACTTGAATTTGTGCCTCCCGAATGCCTGTCCAGTGCACTAACCCTGCTCATGCCCTGTTTAAGTCTTTTACTATCCTCTTTGCCAGTTGCCTCTACTTTTCTGCCTTTAATTAATTTTGATAACCTGCTGCCTGTGCCCAAACCAAATCATCTATATATCGAGAGAACAAAAATAGATCCACAACTGACAGTACGTCAATTGCAAACCTTTACCAATTGAAGGAATCCTAACACTATGTTCATTGTTCTTCAACCAGTTTTTTATTCATAATTCTTCTCTTCCTCATTTAGAATACGCCCAATCTTTTTGTAGCAAGGCTTGTGTGAGAGACACTTTATCAAACGCATTAAGTTAAGGAATAAAAGAATTCTATTACTTATTGAGAATAAGACTCTGTTTCTTTGGAAATCGTCACGTTGCCTAAGTTCCCTCATCTCTTTCAAAAAGTCTTTCTGAACTATGCATTTATTGTAATTGAAAGGCTTTTGAGCCTCCGTTATTCCAAACTAGGCATAAGTGTGCACAAAGAGAGATTTAGGCTGATTTTTTTTTTTGAAGGAACATGCTTTCCCCTCTCCACCCCCATTAATGGAGAAGCACAAATCTTCACTTTCCTACCTCCCTATATCAATAGAGCTGAGAACTTAATATTTTAATTCACTCATGGGATGTGGGTGTCACTGGCTAGGCCAGCATTTATTGCCCATCACTAATTTCCCTTGAAAAGGTAGTGGTGAGCTGCCTTCTAGGTACATCCACAGTACTGTTAGGGAGTTCCAGGATTTTCATCCAGGAATATAATGAATTCTGTAACATAACTAATAAACTCAGGGTTAGCATAGCACAGATCTGCTCCATTTTCATGTTTTGCTTGAGACTAATGGGTTTTTTTTATAACTGAGATGCCTAATATTTTGGTGCAGTTGAAATGCCTTTAAACTATAACTGGAACTTATAAATTTTATTTTCTTCTGCAGGAACAGTATGAATTCTGCTACAAAGTCGTGCAAGAGTACATTGATGCATTTTCGGATTATGCTAACTTCAAGTGAAAAATGCCTTCGTAATATTTTGTAATCTATTTGTTAATATACCCAAACCTGTGTACATATCTTATTGGTTTTAGAGATTGGTACCATAGACTTCATATTAGCTAGAGATTTTATATGTAGCAGATGTTTAGCATATTAGCCTCATTTCAGCAGTTTTATTGTAGGCAGATGTTCAGATTGATGTTGATCAAATTTATTTAGTAACTGCTTGGAAGGGTATTCATTGAATTCGAATGGGTAGAGCAGAATAAAAGAGTAAAGCCTTACGACCACAAAATCTGTGGCTTTATCGATTGATGCCCTTGAATCGAATTCATCATTGCCAATTCTTTGTTTTATTTCAACTTTGATAAATAATCAACCTTCAAGTCATTAATTGATTAGTGCCATTTAGACATGATACCTTTTCACTTGGACCATTCTCTTTCTCAGGCAATTAACAAGTTTGTAATTGTACACTTTATATTTTCAATGTCGTGCCATTTTATTTGTCATATTTGAGGTAGAAGCAGTACTTTCCACTATTGAGATGTGTAGAAAGGCAAAAGCGCCAGAAACGCTTATCTATGCTACTATATTGTAGAAATGCAGACCTGTAAAGGGGGTACAATAAGAAAATACTGCTTTTAAAAAAAGCTTTTTGTTTTTGCAAGCCTACACAGGCTGAACTAAAAAGTACTGGATATACTATCTGCATTATTTTTCACATTTCCCAAAATCTGCAATGTTCTGGTTCTTTACAAGACTTTGGTCTTTTAAAATTAACACATCTCTAAACGTTTCCTTTTTTCCTGTATTAAAAATAGATGGAACTTGTTATAAAGTTCTATACAAGTTAAAAGATGTGTGGGCTTTGAGTATTAAGTTTGGAAATACAGTCTTGATAGGACAATATAAAAGAATACTCTTTAACCATAGCTATTGTGTACTGTACATATGAGCTGCAATTTGAAGGGTATTGAATTATTTGTTATCTATGTTCTTAAAGTTTTTTTGTTTGAGCTTCTGTCTCAATAAGTTTTAAAAAAAAGTAATTGAATAATCTGGACGTTTCTAAAATGTGAAAGGCTTGCCTAGGATTTACCATCATTTTCCTTTAGACACAACTGCCTCACTTTCCAACTTTTACCCCGTCAACACAGCCTTTGTGCAAAGGTAGAGCTTAATATTAGTGGCTTGCACAGGGGAAAATGACCAATTAAATTAAGTGACTCATATGTATTGTTTGTGTGTCTAATTTGGACCAAAAATTTATTCAGATTACGTGGCTTAAGAAATAGCTTCAAGTTTTAAAATTGATCATTTAAAAAAAACTAGCTGATAAATGTAAATGTCTTTGATTTATCATTCGCTCCTAACAATTATATTTTTTCTTAATGTACAAATAACTGCAGTTTCTTAACCTGTATTTATTTTTTTATGATGAGAAAATTTAGTGGATTTTTTTAAGTTTATTTTTAAGTTCATCTTTTAGTAGTTTAGGAGCACTCATTGACAGGTAAATTGAGGTGAAGCAAAGTTGGGTCAGTATTTGGATAACGTAGCATACACCAGCTTGTACAATGACCATATGACATATGGTGCATAGTCCCATTAAGTTATTTGAGTTTTTGCTCATGCCATATTTGGAAAAACATGACACAGCTGTTTACCAAGTTCTCTATAGTGCATTCAGTAGATAGGCTATGGTAATTTATATGTTGAATGGATTTAATGTCAGCTTCCTACCTTCAGTAATTCTGCTATCACTGACCGCACTAGTGTAAATAGATATTGACTGAAACCCTGACTCTTAAAACTTTGGTATTTTGGGACAATGGCTAAGCTAAAGCTATAATCGGAATAAATGTGCTCATTACAAAAAAGATGTTCATTTGTTTCTTTATTTTGTTTTTATTTTGAGTGAACTGATTCATACAAACTGAAAAACTATGTCAGTTTTATTTGGCAGTTATTGTGTATGTTTTTGACCACTCACAGGCATATTGTGTAGGGTTAAGACTTGATGAATCAAGGCTGCTTTTCCACACCTTTACCAGTTTTCTATTCATGCTTTTAAAATCGACCAATTTATATCAAACATAAAACACTTGGATTCGTATCCATTGGCACTAAATTAATTTTTGAACAAAGTATCAAAATTCAAACTGAAGATGCTCAATACTTCCCTGCTCACATATTCTATTAGGATATTTGGAAACCAGCTAATATTTGGGAAGCTTACCTATATAAAATAATATTTTATCTCCTTAAAAGTAGTTTGTCAGCACCGACTGGGCAGGGAGTCATCCAACTGAAGGTGGCTGCCCCAAATTCAGCTAAGCTCATTGGCCAGCATCACAATATTAAATGTCAGCTACCTAGAACTGCTACAGTTTTGCAGTCTATGAATAGTTTTTCTGCTGAAGGAAAATATATATCATGGCTTGAGCCAGGATTTCAAGTCTCTATTTTGATCCATAGAATAATTCAGTGGAATTACTTGCATTGTGTTTTCTGTGAGCATGCTGAGATGCTAGAGTTGCTTTTTTATTTAATTACCAGTTAACTGCAAAGCTTTTTGAATAGAAGTTCTGGAACTGTTCTACTTTGTAAGGTCTCAGTGGTAATTTGCATAAACCAAAGGAGAATATGCATCTTTGTTTGAGTGCTTTTTAATTCTCAGGATATGGGCAACACTAGGAATTTGCCCTAGAAGGTGGTGGTAGGTCTGCAGTCCCATGTGATGGAAGTATTCACTTATAACAATACAAAAGGTAAAATGTTCCACGATTTTGACTCAGCAATGATGAAGGGACAGTGATGCATGCCCAAATTAGGGTGGTGTGGAACTGATTTTTTTCTTATTCATTCACGGGATGTGGGCTTTGCTGGCTGGGCTACTATTTATTGCCCATCCCTAGTTTCTTTGAGAAGGTAGTGGCGAGCTGCCTTCTTGAACCGCTGCAGTCCATGTGGTGTAGGTACACCCACAATGCTGTTAGGAAGGGAATTTCAGGATTTTGACCCAGCGACAGTGAAGAAACGGCGATATATTTCCAAGTCAGGGTGGTGAGTGACTTGGAGGGGAACTTCCAGGTGGTAGAGTTCCCATCTATCTACTGTCCTTGTCCTTCTAGATGGTAGTGGTCGTGATTTTGGAAGATGCTGTCAAAGGAGCCTGGGTGAATTCCTGCACTGCGTCTTGCAGATGGTACATACTGCTGCTATTGTCCGTCAGTGGTGGAGGGAGTGAATGTTTGTGAATGTGGTGCCAATCAAGTGGCTCCTTTGTCCTGGATGGTGTCAAGTTTCTTGAGTGTTGTGGGAGCTGCACTCATCCAGGCAAGTGGGGAGTATTCCATCACACTCCTGATTTGTGCCTTGTGGATGGTGGACAGGCTTTGGGGAGTCAGGACATGAGTTACTCCTCACTGGACTCCTAGCCTCTGACCTGCTCTTGTAGGCACAGTATTTATGTGGATAGTCCAGTTCAGTTTCTGGTCAATGGTAGCCCCTTCCAGAATGTTGATAGTGGGGGATTCAGTGATGGTAATGCTATTGAATGTCATGGGGCAATAGTTAGATTCTCTCTTGTTGGAGATGGTCATTACTGGCACTTGTGTGATGCAAATGTTACTTGCCACTTGTCAGCCCAAGCCTGGATATTGTCCAAGTCTTGCTGCATTTGGACACAGACTGCTTCAGTGTCTGAGGAGTTGTGAATGGTGCTGAAGATTGTGTAATCATCAGCGAACATCCCCACTTTTGACCTTATGATGGAAGGAAGGTCATTGATGCAGCTGAAGATGGTTGGGCTGAGGACACTACCCTGAGGATCACCTGCAGCAATGTCCTGGAGCTGAGATGATTGACCTCCAACAACCACAACCATCTTCCAATCAGTGGATAGTTTTCCACCTGATTACCATTGACTCCAGTTTTGCTTGGTGTCCTTGATGTCACACTTGGTCAAATGCAGTCACTCTCACCTCACCTTTTGAGTTCAGCTCTGTTGTCGATGTTTGAACCAAGATTGTTTTGAGGTCAGGAGCTGAGTTGCCTTGGCAGAGCCCAAACTGGTTGTCAGTGAGCAGGTTATTGCTAAGCAAGTGCTGCTTGATACCACTGTTGATGACCCCTTCCATTACTTTACTAATGATCGAGAGTAGGCTGATGGAGCGATAATTGGCCAATTTGGATTTGTCCTGCTTTTTGTGTACATGACACACCTGGGAAATTTTCCATGTAGCCAGGTAGATGCCAGTGTTGTAGCTATACTGGAACAGCACGGCAAATTCTGGAACACAAGTCTTCAGTACTCTTGCCAGAATATTGTCAGGGCCCATAACCTTTGCAGTATCCAGTGCCTTCAGCCTTCTCTTGATATCACGTGGAGTGAATTGAATTGGCTGAAGGCTGGCATCTATGATGCTGGGAAACTCTGGAGGAGGCCGATATAGATCATCCACTCGGCAGTTCTGCTGAAGATTGTATCTTTTGCACTAATGTACTGGGCTCCTCCATCATTGAGGATGTGGTTATTTGTGGAGCCGCCTCCTCCAGTGAGTTGTTTAATTGTCTACCACTATTCACATCTGGGTGTGGCAGGACGGCAGAGCTTGGGTCTGATCCGTTGGTTGTGGGTTTGCTTAACTCTGTCTATCACTTGCTGCTTATGCTGTTTGTCATGCAAGTAGTCCTGTGTCACCAGGTTGACACCTCACTTTTAGGTGTGCTTGGTGCTGCTCCTGGCATGCCCTCCTGCACTCTTCATTGAACCAGGGTTGATCATCTGACTTGTTGGTAATGGCAGAGTGCCGGACCGTGAGGTTTCAGATTGTGTTCTGAGTACAATGCTGCTGCTGATGGCCCACAGATCAGATTTGAGTTGCAAGATCTGTTCGAAACCTATCCCATTTAGCATGGTGGTAGTGCCACACATACGATGGAGGATATCATCAATGTGAAGGTGGGACTTCATCTCCACAACAACTGTGTGGTGGCCATTCCTACCAATACTGCCATGGACAGATTCATCTGCGGCAGGCAGGTTGGTGAGGACGAGATCAAGTATATTTTCCCTCTTGTTGGTTCCCTCACCACCTGCCACAAACCCAATCTAGCAGCTATGTCCTTTAGCCTGGCCATGCCAGACCAGCTTGGTCAGTAGTTGTACTACAGAGCCACTCTTGGTGATGGACGTTGAAGTCCCCCACCCAGAGTACATTCTGCGCCCTTGCCATCTTTGGTGCTTCCTCCAAGCAATGTTCAACATGGAGCACTGATTCATCAGCTGAGGGAGGGCAGTATGTTCTATCTGGCAGGGGGTTTCCTTGCCCATGTTTGACCTGATGTCATGAGACTTCATGGGGTCTGGAGTTGATGTTGAGGACTCCTAGAGCAACTCCCTCCTGACTGTATACCACTGTGCTGCTACCTCTGCCAGGTCTCTCCTGTCAACTGGATGGTGATGGTGGTGTCTGGGACATTATCTGTAAGATATGATTCCATGAGGATGATGTCAGGCTGTTGCTTGACTAGTCTGTGACAGCTCTCCCAACTTTGGCACTAGCCCCCAGATGTTAGTAAGTAGGACTTTGCACGGTCGACAGAGCTGAGTTTGCCATTGTCGTTTACGATGCTTAGGTTGGTGCTGGGTGAGTCCGTCTCGTTTTGCTCCCTTTTTGAGACTTTGTAGCAGTTTGATACAACTTGTGGCTTGCTGGAATCAACCACGTTGCTGTGGGTCCGGAATCACAAACAGGTAAGGACAGCAGATTTTCTCCCCTAAAGGACATTAGTGCACCAGATGGGTTTTTACAACAATCGACAGTGGTTTTGTGTTACATCATTAGACTTTTAATTCCAATTCCACGAACTGCCGTGGTGGGATTCAAACCTGGGCCCCCAGAACATTACCATAGATTACTAGTCCAGCAACAATATCACTACACCATTGCCTCCCCCTGTGTGCCCCTGGACCTACTGCTATTGTCCCACTAGGTTATAGCAGTTGCAGCTTTTGGAGCTTCTGGTAACTTGCTGCAGTGCATCTTGTGCATAGTACACACTGTAGCCACAGTACGACTGGTGGTGATGAGAGTGGATGTTTCAGTTGGTGGATGGGGATCCAATCGGTGTACAGCTTCTCCCTGGATGGCGAAATACTTCTTGAGTGTTGTTGGAACTGTACACTTCCAGGAAAGTGGAGAGTATTCCATCACATTCCTGACTTGTCCCTGTAGATAGTAGAGGTGCTTTGGTATAACATGAAGTGAGCATACCGTAAAATTCCCAGCCTCTGATCTGCTACAGTAGGCATTTTGTGTGGGTGGTCCAGTTAAGTTCCTGGTCAATAGTGACCCCGCAGAATGTTGGTGGAGTGGGCTCGATGACAGCAATGCCATTAAATATCATCTGGACATGGTGATTGTCATTGCATGGCACTTTGTGCTGTGAATGTTACTTATCATTTATTGATCCAAGCCTGGACGTTGTCCAAATCTTGCTGCATTTGAGCATGGACTGCTTCATTAAATGAGGAATTAAAAATGGTACTGAACACTGTGCAATCATTAATGAAGAACCCTGCCTCTGTTCTTATAAGGATTACGATCTCAGGAGTTCTACCCATGCCACATGCTAGTGAGGCTAGAAATAGGAGGATAATGCAGCTATATACGTGGCTAAGGAGATGGTGCAGGAGGGAGGGGTTCATGTTTCTTGACAATTGGGCTCTGTTCCAGGGACAGTGGGACCTGTTCCGACAGGACAGTTTGCATCTGAACTGGAGGGGGACTAACATCCGTGCGGGTAGGTTTGCTTGTGCTGCTGCAGGGCGTTTAAACTAAATTTGCAGGGGGAGGGGAGCCAGAGTGTTAGAGCAGATAGTGAGGTGGAGGAGGATAAAGGTCATGTGAGGAATGCATGTATAGACATAAATCAAGGGTCCATACTTAATAGAAATGTTCTCAGGTGCATCTAATTCAATGCAAGGAGTATTGTCAGAAAGGCAGATGAGCTTAGGGCATGGATTGGCACGTGGGATTACGACATTATTGCTATTAGTGAGACTTGGTTGCAAGAGGGGCAGGACTGGCAGCTCAATGTTCTGGGGTTCCATTGTTTCAGACTTGATAGAGGGGGAGGGATGAAACGGGGAGGAGTGGCATTACTAGTCAGGGGAAAATATCACAGCTGTGCATAAGCAGGACAGCCTGGAGGGCTCGTCTACAGAGGCCATATGGGTGGAGCTGAGGAATGGGAAAGGTGTGACCACACTAATAGGGTTGTATTATAGACCGCCCAATAGTCAGAGAGAATTGGAGGAGTAAATCTGTAGAGATAGCAGACCGATGTAAGAAACAGAAAGTTGTGATAGTAGGAGATTTTAACTTTCCACATGTTGACTGGGATTCCCATACTGTAAAAGGGCTGGATGGCTTGGAGTTTGTCAAATGTGTTCAGGAAAGTTTTCTAAATCAATATATAGAGGTACCAACGAGAGAGGATGCAATACTTGATCTCCTATTAGGGAACCAGACAGGTCAGGTGACAGAAGTATGTGTAGGTGAACATTTTGGGTCCAGTGACTACAATGTCATTAGTTTTAAGCTAATTATGGATAAGGATAGGTCTGGTCCTGGAGTTGAGATTCTAAATTGGAGAAAGGCCAATTTTGTGAAAATGAGAAAGGATCTCGGAAGAGTGGATTGGCATAAGTTGTTTTCTGGTAAGGATGTGTTCAGTAAGTGGAAGGCATTCAAAGGCGAAATTTTGAGAGTGCAGAATTTGCATGTTCCTGTCAGGATTAAAGGCAAAGTTAACAGGCATAGGGAACCTTGGTTTTCAAGGGATATTGGCGATCTGGTTAAGAAGAAAGAGGTGTATAGCAGGTATAGGCAACAAGAAGCAAATGAGGTACTTGTAGAGTATAGAAAATGTAAGAAAATACTAAAAAAGAGGAAATCAGGAAGGCAAAAAGAAGACATGAGGTTGCTTTGGCAGATAATGTGAAGGTAAACCCGAAGGGTTTCTACAAGTATATTAAAAATAAAAGGATAGTAAGGGACACAGTTGGTCCCCTTGAAGATCAGAGTGGTCGTCTGTGTGTGGAGCCTCACGAGCTGGGGGAGATCTTAAACAGATTTTTTGCATCAGTATTTACTCAGGAAACTGGCATAGTATATAAGGAAGGAAGGGAAACAAGCAGTAGTTTCACGGAACAGATAGAGATTAAAGAGGAGGAGTGCTTGCTGCCTTACAGCGAATAAAAGTAGATAAATCCCTGGGCCTGACATGATATTCCCTCGGACCTTGAGGGAGACTAGTGTAGAAATTGCAGGGGCCCTTGCAGAAATATTTAAAATGTCCTTAGCCACAGGTGAGGTGCCGGAGGATTGGAGGGTAGCTCATGTTGTTCTGTTGTTTAAAAAAGGCTCCAAAAGTTAACCAGGTAATTACAGACGTCAGTAGTAGGTAAATTATTGGAAGGTGTTCTGAGAGATCGGATATATAATTATTTGGACAGCCAAGGGCTGATTAAGGATAATCAGCATGGCTTTGTGCCTGGTAGGTCATGTTTAATGAACTTTGTAGAGTTTTTCGAGGAGTTTACCAAGAAAGTAGATGAAGGAAAGGCTGTGGATGTTGTCTACATGGACTTTAGTAAGGCCTTTGACAAGGTCCCACATGGGAGGTTAGTTCAGAAGGTTCAGACACTTGGTATCCATGGAAAGGTTGTAAACTGGATTCAAAATTGGCTGTGTGGGAGAAGACAGAGAGTGGTAGTGGATGATTGCTTCTCAGACTGGAGGTCTGTGACTAGTGGTGTGCCTCAGGGATATGTGCTGGGACTATTGTTGTTTATTGTCTATATCAATGATTTGGATAATAATGTGAATTGGATCAGCAAGTTTGCTGATGACACTAAGATTGGAGGCATTGTGGACAGCGGGGAAGGCTTTCAAAGCTTGCAGAGAGATCTGGACCAAGTGGAAAAATGGGCCAGAAAATGGCAGATGGAATTTAATGCGGAAAAGTGTGAGGTGTTACATTTTGGAAGGTCAAACCAAGGTAGGACATACACAGTAAATGGTAGGGCACTGAGGAGTGCGGAGGAACAAAGGGATCTGGGAGTTCAGATACATAGTTCCCTGCAAGTGATGTCACAGGTAGACAAGGTTGTAAAGAAAGCTTTTGGCATACTGGCCTTCATAAATCAAAGTATTGAGTATAGGAGTTGGGATATTATGGTGAGGTTGTATAAGACATTGGTGAGGCCAACTTTGGAGTATTGTGTGCAGTTCTGGTCGCCTAACTACAGGAAGGATATCAGTAAGATTGAGAGAGTGCAGAGAAGATTTACTAGGATGTTGCCGGGTCTTAAGGAGTTGAGTTACAGGGAAAGATTAAACAGGTTAGGACTTTATTCCTTGGAGCGTAGAAGAATGAGGGGAGATATGATAGAAGTTTACAAAGTTATGAGGGGTATAGACAGAGTAAATGCGAGTAGGCTCTTTCCACTTAGAGAGTCAACCATTGTTGTGTGTGGGTCTGGAGCCACATGTAGGCCAGACCCTTTGACACCTTTAGAGTCCAGAAATCTATTCCCTTCTTAAATATATTCAGTGACTTGGCCTCCACAGCCTTCTGTGGTAGAGAATTCCACAGGTTCACCACCCTCTGAAAGAAGAAGTTTCGCCTCATCTCAGTCCTAAGTGATCTATC
This sequence comes from Carcharodon carcharias, assembly GCF_017639515.1. Lineage (NCBI taxonomy): Eukaryota > Metazoa > Chordata > Chondrichthyes > Lamniformes > Lamnidae > Carcharodon > Carcharodon carcharias. The sequence goes on along the minus strand of NC_054467.1, from coordinate 237,083,472 downwards.
CTGAGACTGTGACCCCTTGTTCTAGACACCCCAGCCAGAGGAAACGTCATCCCCGAATCCAGATCTCTTCTCATTCTTCCAAACTCCAGTCAATGCAGGCCTAGTCAGCCCAATCTCTCCTCATACGACAATCCTGCCACCCCAGGAATCAGCCTTGTGAACCTTTGCTGCATTCCCTCTATGGCAAGTACATCCTTTCTTAGGTAAGGAGGCCAGAACTGCACACAATACTCCAGGTGTGGTCTCACCAAGGTCCTGTACAGCTGCAGTAAGACATCCTTGCTCCTGTATTCAAGTCCTCTTGCAATGATGGCCAATATACCATTTGCCACCTTAACTGCTTGCTGCACCTACATGTTTGCTTTCAGTGATTGGTGTACAACGACACCCAGGTCCCTTTGTACATCAACATTTCCCAATCTATCACCATTTAAATAATACTCTGCCATTCTGTTTTTCCTACCAAAGTGGATAACTTCACACTTTTCCACGTTATACTGCATCTGCCATATATTTGCCCACTCACTCCACCTATCTGAATCGCCTTGAAGCCTCTTAATACCATCCTCATCACTCACATTCTCGCCAAGTTTCAGATTGGACTACTTTGTTTTCCATCCCAATGAAGAATTCCATCATGTTATGGTCACTGTTCCCTAAAGGAGGGATCACAACAAGATTATTAATTGAAACCTTTTCATTGCACAATACCAAATCTAGGATAGCCTGTTTCCGAGTTCGTTCCTTGACATCCTGGTCTAAAAAAAACTACCTACACACTCCAGGAATTAATTCCCCACAATATTATTGCTAATTTGGTTTGCCCAGTCTATATGTAGATTACAGTCACCCATGATTACTTGTTACGTGTATTTCTAATTTCCTGTTTAATGCCATCCCCTATCTTATCACTACTGTTTGGAGGTCTATAGACAACTCCTACCAATGTCTTCCACCATTTGTTGCTTCTTAGCTCCACCGAGACTGATTCTACATCTAGATTTTGAGCCAATATTCTTTCATTTCATCCTGAAATAACAATGCCACACCACTTCCTTTTCCTTTTTGCCTGTCTGTCCTAAATATTGAGTACCTTTGGATATTCAGTTCCCAGCCTTGGTCACCCTGCAGTCATGTCTCCATAATTGCAATGATATCATACACATTACATCTATTTGTGCTGTTAATTTGTGTACCTTATTGCGAATGCTCTATGAATTCTGATACAGTGCCTTTAGACTTGTCTTTTTAACATTTTTACACTTTTTTGTGCTGTGGCTTTATTTGCTGTTAGCCCTTGTTTCCTATATCTTCCACTTTTGCTTTCTATTTTTCAGTCCTTTCTTTGTTTCCCCCTCTTGTGTCTCCCCGCTTAGGTTCCCATCCCCCAGTCATCTAGTTTAAACTCTTCCCCACAGCACTAACGAATACCCCTGCAAGGATATCGGTCCCAGTCCTGCTGGGGTGCAACCCGCCCTACTTGTACAGGTCCCATCTTCGCTAGAATCAGTCCTAATGCTTCAGGAATCTAAATTCCTCCCTCCTACACCATCTCTCCAGCCACGCAGTCATCTGGCCTATTCTCCTATTCCAGTTCGCGCTAGCACATGGCACTGGGAGTAATCCTGAGATTGTTTTAATCTGCATATAGATTGGGCAAATCAAATTAGTAACAATACCGTAGAGGAGGAATGCCTGGACTGTATACGGGATGTTTATATGGACCAATACGTTGAGGAACCCACTAGAGAACAAGCCATCCTAGACTGGGTATTGTGTAATGAGAAAGGAATAATTGGCAATCTCGTTGTGCGTGGCCCCTTGGAGAGATCGAGTCAGTTAGGATTATATTCACTGGAGTTCAGAAGAATGAGGGGGGGATCTCCTTGAAACCTATAAAATTCTAACAGGCCTAGACAGGGTAGATGCAGGAAGGATGTATCCGATGGTGGGGAAGTCCAGAACCAGGGGTCACAGTCTGAAGATATGGGGTAGACCATTTAGGACTGAGCTGAGGAGAAATTTCTTCACCCAGAGAGTGGTGAGCTTGTGGAATTTGCGACCACAGAAAGTAGTTGAAGCCAAAACATTGTATGTTTTCAAGAAGGAGTTAGATAAAAGAGCGTGAGGAGAGCAGAGAAACATGATAAAAGAGCCCGAGGAGAGCGGCGACACAGGATAAAAGAGTGAGGAGAGCGGCGGAGACACAGGATAAAAACGAATGAGGAGAGCGGCGGAGACACAGTATAAAAGTGAAAAAGTGATGTCACAGGAAAGCTGTGACCTGATTGGTTAGTAGGAAATCTGCACCAAATTTGAAAATAAACACTGCAAAGCTAATTAATAAATTAATTAACTAACTAGAGATGACTGCACAGGTGATGTGCTGTAGCTGTATGATGTAGGAGCTGGCAGATCCCATTGCTAGCCGCAGTGACCATATCTGCAGCAAGTGTTGGTTGCTGGAGGAACTCCGGCTCAGAATTGGTGAGTGGAGTCCGAGCTCCAGACACTGCGGCACATCCGGGAGGGGGAGAGTTACTTGGACGCTTTGTATCAGGAGGCAGTCACACCCGGTAGATTAAGTACCTCAAGTCCGGTCAGTGATCAGGGTCAGCAGGATGTGACTGCAAGTGAGGCAGGTAGAGGGATCCTGTGTTCAGAAACAGAGGAGCCTCAGCTCTTGACTTTGTCCAATAGGTACGAGGTACTTGCTCCCTGTGTGAATGAGGAACAGGGCTGTAGGGAGGATGAGCCAGCTGACCACGGCACTGTGGCACAGGAGGCCATTCAAGAGGGGGGAGCAAAAAGACGTAATTGTAGGGGATTCTATAATTAGGGGAATTGATAGCATCCTTTGGAAGCAGGATTGAGAGTCCCGCATGGTATGCTGCCTGCCCGGTGCCTGGGTGAAGGACATTTCTGACCAGCTTGAAAGGATTTTGGAGAGGGAGGGGGAGGATCCAGCTGTTGTGGTCCACTTCCGGACAAATAACATAGGTAAGACTAGGAAAGAGGACCTGTTTGGGGATTATCAAGAACTAGGAACTAAATTAAAGAACAAGTCCTCATGGTTTATAATCTTTGGATTACTACCCAAGACATAGGGACGCAAGAATAAGGGAAGTAAACATGTGGCTAAAGGAGTGGTGTGGGAAAGAGGGGTTCCATTTCATGGGGCACTGACATCAGTATTGGAACAGGAGGGATCGGTACGTATAGTCTCCACCTGAACTGATCTGGGACCAATGTTCTAGCGAAAAGGGTAAATAGGGTGGTCAACAGGACTTTAAACTAGAAAGTGGGGGGGAAGGGAAGGGTAAAACTCCAAGAAGTATGACTACTGGGAAACAAAGCAGCAGGTTAGCATGTGGTTGGGGGGAGGGGGTGGATTCAACTTCATGGAAAATTATGAAAAAACTGAAAAGAAAGAAGAGCCCAGGAGAGGCTATTAAAGTCTCCAGAACAAAAAATAGGACAGAGTGTTTGGAAAGGGCTAGGAATCTAACTTCAAGCACATCAGATAAAGGGACGACAATGAGAAAGGGGATGGGAAATACAGTACTGAAGGTGTTGTATCTGAATGCACGCAGTATACGAAATAAGGTAAATGAGCTTGTGGCGCAGATTGAAATTGGCAGGTATGATGTGGTGGGCATCACGGAGACATGGCTGCAGGGGGATCTGGACTGGGAGCTAAATATGCAAGGATATACATCCTATCGAAAAGATAGGCAGGTTGGCAGATGGGGTGGGGTTACTTTGTTAGTAAGAAATGAAATTAAATCGATAACAAAAAACGAAGTAGGGTCGGGTGATGTAGAATCTGTGTGGGTAGAGTTGAGGAACTGCAAAGGTTAAAAAACCATAATGGGTGTTATGTACAGGCCTCTGCACAGTAGTCAGGATGTGGGGCACAAGATACACCAGGAGATAGAAAAGGCGTGCCAGAAAGGCAAGGTTATAGTGATAAAAACAAAAAACTGCGGATGCTGGAAATCCAAAACAAAAACAGAATTACCTGGGAAAACTCAGCAGGTCTGGCAGCATCGGTGGAGAAGAAAAGAGTTGTCGTTTCGAGTCCTCATGACCCTTCAACAGAACTAGGTGAATCCAAGGAGAGGAGTGAAATATAAGCTGGTTTAAGGTGGGGGGGGGTGGGGGGGGCGGGGTGGGGCAGAGAAGTGGAGGGGGTTGATGTGGTTGTAGGGACAAGCAAGCAGTGATAGGAGCAGATAATCAAAAGATGTCACAGACAAAAGAACACAGAGGTGTTGAAGTTGGTGATATTATCTAAACAAATGTGCTAATTAAGAATGGATGGTAGGACACTCAAGGTCCTACCCCACTCTAGTGGGGGTGGGGGGCATAAAAGATTTAAAAATAATGGAAATAGGTGGGAAAAGAAAAATCTATATAAATTATTGGAAAAAACAAAAGGAAGGGGGAAGAAACAGAAAAGGGGTGGGGATGGAGGAGGGAGCTCAAGACCAAAAGTTGTTGAATTCAATATTCAGTCCGGAAGACTGTAAAGTGCCTAGTAGGAAGATGAGGTGCTGTTCCTCCAGTTTGCGTTGGGCTTCACTGGAACGATGCAGCAACCCAAGGGTGGAGTGTTAAAATGGCTAGCGACAGGGAGGTTTGGGTCATTCTTACCGACAGACCGCAGGTGTTCTGCAAAGCGGTCGCCCAGTTTACGTTTGGTCTCTCCAATGTAGAGGAGACCACATTGGGAGCAACGAATGCAGTAGACTAAGTTGGGGGAAATGCAAGTGAAATGCTGCTTCACTTGAAAGGAGTGTATGAGCCCTTGGAAGGTGAGGAGAGAGGAAGTGAAGGGGCAAGTGCTACATCTTTTGCGTGGGCATGGGGAGATGCCATAGGTGGGGGTTGAGGAGTAGGGGGTGATGGAGGAGTGGACCAGGGTGTCCCAGAGGGAACGATCCCTACGGAATGCCGCCGGGGGAGTGAAGGGAAGATGTGTTTGGTGGTGGCATCATGCTGGAGTTGGCAGAAATGGCGGAGGATGATCCTTTGAATGCGGAGGCTGGTGGGGTGATAAGTGAGGACAAGGGGGACCCTATCATGTTTATGGGAGGGAGGAGAAGGTGTGAGGGTGGATGCGCGGGAGATGGGCCGGACACGGTTGAGAGCCCTGTCAACGACCGTGGGTGGAAAATCTTGGTTAAGGAAGGAGGACATGTCAGAGGAACTGTTTTTGAAGGTAGCATCATCAGAACAGATGCGACGGAGGCGAAGGAACTGAGAGAATGGGATGGAGTCCTTACAGGAAATGGGGTGTGAGGAGCTGTAGTCGAGGTAGCTGTGGGAGTCGGTAGGTTTGTAATGGATATTGGTGGACAGTCTATCACCAGAGATTGAGACAGAGAGGTGAAGGAAGGGAAGGGAAGTATCAGAAATGGACCACGTGAAAATGATGGAGGGGTGGAGAAACTCGCAGACACTTCCTCCTACCTCTCCCTGGACCATGACCCCACCACTGAACATCAAGCCATTGTTTCCAGGACTGTCACTGACCTCATCTCCTCTGGGGATCTTCCTCCCACAGCTTCCAACCTGATAGTCGCCCAACCTCGAACGGCCCGCTTCTACTTCCTATCCAAAATCCACAAACAGAATTGTCCGGTAGACCATTCGTGTCAGCTTGCTCCTGTCCCACGGAGCTCATTTCTTGTTATCTTGACTCCCTTTTTCTCTCCCCTTATCCAGTCCCTTCCCACCTACATCCATGATTCCTCTGACACCTTACGTCACATCAACAATTTCCAGTTCCCTGGCCCCAACCGCTTCCTCTTCACCTCTACACCTCCATCCCCCACCAGGATGGTCTGAGGGCCCTTAGCTTCTTCCTCGAACAGAGGCCTGAACAATCCCCTTCCACCACTACTCTCCTCCGTCTGGCTGAACTTGTTCTCACACTGTTCTCCTTCAACTCCTCTCACTTCCTCCAAATAAAAGGTGTGGATATGGGTACCCGCATGGGCCCCAGCTATGCCTGTCTCTTTATGGGGTATGTGGAACATTCCTTGTTCCAGTCCTACTCCGGCCCACTTCCACAAAACTTTCTCCGGTACATCGATGATTACTTCGGTGCTGCTTCATGCTCTCGTCGGGACTTGGAAAAATTTATTATTTTTGCTTCCAATCTCCACCCCGCCATCATTTTCATGTGGTCCATCTCTGACACTTCCCTTCCCTTCCTTGACCTCTCTGTCTCAACCTCTGGTGATAGACTGTCCACCAATATCCATTACAATCCTACCGACTCCCACAGCTACCTCGACTACAGCTCCTCACACCCCGCTTCCTGTAAGGACTCCATCCCATTCTCTCAGTTCCTTTGCCTCTGTCGCATCTGTTCTGATGATGCTACCTTCAAAAACAGTTCCTCTGACATGTCCTCCTTCTTCCTTAACCGAGGTTTTCCACCTACGGTTGTTGACAGGGCCCTCAACCGTGTCCGGCCCATCTCCCGCACATCCACCCTCACGCCTTCTCCTCCCTCCCAGAAACATGATAGGGTCCCCCTTGTCCTCACTTATCACCCCACCAGCCTCTGCATTCAAAGGATCATCCTCCGCCATTTCCGCCAACTCCAGCATGATGCCACCACCAAACACATCTTCCCTTCACCTCCCCAGCGGCATTCCGTAGGGATCGTTCCCTCTGGGACACCCTGGTCCACTCTTCCATCACCCCCTACTCCTCAACCCCCACCTATGGCATCTCCCCATGCCCACGCAAAAGATGTAACACCTGCCCCTTCACTTCCTCTCTCCTCACCTTCCAAGGGCTCAAACACTCCTTTCAAGTGAAGCAGCATTTCACTTGCATTTCCCCCAACTTAGTCTACTGCATTTGTTGCACCCAGTGCGGTCTCCTCTACATTGGCGAGACCAAATGTAAACTGGGTGACCGCTTTGCAGAACACCTGCGGTCTGTCGGTAAGAATGACCCAAACCTCCCTGTCGCTTGCCATTTTAACACTCCACCCTGCTCTCTTGCCCACATGTCTGTCCTTGGCTTGCTGCATTGTTCCAGTGAAGCCCAACGCAAACTGGAGGAACATCACCTCATCTTCCTACTAGGCACTTTACAGCCTCCCGGACTGAATATTGAATTCAACAACTTTAGTTCTTGAGCTCCCTCCTCCATCCCCACCCCCTTTCTGTTTCTTCCCCCTTCCTTTTGTTTTTTCCAATAATTTATATAGATTTTTCTTTTCCATTATTTTTAAATCTTTTATGCCCCCCCACCCCCACTAGAGCTATACCTTGAGTGCCCTACCATCCATTCTTAATTAGCACATTCGTTTAGATAATATCACCAACTTCAACACCTCTGTGTTCTTTTGTTCTTTTGTCTGTGACATCTTTTGATTATCTGCTCCTATCACTGCTTGCTTGTCCCTACAACCACACCACCCCCCTCCACTTCTCTCCCCCCACCCAACCCCCCACCACCATTCCCCCCCCTCTCTCTCCACCCCCCCCCCCCCCACCAACCTTAAACCAGCTTATATTTCACCCCTCTCCTTGGATTCACCTAGTTCTGTTAAAGGGTCATGAGAACTCGAAACGTCAACTCTTTTCTTCTCCGCCAGGGTTACAGTGATCATGGGGGATTTCAATATGCAGGTAGATTTGGAAAATCAGGTTGGTAGCGGATCCCAAGAAAAGGAATTTGTGGAATGTCTACGAGATGGCTTTTTGGAGCAGCTTAGGCAATTCTAGATTCAGTGATGTGTAATGAGACAGATTTGATAAGGGAGCTCAAGGTGAAGGAACCCTTAGGAGGAAGTGACTATAATATGATAGAATTTACCCTGCAATTTGAGAGGAAAAAGCTGGAATCAGAGGTAACGGTACTACAGTTGAATGAAGGTAACTACAGAGGCATGACGGAGGAGCTGGCCAGAATTGACTGGGAGATGAGCCTAGCAGGAAAGACAGTGGAATAGCAATGGCAGGAGTTTCTTGGAGTAATTTGAGAGACACAGCAAAAATTCATCCCTAGGAAGAAGAAGCATACTAAAGGGAGGACGAGGCAACCATGGCTGACAAGGGAAGTCAGGGACAACATAAAAGCTAAAGAGAAAGCATACAATGCAGCGAAGAGCAGTGGGAAGCCAGTGGACATTGGACTGCCGGAAAATGATGCTGGAGAAGTAATAATGGGGAAAAAAGAAATGGTGCAGGAACTGAATAGGTACTTTGCATCAGTCTTCACAGAGGAAGACATCCCCAAAATTCAAGAGAGTCAGGGGGCAGAGGTGAGTATGGTGGCCAATACCAAGGACAAGGTGCTAGGAAATCTGAAAGGTCTGAAGGTCCTGGACCAGATGGATTACACCCCAGAGTTCTGAAGGAGATAGCTGAAGAGATAGTGGAAGCGTTAGTGGTGATCTTTCAGGAATCACTGGAGTCAGGAAGGGTCCCAGAGGACTGGAAAATCGCTAACCCCCCTGTTTAAGAAGGGAGTGAGGCAAAAGACGGAAATTACAGGCCGCTTAGCCTGACCTCAGTCGTTGGTAAGATTTTAGAGTCCATTATTAAGGATGAGTTTTCAGAATACTTGGAAGTGCATGGTAAAATAGGTCAAAGTCAGCATGGTTTCATCAAGGGGAGGTCATGCCTGACAATCTGTTAGAATTCTTTGAGGAGGTAACGAGTAGGTTAGACAAAGGAGATCCAATGGATGTTATCTACTTGGACTTCCAGAAGGCCTTTGACAAGGTGCTGCACAGGAGGCTGCTCAGTAAGATAAGAGCCCATGGTGTTAGAGACAAGATACTAGAAGATTGGCTATCTGGCAGGAAGCAGAGAGTGGGGATAAGGGGGTCCTTCTCAAGATGGCGGACGGTGACTACTGGAGTTCAGCAGGGATCAGTGTTGGGACCACAACTTTTTACTTTATACGTTAATGATCTAGATGAAGGAACTGAGGGCATTCTGGCTAAGTTTGCACATGATACAAAGATAGGTGGAGGTAGTATTGAGGAGGCAGGGAGGCTGCAGAAGGATTTGGACAGGTTAGGAGAATGGGCAAAGAAGTGGCAGATGGAATACAATGTGGGCAAGTGTGAGGTCATGAGGACTAGAATATAAAAGCAGGGATGTGCTGCTGAGGCTTTATAAGGCTCTGGTCAGACCACATTTAGAATATTGTGAGCAATTTTGGGCCCCGTATCTCAGGAAGGATGTGCTGGCCCTGGAGAGGGTCCAGAGGAGGTTCACATGAATGATCCCAGGAATGAAAGGCTTAACATATGAGGAACTTTTGAGGACTCTGGGTCTACACTTGATGGAGTCTAGAAGCTTGAGGGGGGATCTGATTGAAACTTACAGAATACTGAAAGGCCTGGATAGAGTGGACGTGGGGAAGATGCTTCCATTAGTAGGAGAAACTAGGACCCAAGGGCACAGCCTCAGAGCAAAGGGAAGACCTTTTAGAACAGAGATGAGGAGAAACTTCTTTAGCCAGAGAATGGCGAATCTATGGAATTCATTGCCACAGAAGGCTGTGGAGGCCAGGTCACTGAGTGTATTGAAGACCGAGTTAGATAGGTTCTTGATTGGTAAGGAGATCAAAGTTTACAGGGAGAAGGCAGGAGAATGGGGTTGAAAAACTTATCAGCCATGTTTGAATGGCGGAGCAGATTCAATGGGCCGAATGGCCTAATTTCTGCTCCTATGTCTTATGGTCTTATGGTCTTATAGCTTTTGGGGCGAAATGGATCAAAGGATATGGGGAGAAAGTGGGAGCAGGCTATTGAGTTGGATGATTAGCTGTAATGATCATAATGAATGGCAGAGCAGGTTCGAAGGGCCAAAAGACCTACTGCTCCTATTTTCTATGTTTCTATGCTACCTTTGAGGCCCCACTTTTTAATTTATTTCCTAGCTCCCTGTATTCTGCTTTCAGGGCCTCACCCCTCTTGTGACCTATGCCTTTTGTACTGATATGGACCACAATCTCTGGCTGTTCACTTCAGAATATCCTGCAGCTGCTCAGTGACATCCTTGACCCTGGCACCAGGGAGGCAACATACCATCCTGGTGTCATGTCTGCGGTCGTTGAAATGTCTATCTGTTCCATTTATGACAGAATCTCCTATCACGATTGCTCTTCCACTCTTTTCCCCCTCCCCCCTCTGTGCAGCTGAGCCACAACAATAGCTTGCATTTGTATAAACATTTGTCCTTCACAGAGACATAAAGAAAATGGATATCAAGCCAAAGAAAGTGAGTTTATGAAGGATGACCAAAAGCCTAGTTTTAAACAGCATCTTAAAGAGGGTGGAGGGGAAGAGATACAGGGGTTTACTGAGTGGATTCCAGAGTGTGGGACCGAAGCTGAATGCATGGCTTCTAATGGTGAGACGAAGGAAAGAGATGGGATGCACACAAGGCTGAATCCTAAGAAATGGAGGGCTTGGGGTGGTTGGTGTGCATCGTGGAAAGAGGAGATGGCATGGGACAATCTAAACATAATGATGAGAATTTTAATGTTGAGCCAGGGGTCAGTTTAGGTCAGTGACAATGGATGTGAGAGACTTGGTGTGAAATAAGAAACAGACATCACAACTTTGGATGAGAAGGAGGTTGGAGATTGCCCAGAAAAGCAATACAATGATCACAATTTCATCCATAATTAGCATATTGACAATATTCATGGATTAGCTGGCATGATGGAACAAAGGATCAGTTGTATGTTTGTACATAAATCTGATCCATTTCCTCCCCAGCAATTGGAAAACTGTGCATCTTTCTATGCCTGTGTCCTTGAGATGCTTTTCTATAATAAAAGGGTTTATTGTTATTGTTGTCCTGACAGAATGCCTGATTGCCATACGGGCTGATACGTCGCAACGACTGGTGTGTTGTATCATACAGCAGTTCACAACAGGTAGATTGCTGACCGTACTCAACCACTCCGTGCTTGCAAAACTCAGAACGTAGAATCAAATCTAATGTTGGACATTGCGATTGGACAACACTTAGCGAACAATCCTGAGTGTGCTATGAATTACACTAACAACCAATTTAGGATTATAAGTCTGACTCACAATGTGCCTTTCTTATGTTTGCTAGAAGCTACATATATTTATATGCAGGGCCTTGTCTTCTGCAATTAGGGATTGCGCCTTTTTCAATTAAACAAAAGCATGGGGGATCACTCTTCCTTGGTGCATTTCCTATGGTAATGCCTTGGCCAATCAGAGTCCACTTGCCAAGCACTCATGCAGTATAAACTGTTCGCTTTAAAATTTGGTATTCTTGCGCCTGTCCTGATGTTCTGAGCGCAGGAGAAAAAGCTTCAACTGTATCTCTTTTTTTATGCATTACTAGAGAATGACTAAAAATATGAGGGAGATATTAGAATACGAGAGGAATCATCATCATGTGTGCTCTGCCTGAAGGCAGGCCCTTGGTTCGTAGTTGTCTTTCCATGCCTCTCTATTCTGTGCCATTCTTTTCATTTGCCAATAACTTCCCTCAATTTTCAAGCCATACAACATTGATGTTCTCTTCCTTTTCTTGTTTTTTTCTTGAAATTATCCCTCTGCAATGCCTCTTGCAAGTCAGTTCCCTCTCAAAATGTGTCCTACCCAGTCTCTCTGCCTTATCCTAATTAGATTCAACAAATTTCTTTGTTCATTCACTCTCCACAACACTTCATAAGTTAGCAAGTTGGCCTCCTTTCATCTTGCTCAAGTCTCACATCCATACAAGGCCAAATCAAGCTTTTTACAAGTCACTTTTTGAATTGATTATTCAGCTTCCTTGTTAGCAACTATCTTCTTACCAAACGTGGTATTTCTCATAGCTCTCCTTATTCTTATTTCTTTGCAGCTTCCATCTGCAGATATAATGCTTTCTAAACACTTGAATTCTTGAACCTGTTCTAGTTCTCTTCCTTTTATGAATGTAGGAATGTTCCTTGATGATTTTTAGATATGCATCACTTTGTCTTGCTAATATTCACTTTCATTCCAAAGTTCATGCCTGCTGTTACTAGTCTATCTACTAGTTCTTGTGATCCATCTTCTGTGCTTGCTACAGATGCTTTGTCATCTGCAAATCCAGCTGATGATATAATTTGCTCCCCAATTTTCACACCAGTTTGTGTGTCTTCAAACACTTCCTTGATCATTGCTTCTGCATAGACTTTAAAGAGGATTGGTGATAAACAACACCCTCATTAAACTCGTCTTCCAATTACACATGGTTCTGACAGTTGAGAGAAATTTAACTGGAAATATAAAAAAAGAGGTAGTAAGAGTTCCTACAAGTATTTAAAAAAGGAAAAGAGTAATTAAAATGAACTTTGGTGCTTTAGAGAGCGAGCCTGGGGAATTAATAATGGGAATAAGGGAATGGTGGAAGTGCTGAACAGGTATTTTGTGTCGGTCTTCAGTGTCGAAGACATAAATACCATCCCAGAAGCACTCGTAAATCAAGAGGTGAAAGAAAAAGAGGAACTTAAAACAATTACAATAACCAGCAATAGGGTACTGAAGAAACTAATAGAACTAAAGGCTGACAGTATTGCTGAAAAAGACATTTTGCCGAAGCTTTTTGTCTTGCACTCATCAGGACAATCGCAAGAATACCAATGTCAGGGGAAGCAACAACTTTATTGAAACATTCATTATGATCATGGCTGATCATCCAACCCAATAGCCTGCTCCCGCTTTCTCCCCATACCCTTTGATCTCTTTCTCCCCAAGAGCTATATCTAACTCCTTCATGAAAACATAAAATGTTTTGGTCTCAACTACTTTCTGTGGTAACGAATTCCACAGGCTCACCACTCTCTGGGTGAAGAAATTTCTCCTCATCTCAGTCCTAAATGGTCTACCCCATATCCTCAGACTGTGACCCCTGGTTCTGGACTCCCCCACGATTGGAAACATCCTTCCTGCATCTACCCTGTCCAGTCCTGTTAGAATTTCATAGATTTCTATGAGATCCCCCCCTAATTCTTCTGAACTCCAGCAAATACAATCCTAGCTGACTCAATCTCTCCTCATATGTCAGCCCCGCCATCCCAGGAATCAGTCTGGTAAATGTTTGCTGCACTCCCTCTAGAGCAAGTACATCCTTCCTCAGATAAGGAGACCAAAACTGCACACAATATTCCAGGTGTGGTCTCACCAAGGCCCTGAACAATTGAAGCAAGACATCCCTGTTCCTGCACTCGAATCCTCTGGCTATGAAGGCCAACATACCATTTGCCTTCTTTACCGCCTGCTGCACCTGCATGCTTACCTTCAGTGACTGGTGTACGAGGACACCCAGGCCTCGTTGCACATTTCCCTCCCTCAAGTTATTGCCATTCAGATAATAATCTGCCTTCCTGTTTTTGCTACCAAAACAGTTTGCTACTGTATGAGAAGACAGCGCTGATTGGTTGGCAACCGCCAGCCTACCTACACTGGTCAACACACACATTGGGATTCTTACAGCTCCACATGCTATAAAGTTGGTCTCATTGGTAACCTTGTAAGTTGGGCCCAAGCCATTTGCTCACCATGCTAGCGTGATGCTGAAATAGGGCACATCAAAGATATCCTGCGGGATAATGCCTACCCTGGTCAGATCATTTTGTACTGTATATCGCACAAGCTCATGAATGGCCCTACACCTGTCAGTTTCAAAATGCCCAGTCTACCTCAGATTACTCTGGAGGGCAAGGTATCTCAAAAAATTGAGCAACAGGTGAAGCTAGCCATTTCATGAGTGGTATTCGCCACTAACAATGCTGCCATCAAGCCAAAATATGTTTGGCTATCACACAGATAAGAATTTCAGTGCCAGTGTGATGCTAGGCTTGTAGATCGTACTTCACAAATACTGGCAGATCATATCAAACATCATGTCTCAGCTGCTGTTCACAATGGGCAAGACCGTATCCAACCAACCTGTGCTTACAAAACTCAAAACACAGTGTCCAACATTAGATGTGATTCCACAATTGGACAACATTTAGTAAATAATCCTCAGTGTGCTAATAATTATGCTGACAACCAATTTAAGATTGTCAGTTGGGCTCGCAGTGTGGCATATTTGCGTTTATTGGAAGCTACATATATTAATACACACGGCCCTGTTCATTATAGACAGAAAGAACATGGACACACATTGCGCCTGTTTCAGCTAAACAAAATAACTGATAGCCACTCGCTGGTTCATTCCTGAAAGAAATGCTTTGACCAATCAGAGTCTACTTGCCAACAAGTCAGCCCTCTCTTCTCTACAGTATAAAGTTGTTGCTTCCCCTGACATTGGTATTCTTGCGATTGTCCTGATGCATGCAAGACAAAAACCTTCAACAAAATGTACTTTTTCAGAAATACTCAGGTTCTGTACTACCAAACAGCTGACAAGTTCCCAGGATCTGATGGCTTGCATACTAGGGTGTTAAAAGAAATGGCTGCTGAGATAGTAGGTGCATTGGTTGTAATTTTCCAAAATTCTTTATATCTGGAAAAGTCCCATCGGATTGGAAAATAGGAATGTAACTCCTCTATTCAAGAAAGGAGGGAGACAGAAAACAGGAAACAGTTAGTCTAACATCTATCATAGAGAAAGTGCTAGAATCTATTATTAAGGAGGGTATGATAGGTGTTATGCTCAGTAAAACCATGTCATATTATGAACTTTCAGTCAATTTTTTTTTAATTGGACACAAACATAATGGCTGCCGCAAATCATATGACTTTTGGCATTTGGACCACAGACAATATCAAGTCTCCTCCAGCAAATACTTAATTGAATATAGATATAGGTAAGGGCACCTCACAGCTGCCTGTGGAATTCACACATCATATTGCTTAAGGATGGGCTAAACCTAAAGACAATGGGGTTCCCAGACTAACTGTGTCCATGTTTCAGAGTGGACAAAAGATAGATACTCAATGGCCACTACCAACTTCACATTGTATCAAAATGGCCTCCCCCATCCGAAACAGGCTGGATGAGGCTCAGAAGTGTTAAACCAGTGGTCATGTGTTCGAAACTGGTTCAGGATTGCACCCTTATTACTCCTGGGCCCAGCAGATCCATCAGAACCATGAGGTATCAGCCAGTCTGATAACCAGACTCTGAAACTAGCTGCAAGTCAGCAAGCAGCCTAAGTATTTAACTTGTTCCTGTTTCAAAGTTCGCATGAGAACCAACCTCCTAGATATTCAACTGCAAAAAACAACCTGCTGTGAACTCTTCAATTTACAAGACCTTCACTTAAACTTTAAATCATCAAGAAACCACATGCCTGCCACATGGGAGACAGGAAATTGTATTCTGAGACTGAAGTAATTGTAATTTGTATATTTGCACTACTTTTATCTGTATAAAAACTTTTGTGTCTGTGCGTACATGCATGAGACCAAATGTGTGGCATTGCGTTAGTTCAGCATAAGTGTGTGTGACAATAAATAACCTTTTTTGTTTAAAATTCACAAAAGCTTGCTGAATTATTTAACTGGAATACAAAACATACTGATTATGGGCAGTAAGAGAAGAACCTGCATTCTGTCCGTGACACAGATCACTTAGGAAACCTTAATGTGATCAGATAGGGCCAACATGGTTTTGTGAAAGGGAAACCATGTTTAACTATTTATTAGAGTTCTTTGAAAAAGTAACAAGTAATGTGGATAAAGGGGAACCTGTAGATGCATTTCCAAAAGGTATTTGATAAGATGCCACATCAAAGGTTACTGCACAAAGAGCTCAAGGTAGGAGGGTAACATATTAGCATTGATAGAGGATTAGTTAGCTAACAGAAAGCAGAAAGTATGGATAAAAGGGTAATTTTCAGGTTGGCAAGCTGTAACCAGTGAAGTGCCACAGGGATGAGTCTGGGGCCTCAAATATTTACAATCTATATAAATGACTTGGATGAAGGGACCAAATGTTTGGTTGCCAAATTTGTGGATCACACAAATATAAGTAGGAAAATTGTGTAGAGGACATGAGTCTGCAAAGGGACATAAATAGGTTCAGTGAGTGGGCAAAATTTTGGCAGATGAAGTATAATGTGGGAAAATGTCGACTTCGACAGGAAGAATAGAAAAGCAGTGTGCTATTTAAATGGAGGGGGTCTGGAGAATTCTGTTGTACAGAGGGATATGGGTGTCCTGGTGCATAAATCAGGGAAAGCTAGTATGCAGGTACAGCAAGTGATTAGAGAAGCAAATGACATGTTAGTGTTTATTGCAAGGAGAACGGAATATCAAAGTAGGGAAGTTTTGCTACAGATATACTGAGCTCTGGTGAGACCACATCTGGATTACTGTGTACAGTTTTGCTCCCCTTACTTGAGAAAGGATACACTTTCTTTAGAAACAGTTCAGAGAAGATTCACTCACCTGATTTCTGGGGTGAAGGCGTTAGCTGATGAGGAAAAGTTAGGCCCGTACCTTTTGGAGTTTAGAAGATTGAAAAGTGATCTTATTTAATACAAATCAGATCCTGAGGAGAGACTAGAAATAAGGGACCTCCCATTTAAGACAGAGATGAGGAGAGATTGTTTTCTCTCAGAGGATTGTTAGTCTGTGGAATCCTGTTCCCCAGAAAGCAGTAGAGGCAGGTTCATTGAATATTTTTAAGTCCGAGTTTAATAGATTCTTAATTGATAACGAAGTCAAAGGGTAAAGGGGATAGACAGGGAAGTGAACTTGAGGCCACAATCTTATCAAATGACAGACCAGGCTCGAGGGGCCGAATTGGCCTCCTCCTGTTCCTAATTCATATGTTCTTATGTTGCCAGCAATACTTACGTCCCAGGAGCAGGTAAAACAATATTCAATGTAAGGTCATCCATTTTGGTTTCAAGAAAGACAAATTGAAATATTTTCTGTAAACTATGGAGCAGCAATAATATTTAGCTCTCCAGGTACACAAATCACTAAAAGCTAGTGCAGGGTAGAAAAATTAATCGGAAAGGCTAATGCAAAGTTGGACTTTCCAAGAAAGACTTGCATTAAAGCAGCACCTTTCACAATCGATGGATGACTGAATGCCAGTGAAGTACTTTCTGATGTGTAGTAGCTGTAGTAATGTAGGAAACACAGACAGCAATCAATTTGCACCCAGCAAATTCCCACAAACAGCAATGTGATAATGATGAGCTGATATGTTTTTTTTTGTGATGTTAATTGTGGGATAAATATTGGCGAGGTCACTGGAGCTAACTCTCGGCTCTTCTTCAGAATAGTGCCATGGGATCTTTTAGATCCACCGGAGCAGGCAGATGGGGCCACAGTTAAATATCTCATCCAAAAGATAGTACCTTGACAATGCAGCACCGGAGCGTCAACCTTGATTGTTGCACTCGAGTGGGATTTGAATCCAGAACACTGACTCAGAGGCAAGGATTTTACCAACTGAGTCATGACAGGTATACATTCACCTGAATGAACCAGGGTTTTACGGTGTTAAATTATGAGGACATTAACTTAGCTTCTACTGTATATCCTTAAGTTTAGACAGTTAAAAAGTGGTATAATTGAGGTGTTTAAACTGATTGTTGAATTCAACAGGGTTGATACAAAGAAACTATTTTCTCTTATCAGGGAGAGTTAGCATGACTTCTCAGAGGGAGGTCATGCCTAACAAATTTGATTGACCTTTTTGAGGAGGTGACCAGGTGTGTAGATGAGGGTGGTGCAGTTGATGTGGTTTATATGGATTTCAACAAAGACTTTTACAAGGTCCCACATGGGACACTTATAAAGGCGGCAAATGCACATGGGATACAGGGTAATTTGATAAAGTGGATTCAAAATTGGCTTAGTTGTAGGAGGCAGAGGGTGATGACAGAAGGATGCTTTAGTGATTGGAAGCCCGTGTCCAGTGGCGTACCACAGGGATCTGTGCTGGGTCCCCTATTATTTGTCATTTATATAAACGACATAGATGACTATGTGGGGGGTAGAATTAGTAAATTTGCGGATGACACAAAGATTGGCCGGGTGGTTAACAGTGAGGTTGAGTGTCTTGGGCTGCAGGAAGATATAGAAGGGATGGTCAAATGGGCAGATAAGTGGCAGATGGAATTTAACCCTGAAAAGTGTGAGGTGATACAGTTTGGAAGGAGTAATTTGACAAGGAAGTATTCAATGAACAGCATGACACTAGGAAGTTCTGAGGAACAAAGGGACCTTGGTGTGTGTGTCCATAGATCTCTGAAGGCAAAGGGGCATGTTAGTCGGGTGGTGAAAAAGGCATATGGGACACTTGCCTTTCTCAATCGAGGCATAGATTACAAAAGTAGGGAGGTCATGTTGGAGTTGTATAGAACCTTTGTGAGGCCACAGCTGGAGTACTGTGTGCTGTTCTGGTTGCCACATTATAGGAAGGATGTGATTGCACTGGAGGGGGTGCAGAGGAGATTCACCAGGATGTTACCTAGGATGAAACATTTAAGTTATGAAGAGAGGTTGGATAGACTTGGGTTGTTTTCATTGGAGCAGCGAAGACTGAGGGGTGACCTGATCAAGGTGTACAAGATTGTGAGGGGCATGGACAGGGTGGATAGGGAGCAGCTGTTCCCCTTAGTTGAAAGGTCAGTCACGAAGGGGCATAAGTTCAAAGTGAGGGGCATGAGGTTTAGGGGGAATGTGAAGAAAAACGTTTTTTACCCAGAGGGTTGTAACGGTTTGGAATGTGCTGCCTGGGAGGGTGGTGGAGGCGGGTTGCCTGGATGAGCACTTGGCATCTCATAACATTCAAGGCTATGGGCCAAGTGCTGGTAAATGGGATTAGGTAAGTAATTCAGGTGTTTCTCACATATCGGTGCAGACTCGATGGGCTGAAGGGCCTCTTCTGCACTGTGAGATTCTGTGATTCTTGGGGGAGATCCAGAGCAAGGGGTCAAAATGTAAAATTAGATTTAAGCCATTCTGGAGTTTAATCTGTAGCACTTTTTCACACAAAGGGTAATGGAAATCTGAAACCATTTGAACTGAGGCCAACAAATTTTTATTTGGTAAGGCAGGTATGAGTTGAGGGATAGATCAGCCATCATCTAAATGAATAGCTAAACAGGCTCAGGCTGAAGATTTACTCTTGTTCAGTTTATTCCAGAGGTGGTTGACTTTTGAAAATAAATACTTCCAGCCATATAAACCCCTTTCCCAACTGTTATTAATCCTAAACTTTCTTAAAGGTCCAAATCAATCATCTTCACTTGGTGTTGAAGGGCTATAATAAGGAGCTGGGTAAATGTGATTAGGACCATTTACTCACACAGAGGATAAACAATACCACTCACTATTTGGGCTCAACAGCCAATGGATTAGGTGTGTTTAACTCATCCATTGGTCTCTGCTCATAAAGGACAGAGAAGTTACTGTCACAGGCAAACCCACCCTCGGCTATGCATTCCTGTCTGAAGGACAGGCTCATGTGAGGCCACAACTGGAACCAATAAATTCTAACACACCCACGTTCCCAGTCCCAGTAGTGCCTCCACCATGCAGAACTTTCTAATACATTTGAATTTTTGCAGCCGGCTCCAGTCTTCACATTGATGGGAAACCATGCTCTTGGCTTGGTGTATATATTTTCTTTTTGCACATTCCCCCAACGCTTCCCAACTAAGAACTTCATTTTTTTTTCCAATTCTGTAGTTTACATTCTGCATAGTGTGCTAAGTTAGCTGAAGTTTTCTAAATGCTAGAGGCTTTCCCCACAACAGCACAGTTACTTGTATTCTTTTCATACTCCGTTTCAATCTGCAACGCGTTAACTGAGCATCTCCCTTTTTCCACTGATTAATGCTTTTCGCTCTTTTGACAGCTCTCACCTTGCATATGGCCTGTTGCTCTGTTATATTTGTCTGTTAGCTTGCGAGCTAATACCCCTTCACCAGTCTCTAAAATGTTGGCTTAACCGCCCAGTGTTATGAAAATTCCAAGGCTGATGCTCTTGCTTGACAGGATTCTTGGGGGTGATGGGTTGGGGGGAAGGTTACACCATGACTGCGTTTTCAAAATTCAAAATTTGAGCATGTCTGTCTCTGTTGTAAAACAACCTGACCCTGATGTCAATGCCACCTTAGTAATAAGGCAATCAATATGAGATATGTTATGCACACTCTTGAAAAGGGCGAGGACTTATCTGAAGGCTCCCAGTTGAATCAAAACTTATATTTGTGGATTTTAATGCTTATTACACTGGAAAACATGTTGGAAAAGCAATCAGGAGAAGACAGAAAACTACACAGTTTATTGGGAAAATCTGATTGTGATTTGCAGACTTGCTTTGGCAATGCAATGTAAAGTTGTAGGATGGAGCATAATGGAGATTAAAATGTTATGTTTGTAGTGTTAAGGGCACCATTAGTGGGAAATAACTTCACAACTAAGTTATAGTTAGGTTGGTTACTATTTCAGACATTAAAGCGTCATTTAAAATGTTCCATCTTTCAAATTGTGACTTTGCAAGATAAGAGGTCATTGAAGCATTTAAGCATTTACAGTTGTAAACTGAACCCTGACTTGCCAATTCACGTTCACAGTAATTACAGTGAATATATCTCGTCACTAAGTAATTAAAGGAAATAGGTTATTGATTCACTCCTCAACAACATTACCCTTCAGATCTTCAGTCAACATTTCGCATAGCCTTTAGACCTCGGCATTATTTATTTAGATTAAACTTGATTTCCCAATGAGACCTCAGTGGGGCTCTTATTCATCTTAGTAAAGACCTCACTTCCATGGGGACACACATCACTCTTGCTTCATTTCAAATTTCACCTGAGCACTGTTTCAGAAAAGGTTATGCAGTTCAGAGTCACAGACTTTAACGTCTTCAATACCTCTAATGAGTCAAATATATATAAATAATATATATATAAATATCCTTAAAAACAAAGATTGCAGATTCCTGTTGAAAATAAAAGCAGAAAGTGGTGGAAATACCTGGAAAAGTTAGTCAGCCACTGACACACAAAATACAAATAAACATTTTATTAAATTACAGCCTGACAAGTCCCATGCTGATGTTAAACTAAACTAATCCACAAGCTTTCTTACAAACTTATGTAGCTGTCCTGTTTCCAGGTCCCTTTATTTGAGGCTATCGGAGCTGGCAAAACCAAAGCAGAAAATCCTTAACATCAAGAGTTAATTTAATGGAGGGTTGAGCCTTACAACCCTCAGATATCTGCATTCATCTGATTTTGACCTCATGAGCATCCTTGATTTTAATTGCTCCACCATTGGTAGCTTGCTGTCACTTGCCTAGGCCTGAAACTCTGGAATTTCCTCCCAAACCTCTCTGCCTCTTTTCCTCCCTTTTAGACTCTCTTTGATCAAGCTTTTGATCACCTACCTTAATATCTCCTAGAGTCGTTCGGTGTTATATTTTGTTTTATAGTAATCCCATAAAAAAGCCTTTAAATTTTTTACTACCATCAAGGCACTGTATAAGTTGTTGCTGCTGAGAGAGGCAGGTAGGGTTCTGGTCAGTCCTTTCATCAGAGCCGGAGATGTTACAGATATACAGCTTATAGGATGGAATAATTTCTATTTAAAACAAAGCTCAGATCTTCATGAAGTGAATTCTTTAAGATGCTAAGTGACCCGCAGTTTTATTCCACCATTTCAGCTTTTAAGAAGCTGCCATCTTTTATTTCTAATTTTTCTCATTATTGCCTATGTTATAAGAACATAGGAGATAGAAGAAAGAGTAGACCACACAGCCCACCGAGCCTCCCCCGCCATTCAACATGATCAAGGCTGAGCTTGGGCTTCAACCTCCATTTTCCTGCCAGCTCCCCATATCCCTTAACTCTCCGAGAGATGAAAGATTTGTCTAACCCAGCTTTAAATGTGTTCAACAATGGAGCATCCACAATACACAGGGGAAGAGGATTCCAAAGATTCACAACACGTGAGTGAAGTAAATTCTCGTTATCATTTCGGTCATTCATCTAATCACAAACCATATTTTTCCTCTATCCATTTTTTCCCTGGCCCCATTCCTTCTTAAACAAAAACAGAATTACCTGGAAAAACTCAGCAGGTCTGACAGCATCGGCGGAGAAGAAAAGAGTTGACGTTTCGAGTCCTCATGACCCTTTGACAGAACTAGGTGAATCCCGGAAAGAGTTGAAATATAAGCTGGTTTAAGGTGGTGGATGGGGGGGGTGTTTGGGTGGGGGGGAGAGAAGTGGAGGGGGGTGGTGTGGTTGTAGGCAAAAGCAGTGATAGAAGCAGGTCATCAAAAGATGTCACAGACGGCAGAACAAAAGAACACATAGGTGTCGAAGTTGGTGATATTATCTAAACGAATATGCTAATTAAGAATGGATGGTAGGGCACTCAAGGTATAGCTCTAGTGGGGGTGGGGGGAGCATAAAAGACTTAAAAATATTTAAAAATAATGGAAATAGGAGGGAAAAAGAAAAATCTATATAATTTATTTTAAAAAAACAAAAGGAAGGGGGAAGAAACAGAAGGGGGGTGGGGATGGAGGAGGGAGGTCAAGACCTAAAGTTGTTGAATTCAATATTCAGTCTGGAAGGCTGTAAAGTGCTTAGTCGGAAGATGAGGTGTTGTTCCTCCAGGTTTGCATTGGGCTTCACTGGAACAATGCAGCAAGCCAAGGACAGACATGTGGGCAAGAGACCAGGGTGGAGTGTTGAAATGGCAAGCGACAGGGAGGTTTGGGTCATTCTTGTGGACAGACCGCAGGTGTTCTGCAAAGCGGTCGCCCAGTTTATGTTTGGTCTCTCCAATGTAGAGGAGACCGCATTGGGAGCAACGAATGCAGTAGACTAAGTTGGGGGAAATGCAAGTGAAATGTTGCTTCACTTGAAAGGAGTGTTTGGGCCCTTGGACGGTGAGGAGAGAGGAAGTGAAGGGGCAGGTGTTACATCTTTTGCGTGGGCATGGGGTGGTGCCATAGGTGGGGGTTGAGGAGTAGGGGGTGATGGAGGAGTGGACCAGGGTGTCCTGGAGAGAACGATCCCTATGGAATGCTGACAGTGGGGGTGAAGGGAAGATGTGTTTGGTAGTGGCATCATGCTGGAGTTGGCAGAAATGGCGAAGGATGATCCTTTGAATGCGGAGGCTGGTGGGGTGATAAGTGAGGACAAGGGGGACCCTATCATGTTTCTGGGAGGGAGGAGAAGGCGTGAGGGTGGATGCGCGGGAGATGGGCCGGACACGGTTGAGGGCCCTGTCAACGACCGTGGGTGGAAATCCTCGGTTAAGGAAGAAGGAGGACATGTCAGAGGAACTGTTTTTGAAGGTAGCATCATCGGAACAGATGCGACGAAGGTGAAGGAACCGAGAGAATGGGATGGAGTCCTTACAGGAAGCGGGGTATGAGGAGCTGTAGTCAAGGTAGCTGTGGGAGTCAGTAGGTTTGTAATGGATATTGGTGGACAGTCTATCACCAGAGATTGAGACAGCGAGGTCAAGGAAGGGAAGGGAAGTGTCAGAGATGGACCACATGAAAATGATGGAGGGGTGGAGATTGGAAGCAAAAATAATAAATTTTTCCAAGTCCCGACGAGAGCACAAAGCAGCACCGAAGTAATCATCGATGTACCGGAGAAAAAGTTGTGGAAGTGGGCCGGAGTAGGACTGGAACAAGGAATGTTCCACATACCCCATAAAGAGACAGGCATAGCTGGGGCCCATGCAGGTACCCATAGCCACACCTTTTATTTGGAGGAAGTGAGAGGAGTTGAAGGAGAAATTGTTCGGCGTGAGAACAAGTTCAGCCAGACGGAGGAGAGTAGTGGTGGATGGGGATTGTTCGGGCCTCTGTTCGAGGAAGAAGCTAAGGGCCCTCAGACCATCCTGGTGGGGGATGGAGGTGTAGAGGGATTGGACGTCCATGGTGAAGAGGAAGCGGTTGGGGCCAGGGAACTGGAAATTGTTGATGTGACGTATGGTGTCAGAGGAATCACGGATGTAGGTGGGAAGGGACTGGACAAGGGAAGAGAGAAGGAAGTCAAGATAACGAGAGATGAATTCTGTGGGGCAGGAGCAAGCTGACACGATCGGTCTACCGGGACAGTTCTGTTTGTGGATTTTGGGTAGAAGGTAGAAGCGGGCCGTCCGAGGTTGGGCGACTATCAGGTTGGAAGCTGTGGGAGGAAGATCCCTAGAGGAGATGAGGTCAGTGACAGTCCTGGAAACAATGGCTTGATGTTCAGTGGTGGGGTCATGGTCCAGGGAGAGGTAGGAGGAAGTGTCTGTGAGTTGACGCTCAGCCTCCGCGAGGTAGAGGTCAGTGCGCCAGACAACAACAGCACCACCCTTGTCAGCGGGTTTGATGACGATGTCAGGGTTGGACCTGAGAGAATGGAGTGCAGTAAGTTCGCGAGAGAGAGATTAGAATGGGTGAGAGGAGCAGAGAAATTGAGACGACTAATGTCGCGCCGACAGTTCTCAATGAAAAGATCAAGAGAAGGTAAGAATCCAGAGGGAGGGGTTCAGGTGGAGGGAGAATATTGGAGGTGAGTGAAAGGATCCGTTAAACGGGGAGAGGACTCCTGCCCAAAGAAGTGAGCCCGGAGACGAAGACGGCGGAAGAAGAGTTCAGCATCGTGCCGAGCCCGAAATTCATTAAGGTGAGGGCGTCGGGGTATGAAACTAAGTCCTGGACCATGACCCCACCACTGAACATCAAGCCATTGTTTCCAGGAATGTTACTGACCTCATCTCCTCTGGAGATCTTCCTTCCACAGCTTCCAACCTCATAGTCTCCCAACTTCGGACGGCCCGCTTCTACCTCATACCCAAAATTCACAAACAGAACTGTCTCGGCAGACCGATCGTCTCAGCCTGTTCCTGCCCGACGGAACTCATTTCTTGCTATCTTGACTCCATTCTCTCTCCCCTTGTCCAGTCCCTTCCCACCTACATCCATGATTCCTCTGACACCCTACATCATATCAACAATTTCCAGTTCCCTGGCCCCAACCGCCTCCTCTTCACCTGGACGTCCAATCCCTCTACACCTCCATCCCCCACCAGGATGGCCTGATGGCTCTTCGCTTCTTCCTTGAACAGAGGCCCAAACAATCCCCCTCCACCACTGCTCTCCTCTGTCTGGCTGAACTTGCTTTCTCACTGAACAATTTCTCCTTAAACTCCTCTCACTTCCTGCAAATAAAAGGTGTGGCTATGGGTACCCGCATGGGCTCCAGTTATGCCTGTCTCTTTGTGGGGTATGTGGAATATTCCTTGTTCCAGTCCTACTCTGGCCCCCTCCCCTTCCTCTCCCTCCCAGAAACATGATAGGGTCCCCCTTGTCCTCACTTATCACCCCACCAGCCTCCGCATTCAAAGGATCATCTTCTGCCATTTCCGCCAACTCCAGCAAGATGCCACCACCAAACACATCTTCCCTTCACCACCCCCCCCTCCCCCCCAGCGGCATTCCGCAGGGATCATTCCCTCCGGGTCCCTGGTCCACTCGTCCATCACTCCTTACACCTCAACCCCCTCCCAAGGCACCTTCCCATGCAACCGCAGAAGGTGCAACACCTGCCCCTTTACTTCCCCTCTCCTCACTGTCCAAGGGCCCAAACATTCCTTTCAAGTGATGCAGCATTTCACTTGCACTTCCCTCAATTTAGTCTCCTGCATTCGCTGCTCCCAGTGCAGTTTCCTCTACATTGGAGAGACCAAACGCAGCCTGGGTGACTGCTTTGCGGAACACCTTTGGTCTGTCCACATGCATAACCCAGACCTCCCTGTCGCTTGCCATTTCAATACTTCACCCTGCTCTCATGCCCACATGTCCGTCCTTGGCCTGCTGCAATGTTCCAGTGAAGCTCAACACAAACTGGAGGAACAGCACCTCATCTTCCAACTAGGCACTTTACAGCCTTCTGGACTGAATATTCAGTTCAACAATGTATATCATGAACTCTCTCCTCCACTCCCACCCCCTTTCCGATCCCCCTTTTTTCCAATAATTTATATAGATTTTTCTTTTCCCACCTATTTTCATTATTTTTAAATGTATTTCCATCCATTGTTTTATCTCTACCTTTTAGCCTATTTTAATCCCTTCCCTTTACCCCACCCCCACCTCCACAAGTACCTTGCTTGTCCTGCTTTCTGCCCTTAATGTCAACTATTAGCACATTCCTTAGATAATATCACCACCTTCAACACCTCTTTGTCCTTTTGTCTATGACATCTTTTGGCTATCTCCACCTATCACTGGCCCTCTAACCAGCTCTATTAGTCCTATCTCGCCTTAAACCAGTTTATGTTTCACCTCTTTTCTATTTTTCCTTAGTTCTGTTGAAGAGTCATACTGACTCTTAACATTAACTGTGTTTTTCTCTTCAGAAGCTGTCAGACCTGCTGAGTTTTTCCAGGTATTTTTATTTTTACTTATGAAAATTGGATCAGTTTTGTCCATGATATAGTCCAGGCCTGATATTTTCAAAGGATTGTCTCTGCAGCTGCAATGATTTCCATTGTCAAATTGTTGGAGGTTGTTTTAACAGCTGAACTTCATAGGCAGATTCAGATTTACAGTGGGGAGAAGGCCCTTTCCTTTTGCTCTGCAGGCAAGGCAATTTTAGCTGTCTAGTTACTTCACAGCAGATCAGTAGCTGTCTTCAAATGCTTTTCTCTGTCTCTCCCTCAGATGAAGCTTCTTCAAGATGGTTGACTATGGATCTGCTAGTTTCCTGTCCTTTTCAATGCTTTTTGCAGGAGCTAAGATGGCCACTGTTATCATGTGAAAAAATGCCAAGTCATCTCCCAAATAAGGTACCAATACTTCAGACAGCCCTTCTCCCACCTGTGGTTCTTACCTTTTGTCCTGGCCAATGCACAATTTATATTCTTGCAATGAGTTGTGAATAAAACTTCATTATTTCCTGCAACAAAAACAGAAACTGCTGGAAACACTTGGCAGGTCTAACAGCATCTGTGGAGAGAGAAAAAGAGTTAGTGCTTTGAGTCCGTATGACTCTTCTTCAGAGCTAAAACAAAGTAAAAATGTGATGAAGTCTATACTGTTTAAGGGTGAAGGTGAAGTTATAAGGTGAAGCTGGATAGGAGGCCAGCAATAGGTGGAGGCAAAGGTGAGATTACCAAAGCTGGCATGAATAAAAGGACATGGCAATGGTACGGACTAAAGGAGGTGCTGATGGTGGCATTAAGGTAAGAAAGCGGAATGTAATAATAGCAGATCAAGGATATCACATTATCATATTCTGCTTTCTTACCTTAATGCCACCATCAGCACCGCCTTTAGTCTGTACCACTACCATTAACACCCCCCTTTGTCCTTTTGTTTATGACATCTTTGTCAATCTCTCCTTTGCCCCCACCTATCCCTGGCCTTCTTTCCAGCTTCACCTGCTCCACCCCCCTTAAACAGTATAAATTTCATCGCATTTTTATTTTTCTTTAGCTCTGAAGAAGAATCATATGGACTCAAAACGTTAACTCTGTTTTCTCTCCACAGATGCTGATGGACCAGCTGAGTTTTTCCAACATTTTCTGTTTTTTTTTCAGGTTTCAAGCATCTGCAGTATTTTGCTTTTTCCATTACCTCCTGGATGACACCACAGTGAACCATAAATAAATTAAGGATCGTCTTTGCCCCCTTGGAAGAGGATGTCCAGTCTGAAATCCACAATTCTGTCTGGTAGCTTGGAACCATTTTGAAACAGTCTTTAAACTCAATCCAAGGGTTTATTTTTAAATGTCATCTTTAAAACAGTTTTTCTAAAAAATTGTAATATCATAATTGTGCACCAAAACAATTGGATGTAGCAGTGCCTTCTGATACTTATTGCAGATTTCACACTTCTCAATAATCTCTTCTATCAGCCTCGTATACTCTTTAAGCACACCTGCAACTTTTAGCAGGAGTTTTAACATTTGACAGGCACGTTCAGTAAAATTGTCCATGCATCTTCAATATAATTGGCCTTTTTCTTTCTGATTCGTACCTCCTGATGCCATTCATGTTTGCCTAACACTCTGATGTAAAACATCAGGCTCTGTTAAAAGGACACAATAATATCCTGACTGAGGAAACTGCAGATCAACTGACTTTCCAAAAGTAATTGCCTTATCATGCTCCCTGTCAAGTTTCAATTGTGCCTTTTTCATAAAAGGTTTACTCAACCTTGGCCTCACTATCTCGCTATCACTATCCCACTATCTCACCATAGAATACATTAACACTTATAAAATGCTAACTCCGGCTGGAATACATGGAATTACAATTTTCTTTAGTGACCACAATGTGTTGTCGTCACCAAATCTAAAGGAAGTAGTACTCTCATATTCCTTAAACTTAAGTCGATCCTCACTAGTGAATCAAGGTAACATTTTAACCAATTTGCTCCGCATACTGTCATATAATCGCAGAATCATAAGATGGTTACAGCATTCATCACAAGGCTAAAACTCCTTGTGACAAGTATAATTTGTTCAGATTCATCATTATCTTTATCATCATCATCAGCCTTAGAATTCTCTGCATCCTGTGTCATTCCAAGGACCCTGCCTTTCCACTTTGGGCAGTTCATTACATATTGATACTTTGAGTTACACCTGAAGATCGATGAACTGGTCCTTGGACATTCTTGGGATTAATTTGCCTATTATTACTGTTTCAATTTTGTCTTCTGCTGTAATAACCAGACCTGCTAAAGGTGTTTCATCCTCATTTGGCCTGCCTTTAACCCTTCCATTGTATTGATGCTTGTGTCCAATATCTGGTCCATTTCGAAAGCTGGCAATAATTGAGTCCTCTATTCTTTATGTCAACATGGAATGTCCCTTTTGTTCCAAGAAGGTTGAAAGAAATAACAGCTTCCCCAGGAAATTTTGCAAGATAGCAGACAGAGAGGGTTTCGCTCTCTGAGGATCAGTTAGAACCAGAAGTCTGCCTATGTGTGGCACCTTTGCATAAACCAGCAATTTAAAAGCTATTGCTGTTCCAGGAATCCCCAATTGAATTTTGCCATTCTTTTATGCAATCTGTTGAAGTCCATTATATATTCTTCCCTGGAATAACCATCCGATTATCCAAGTTCAGCCATGCCTCATAGGCATTTAATGGATCATCATTCTTGTAAGGTCATTAACCAGGGGTCACAGAGTTAAAATGATTGGCAAAGGAAACAATAAGTGACAATAGGGGGAAAAAAATTACGCAGTAAGCTGTTACAATGTGGAATGGATTGCCTGATAGGGTGGTGGAAGCAAATTCAATAATCAAATTCTATAATCAAATTCAATAATCAAATTCATTAACCAAATTTTATAATCAAATTCAATCGAAAGGGAAGTGGATAAATACTTGAATGGAACAATTTGCCAGGCACTGTGGGGAAGGGTGGGGGAGTGCAACTGATTGGATAGCTCTTTCATAGAGTACGCCATACATAATTTAAAAGGCTAGTGGAATTTTAGCCTTTATCTCTAGCAGGCTGGAATACAAAGGAACGGATCTTACAGTAAAATAAAGTTCTAGTCAGACATCATTTAGATTATCGTGTTTAATTCTGGATGAAGCACCTGAAACAATATATTGATCTCGGAGGGGGTGATGTGTAGGTTCACTAGAATGATACTGAGGGTAACAGGATTAAATTATGAGGACATTGAGGAATCCATAAACTAGGTTGAGAAAGCTTGTATTCCTTTGAGTGGTGAAATGGGTTGGTGAGGGAGTGGTGGTGGGGAGGGATTGGGGGTTGTGGTAAATGGTGTTGAAGGACAGATCAGCCATGATCTAATGGAAAGGCAGAATAAGTCTGAGGATCAAACCATATGTTGAGAGTGTATGCAGACTTGTTAAATTGTACAGGGTAATAAAAATATCCCACATCCACCAGGCAGATATGGAACAAAGAATGTAGGAATGTCTGAGATTGGAAAAGATCATGGGGACCTATCTAGCAGGCCACAGTGCTCCCTAATAACGGATTCTCCATATTGGGGAATATTCTTATTATGTTTGCAGAAGGAACAATGAAGAGATTATTTTGAAGTTAAAGGCTTATGATTCATGCTTAAATATAATCTATTTGCCTTGGTCTCATCAGTTTCTAAGATTGGCAAGTTAATCGCAAACTCAATAAATATGAGCATCTAATTACCAGGCTTTGGTGGGGGGGAAAGGACAGGTCTTGTTGACTTTTCATAAGGCAATGACAAGATATATAAAATAATCTAGCTGTTGAGCTTAGAATTCCTTTTTAAAAAATGTTTATAAAGAGTAGCTACTGAAATGAAAGATGTCTGTAAATTGCAATCGATAACAGAGAAACCTAAATCAGAATGCTGTCACTTGCAATTTTCTAGATAATGGAAGAAACTTTGCATCACCTGTGGGGAAATGCCCAAATTCTCTATACAGCAAGAATAAAAGCAAAAAACAAATATACACTTAAATACCTATACCCTAACGTAAACAGACACACACATATACACACACAGACACAAACAAATGCAGACATGTAAATATGCACAAATTGACATTAAATACATATGCAAATGCAAACATGAGCAGGTATGCAAACACATATACATAGAAACTAAAATACATGCGCAAAAGTTCATGTAAGAGAACATATAAATGTATCTTCTCGTATGTAGAAGTACAAATGCACACATGGCTGGACAAATATATGGATATATATATATATACAATTGCACAAATGTGTATAGAGAATCATAAATAAGCACCAATAATTGCACAGTGCTAACAATCATGCACAAGTGGGTATGGTAGCATGGTAGTTATTTTCATTGGACTAGTAATCCAGAATCCTGGACAAATAGTCCAAAGGCATGAGTTTGAATGCCAGCTGGGGAATTTAAATTCAATCAGTTAAATAACTTTTGAATAAAAGACTATGACCAGTAATGGCTGACCATGATGCTACTGGATTATCATTAAAAAAGCCTATCTGGTTCACTGATATCCTTTAGGGAAAGAAATCTGCTGTCATTACCCAGTCTGGCCTATATGTGACTCCAGACCCATGGCCCAGGGAGCCACTCAGCTGTATTCAGGAAGGCAGCTCACCACCATCTTCAAAAGCGCAATTAGGGATGGGCAATAAATGCTGGCCTTGCCAGCAATGCTCACATCCAATGAATGAATGAAAAAAACACATATTTTTCAAATACTTAGGAAGATGTGTACAGACATATACAAGGATGTAAATGATTAAAAATTGCAGTCTTCCACATCTGCAACTTGTGAAGTTTAGAGCACTATCTGTAATGCATATTGGCAATTGGTGAATTTTCTAAAGGGAAACCAGTTCTCAGTAAGCTAAGCAAGGATGATACATTGTTGAAATGATTGGGGTAAAATGATTAGCTATTGATGAGCAAAGATTGTCAATATTGAGCTCACATGGTTTCTAACCTCCCCTGGCAGCTACAGTGTCCACTCTGATGTGTAAATAGGAGGATTCAATCTCCAGGGAGTGCAACAACGTAAAATCCCAGATTGGAAATGCACCGAGTCGGACACTATTTGCACATGGTTATATTGCGTTGATCACTCTTCATATGCGGGATGATTCCAAATTGAAGCTGATACGTTCATCTCAGAGTCAAAGTCTATATATAGAGAGAGAAAGAGAGAGAGAGAGCTGACTGAGTTCCAATCAGTTGACTGAAAGAAAGCGCCTTACAGGTGAGTCTCAACTGCTCCGAGTCTTTGATTAATTCTGATATAATTTTGTAAAGTTTCTTATGATTACAACATAAGCTAACAGAAAATTGTCTGTTTAATTAGTACTAAGGATTTTCAGACTTGTAATCCGTTAAAAATTTAATAGATAAATTGTTCTACTTCATTGGAGAATGATGAGACAGTTTTCCAATATTTTGTTTCCAAATTACATTTCATAACCAACAGACATTGTTAACTCTATTTGTTTTTCTTTTCATTGCTGTGAGTTGAGTCCTTTTAGATTTATAACCTTGTTATCTCTTAATGCAGATTAAATATTAAATTGTGTTTAGGATTATTGCTTATTGTTCAGTACATTTGGTGTCTCTCTACCAATAGTGCTTCTCTAAAGGACATTTGTAAAGTCCTGGGTGAAAAATCCCAGCCATGACATTTAAATTGGTGGTGTGATTTTGAAAGATTAATCAAACAGAATTAAATATTGATATTGAGGATTTGCTGAAAGCTGGTGTTCATCTTATAGATGATGGCAGATATCAAAGGGAATATTTTGTGTGCTGGGGATTGTAGCTCACTAACAGTGTGGGCTCTGTAGGATTCATAGTACTCCAAATTCTCTGCTCATTCATTTTCTAGTTTTCAGTTTTGATGATCAGAGCATTGTGAATACTGCGACCTCTGCACCCAATTGCCTCAACTCTCACAAAGTGGATGCGCACCACAGCAAAAGCTATGTCTCACGAAATTTACTCTCTGATGTCCATTTACACTTATCAAGTCTACATGGGTGCAGCTCCCTGTACTCAACATTTCTCCATATCAGTGATTGCATTCCTACCTTAGAGTCAGGAAATGATGTGTTCAAATTCTGCTCCAGGAATTGAGTGCGTAATCCAGGATGACATAATTAATTGGTGTAATGAGGAGATGCTGCATTGTTGGAGATGTGTCTTTCAGATGAAATGTTAAACTGAAATGGCACCTGTTTGTTCAAATAGGCATAAAAGACTCTAAGGCTCGTTTTGATTAAAAAAAAGACCAGGGAATCCTGCCACTGTTCCTTCCTCAGCCAACACCACCCAAACAGCAGATTAAGTGGTCATTCATTTCAGCTGCTGTGTTTGAGTTTATGAAAAAGTGGGTGGCGTCCCTTGCTACCTGTGATCTGTCCTGTTCACTTTCTGCCTTGTGGAATGAATGTAACCCAGGTCTAACAATTTACCTTAATTACAGTAGGTTGCTTATTTGGTCGATGTAAGATTCACATTAACATTACCATCTGACAGTTGGTGTCAAGTTTCATACACTAAACCAGCTTCATGCAGGCTAAACCTACTAGCTAAAGTGAGGAAAAAAGAAATTGCATTTTTATTACGCCTTTCATGACCTTGGGACATCCCCAAATGCTTTACAACAAAGGAAACAGTTCTGAAATGCAGGAGAAGCAGCAACCAATTTCCCACAAGGGGCAATATACACTTCTTTGAGTTATAAAGTCATTACGGCCCAGGTGGAGGTAATTCAGCCCATCCAGTCCGTGCTGGCTCTCTGTAGAGCAATCCAGTCAGTCCCTTTCCATCGCTTTTATCCCCATAGGCCTGCAAGTTTATTTCTCTCAAGTGCCCATCTAATTTCCTTTTGAAATCATTCATTGTCTCCGTTTCCACCAGCCGTGTAGGCATTTAGCTCCAGCTCACTACCATTCACTGCTAGAGAAACATCTTCCTCACACCAGCCTTCCCCGCCCCTGCATCCCTCACCTAAAACTTGTGTCCCCTAGTCCTTGTACCATCAACTAATGGGAACAGCTTTTCTTTGCCTATTTTATCTGAACCTATCATAATCTTGTACAGTATCATCAAATCTTCCCTTAATCTCTTTTGCTCCACGGAGCACAACTCCAGCTTCCCCATCCTAACCTTACAGCTAAAATCCCTCATCCCTGGAACCATTCAGGTAAATCTCCTCTGCGCCTCCTCCAGAAACCTCACAACCAGAACTGGATGCAATGCTCTAGTTGTGGTCTAATGAGAGTTTTATAAAGGTTCAGCATAACTTCCCTGCTTTTGAAATCAATACCTCTTTTATGAAGCCCAAGTTGCCAAATGCTTTGCTAATGAACCTCTCAATATGTCCAGCCACCTTCAAAGACCCAATCACACAAATCCTCAGGTCCCCATGAATAATGGGATCTTCTATATCTGCCTGAGAGGGCAGATGGGGCCTTGGTTCAACATCTCATCCAAAAGACAGAATCCCTACCAGTGCAGCACTCACTCAGTAGGGAGTATCAACCTGGGGCGTGCACTCAAGCCTTTACAATAGTCCTTGAACCCACAGCCTATTGCCTCAGAGCTGGGAATAATATCAGTGAGCCATAGTTGACACCAAATTCAATTACAATGGTGTAACATAGGACACCGACAATATCAGGAAAATGCAACACAATAAATGTAGATAGAAGTTTGAAACAGTTTGCAAGGATGGATTTTTTGCAGCTCTGGCCCTAGTTAAAAGTTTTTTTCTAAAAATTCTTTCACGAGATGTGTGCGTTGCTGGCTGGGCCAGCACATATTGCCCATTGCTAAATACCCTGAGAGGATGGCAGTGAGCTGCCTTATTGAACCACTGAATCGCTTGCTTAGCCGCATTCAAGAGCACCACATCACTCTGGATCTGGAGTCACATGTAGGCCAGATCAGGTAAGGATGCCACAATTCCTTTTCGAAAGGACATTATTGACCAGATGGGTTTTTAATGATAATCTGGAAGTTAAATGGTTACCCTTCCCACCAATAGCTTCTCACTCCAAACTAAATTTTAATTCACCAGCTGCCATTGGTGGGACTTGAACTCAGTTTCATTAGCCCAATTGTTTAGATCACAAGTTATACCGCAGCTGCCACCAGCAGCGCTGTCATTCCCACTGCCACCATATGCAACTGCGGATTTAATTTCCTTACATGTCTTAATGGGCTCCATCCTGCACTGAAATTCACCCTTGAAATGGAGCAGTTAAATTAATTCCCCTTCCTCAATGCACTAGTTGAGAAATCTGCCAGGGGATTCTCTACCACGGTCTGTCCCAAGCCTACACATGTCTATACACACGTTGGGAGTCTTACAGTTCCACATGTTCTCAGATTGATCTTATCAGCAGCCTTGTAAATAGGGCCCAAGCTATTTGCTCACCATGCAGGCTTGATGCTGAAATAGGGCACATCAAAGACATCCTGCAGGATAATGGCTACCTGATCAGATAATTTTGTGCTTTATATCCCGTAAACACATGAATGGCCCAAGGCCATCACTTTTGGCTCTGAAAAGTGCCCAGTCTACCTCAGATTACCCTGGAAGGGCAAGGTATCTCAAAAATTTGAGCAACAGGTGAAGCTACCTGTTTCATACTGCTGCAATGCAGAAGCAACACGTGTGGTATTTGCCACTAACAGGATGCTGCCATCAAGCCAAAAAGATGTTCTGCCTATCACACAAATGAGTAATGTGGTATATGAATTTCAGTCCCAGTGTGATGCTAGGTAAGCAGGCTGTATGTCCCAAAGACTGGTGGATCATATCAAACAGCATGTCCCTTCTGCTGTTCGCAACAGGCAAGATACAGACCCTACCCAACCAGCCCATGTTTACAAAACTCAAAACACATTGCCCAACATTAGGTGTGATTCCATGACTGGACAACATTTGTTAAATAATCTTGAATGTGCTAAGAATTATGCTGACAACCAATTTAAGATTGCCAGTTGGGCTCACAATGTGGAGCATTTGTGTGTACTGGAAGCTACAAATATTAATACACTGGACCCTGTTCTTTGCAGACAGAAATAACATGTACACACATTGTGCCTGTTTCAGCTAAACAAAATAAGTGACAGCCATTCATTGACTCAATTCTCAGGGCAATGTCTTGACTAATCAGGGTCAAGATACCTGGTTTAAATTTCAAACAATACTGGCAGTTAACTGGAAGTCACCATCAATGTGTGCATTCTCCATGGTAATGTCTCTACCAATCAGAGTCCACTTGACAACCAATAAGCACTCTCTCCTCATACAATACAATTGTTGTTTTCCCCTTATTGGTATTCTTGCAAAGTGTCCTGATGAGTGCAAGATGAAAAGTTTCGACATGTCTCTTTTTTCAGCAATAGTCAAGTTCTGTACGACCAAATGTCAAATTGTATAGATGTATTAAATGGGAGCAGGGAATAAATGGATCAGCTGATGGAGGGAAGATGGGAAGAGGTTTGTGTGGAGCATAGATGCCGGGAGGTACTGGTTGGGCTGAATGACCTGTCCCTGTGCTGAGAGTTCCATGTAATTTGGTGTAGGCATACTTAACTGGCATAGGGTTAATTTCAGTAAATTTAGGAGAGATTTAGTTGGGTAATTAGGAGTGAAAGGCTTGGAGGCAAAAATGTAATGGAGCAATGGTAGCCTTTAAAAAGAAGATGGTTCAGATAGAGTCTAGCTAAAAAGAGGGAAAGGAAGATCAACCAAATTGAGAGCTTCCTGGATGACAAAACAGTTAGAAAAAAGGATGAAGCAGAAAATAGGGCAAAAAACAGATGCCAGCTCAATAATATGAGGGAGAACCAGGCTGAATATAAAATTACAGAGTGGTGAAGAAGAAAAGAAGAGGAGCAAAGGGATAGATTGGAGGCTGCCAGGGCAGCAGTGCTTCTGATTAGGAACCAAAACAGAGATGTGTTGATGGAAGTAGAAGGCATGACTGAGATACTAAATGGGTAGTTTGCAGCAGGGTTTACCCCAAGGGGACTTTACCAAGACTATGCTAAATGAGGAGGTTGTCAGAATACTGGATATGATAGACAAAGAGGAGGAAGCAGAGAGGCTGGCAGTACTTTTAGTGGGTAAGTCACCTAATTTGGATGGGAATGCATCTGGTTTGGGCCTGAGGGAAGGGACGTTAAAAATTCTGAGGATGCTGACCACTATCCTCTTATCCTCCTTAGATCCAGGGTTGGTGCCAGAGGACTGGAGCATTGCAAATGTTACACTCTTGTTTACAAAGGGGGAGGAGGTTAAACCTGGTCATCACAGGACAGTCAGTTAATGTCAGTTGAGGGGAAACTTTTAGAGAAAAAAATACCCTGGAAAAATGTAACAGCCTCTTAGACCAGCATGGCTGAAAGCCAGCAGTAGATTTATTAAGGTCAAATTGCATTTGGCTAACTTGATTGAGTTTTATAATGAAATAACAGAGAGGTTGCTGGAAATGGTGTAGTTGCTGATGTACCTATGGATTTTAAAGAAGTAAAAAACAAAAAAACTGTGGATGCTGGAAATCCAAAACAAAAACAGAATTACCTGGAAAAACTCAGCAGGTCTGGCAGCATCGGCGGAGAAGAAAAGAGCCGACGTTTCGAGTCCTCATGACCCTTCGACCGAACAGAAGTGTTTGATAAAATATCATACATTAGGCCTGTTTATAAAATTTAAACCCATGGGATAAAATGGGCACTATTAGCTTAGATACACAATTGACTGATGGATAGAAAACAGAGTTGTGGTGAAAGGCTGCTTACCTCCGGCTGGAGGGAAGTGTGGTCTGGATTTCAGTATAAGGGCAATTGCTGCTTTTAATGTACATTTGCAATTTGAACTTGGGAGTATAGAGCACCATTTTGAAAGTTGCAGATGACATGAAGCTTGGAAGTTTAGTGAGGAAGATAGTATTAGATTTCAAGAGGACATAGACAGGGCGGACGCATGATCGATGAAAGATGCAGAAAAGTGTGACGTGATGAATTTTAGTAGGATGGATGAGGAGGGCAAAACAAACTAAATGGCCATGTAACAACACAGAGAGCTGGGGAGTGTTTGTGCACAAATCTTTGAGGAAGAAAGGACTGGCTAATAATTCAGTTAATAAAACTTGGGGCAGGATATTGAGGTCGGCGAGCGGATCATAGCACTTCCTGGCGGATGTCACGCTGGGCGGGTAAAATGGCAGCGCGCCCCCATTTGGGGGCGCCAATCAGAGGTGTGCTTGCCTGTGCCCACTCCTGCACTTGCCCCCCAACAGGGGGAAAATTCTTCCCTGGGATTCTTGTCTTTATAAATACAGGAATAGGCATGGAAGCTATACTAACCTTTTATAAAACATTAGTCCTACACCACTACCTAGACCAATTCTGGATACCACACTTGGGGAAGGAGGTAAAGCC
The DNA here is from genome assembly GCF_017639515.1 of Carcharodon carcharias. Taxonomy (NCBI): domain Eukaryota; kingdom Metazoa; phylum Chordata; class Chondrichthyes; order Lamniformes; family Lamnidae; genus Carcharodon; species Carcharodon carcharias. The sequence goes on along the minus strand of NC_054467.1, from coordinate 237,045,563 downwards.
TTCAGAGCGGGTAGAGAGAGATTTACTAGAATGCTTCCAGGGACGAAGGATTACAGTTACATGGGTAGTTTGGAGATACTGGTGTTATTTTCCTTTGGTGCAGAGGAGGCCAAGAGGAGATTAGATGGAGGTGCTTTTAACTGTTTTGGTAGAGAAAATAAGAGAATTTTTTACCAAGCCTGAATGGTCAATAATGAGAGAAAGACACAGGAGTGTTTACGCTTCCAGCTGTTAGGATTTGGAATGTACTGCCTGACTTAGTGGTGTATATAGTTTCAATACTGCTGGGTAAACACTTGAAGGAGGAAAATTTGCAGGGATATGGGGCGGTGGGTGGGACTAATAGGATTGCTCTATGAAAGAGCCAGCACTGACTCAACGGGCCAAATGGCCTGCTTCAGTGATCTACTATTCAATGATCTTACTTGTAGCCCCTGTGAATTGTCAGTGTAAGTCAGGAACATTCTTTCAATAACTTGTCAATTATAGTGACTCTCCTGTCTTTTCACCAGTTCCAGAAATCAAACATAGGAAGCACAACCACAGGAGCATAATGGCCTCCCAGCGAAATCTGCTCTTCCTGGTATTTCTGCTACTGATTGTTAACACTCAGTTTTCCAGAGCCCAACACTGGTCTCATGGTTGGTATCCAGGCGGAAAGAGGGAACTGGGTCTCTCTCAATCTCCCGAGGTGAGTCCTGTTGTCTTTGTATTTCTCAAACTTTGTACAATCTCAACTCTTTCTTGTGAATGCACCAGTCAAGAAGGGGTTTAGGTAACTTATTAAATACTAATATTGGTTAAAATACGCCAACTTATTAAATATTAATATTGATTAAAATATGCCAACTAATTAATATTATTAAGAGATCTTAACTTAAAGACCATTGAAAATATTGGAATACAGACACAAAATGCTGGAAGTACCAAGCAGGTCAGGCAGCATCTGTGCAGACAGAGAAGCAGAGTTAATGTTTCAGGTTGAGTAACCTTTCACCAGAACTGAGAAAAGTTTGACCTGTACTAATGGGTTCTAAGCAATTACAGAGCCAGAGAAAGTGATGGTGGGGAGCAGTGGGAAGGAGGGGACACAATAAACAGGAAGGTCTGTGATGAGGTGGAGGGTCGATGATGAAAGGGATGATGGTGCAAGGAGGGTGATAATGGGACAAGGAGAAAAAACAAAAGCTGCAGGTCTCAAGAGTCTGTAAATAACAAAAGCAGAATCACTACTGTTGAAAAAAATGGGAGCAGTGTTTATTATCAGGTATCATTGAACTCAATAGGTGGAATCCTCCCAGATTTTCACTAGGTGCAGTAGCAATTGGGTAAAACAGTGTTTTACCCGCCGGCTGCAATGGCGGACTTTCACGCTGTATCGTCCCCAACCCGACACATTAGTTTTGCATTCCCAGGAAACACGCTATTTCCATGGCGGGTGGGATCTCATTCGCCCGTCACGCCATCACCTCGCCGCTTCATCAAGCCAGGCGCCATATTTAAAATCCAGCCGTGTGCACACATCTCAGAGCTTCCAGCCCAGGACTACTGCAGGGAAGATGTCCACGAAAGGCTGAAGACTGCAGCCCCCAGGTATAGTGATGTGTCACTGGACCGTCTTTTGGATGCCATGGAGGCCCACTGCGATGTCCTCTACCTCTGCTCTGGCCACAGGATGGGCAGCGGCGTGACCAACCAGGTGAGGGAAGTGGTGGCAGTGGTGATCAGTGCCAATGCTGCACAGAAGAAGTTGGCCATCCAATGCAGAAAGAGGCTGAATGATCTCATCCATGCAGCTAGGGTATGGCAACCATCCCATCACTCTAAACTCACACACTCACCAGCCCATCACACATTCACTGGCATCTCACTCACTGCCAGCTCAAGGGACATCACTGCCCATTCTCACACACACCCTCACATCTCCATCTGGCCTCATCTCCTGTGGAGTCTGCCTCCTCAGCCCACACCATCTTGCACAGGTCAACATGTGCCCCCACACCCACCCTGGGATACCCCCTTTCCCCAGTACAGCTCTCATCCTGCAGCCTCTTCCCTTGCCTGAGGCCACTTCTCCCCTTTCACCAGTTAAGCCCTAGCCCTGCAGCCATTGATAAGCCACCCACATATGGCTGATCTGGTAGGTAGCTACCTTCCCTCAGCTCCCCCAAAAGTGAAGTGGTGCTGTCAGTGAAACCTGGCTCTGATGACTGTGAGTGCTGACTGAAGCAAGGGAGGCAAACAAACCTCGAAGTCCCGAGCGAAGTCCAGCCTGCCAGGTGCATGTCGCTTATGTGCTGTCGTGAAACACGTCGTCATGTTTTCCCGCCGACGTGGGCTGATGATCCAGTCTGTGGGGTGAGGGAGGGTGCGGGGAACGATTCCAGTGTGCAGGCCTGATAATGATATACTGATATATTACAATGAGGTTCCCAACGCCCGATGGCAGAGAACGCAAAGCCTCACCCCCCCTCCCCTGCACTGGATCGTCTGCCCACGTCGGCGGGAAAACATGACGACGTGTTTCACGACGGCACATAAGCGACATGTACCTGGCAGGCTGGACTTTGCTCAAGACTTCGAGGTTTGTTTGCCTCCCTTGCTTCAGTCAGCACTCACAGTCATCAGCACCAGGTTTCACTGACAGCACCACTTCACTTTTAGGGGAGCTCAGGGAAGGTAGCTACCTACCAGATCAGCCATATGTGGTTGGCTTATCGGGACTTCAATCAAATCATCCCTCACTCTTCTAAACTCCAGTGAAAACAATCCCAGTCTGTCCAACCTTTTCTCATAAGACCACCCACTCTTTCCAGGTATCAATCTAGTAAACCTCCTCTGAACCGCCTTCAATGCATTCCTTAAATAAGGAGACCAAAACTGCACACAGTATTTGAGGTGCGACCTCACCAATGCCCAGTATAACTGAAGCATAACATCCTTACTTTTATAAAAGCAAAATACTGCGAATGCTGGAAATCTGAAACAAAAACAAAAATTGCTGGAAAAACTCAGCAGGTCTGATAGTATCTGCGGAGAGAAAGACAGAGTTAACGTTTCGAGTCTGTATGAAGAGTCATACGGACTCAAAACGTTAACTCTGCCTTTCCATCCTTACTTTTATGTTCAATCTATCTCATAATAAAGGATAACATTCATTAGCCTTTTTAATTACTTGCTGTACATGCATACTAACTTTTTGTGACTCATGTACTAGAACACTTAGATCCTTCTGCACCTCTGAATTATGTAGCCGTTCTCCATTTAAATAATACTCTGCTTTGTTGTTCTTCCTGCCAAAGTGAACAACTTCACATTTTCCCACATTAAACTCCATTTGCCAGATCTTTGCCCACTCACTCAACCTATCTATATCCACCAGCAACCTCCTCATGTCCTCTTCACAACATACTTTCCTACCTATCTTTGTGTCATCTGCAAATTTAGCTGCATGTCTTCACTCCCCTCATCTAAGTCATTGATGTAAATTGTAAAAAGTTGAGGCCCCTTTGGGACTCCACTTGTCACATCCTGCCAATCAGAAAAAGACCCATTTATGCACACTTTCTGCTTTCTGCCAGCCAATCTTCTATCCATGCTAAAATGTCACCCAGTACACCATGCGCTTTTATTTTCCATAATAATCTTTGATGTGGCACCTTATCAAATGCCTGCTGGAAATCTAAGTACAGCACGTCTACAGGTTCCCCTTTATCCACTGCGCATGTTAGTCCTTCAAAAAGCTCCAATAAATTGGTTAAACATGATTTTCCTTTCACAAAACCACGCTGACTCTTCCCAATTGCCTTGAACTCTTCTAAGTGCTCAGCTATTACCTCCTTAATGATTGATTCTAATAACTTCCCCACGACAGACGTCAAGCTAACTGGCCTACAGTTTCCTGTTTTCTGCCTCCCTCCCTTCTTGAATAGAGGGGTTATATTAGCTACTTTCCAACCTGATGGAACCTTTCCAGAATCTAGCGAATTTTGGAAAATTAACACCAGCACATCGACTACCTCAATAGTCACCTCCTTTAAGACGCTAGGATGTAGTCTATCAGGACCTGGAGACTTGCCAGCCCACAGCTCCATCAATTTACTCAGTACCGTTTCCCTAGTGATTTCAATTTCACCAAGTTCCTTTCACCTGTTCACCACCTGATTTGCAGTTATTACTGGAATGTTTTTGTATCCTCTCTAGTGAACACAGAAACAAAATATTTGTTCATTTCTTCCACTATTTCCTTATTATCTACTATTAACTCCCCACTGTCACTCTTTAGAAGACCAACACTCACTTTACTTACTTTTTTCCTTTTAAATACCTGTAGAAACTCTTGGTATCCATTTTTACATTTCTAGCTAGCTTCCTCTCATACTCTGATTTCTTTCACCTGATTAACCTTTCAGTCATTCTCTGCCGTTCTTTGTATTTTGTCCAGTCATCTTTCCTGCCACTAATCTTTGTGAAGTTGTATGCTTTTTCCTTGAATTTGATGTTTTCCTTAACTCCTTTATTTAACCACGGATAATGGATCCTCCCCTTAGAATTTTTCTTTACAACCAGAATACTCTGAAATATCCCCTTAAATGTTTGCCACTGCTTCTCTATTGATCTATCCCCTAGCCTAGTTTCCCAGTTCACTTCAGCTAGCTCAGCTTTCATCCCCACATAGTTGCCCTTATTTAAGTTTAAGATACTAGTCTTAGACCCACTCTTCTCCCTTCCAAACTGGATGTAGATTTCAATCATATTGTGGTCACTGCTATCTAGGATTGCCTTTGCTCTGAGGTCATTAATTAATCCTGTCATGTTACACAATACCAAGTCTAGTATAACCTGCTCTCTGGTTGGTTCCAGAACATGCTGCTCTATGAAACTATCTCAAAAGCATTCTAAGAACTCCTCATCCAGGCTACTACTACCAATCTGATTTTTCCAGTTTATGTGTAGATTAAAATCACTCATGATTATTGCCGCCCTTTTATCACAAGCACATAATATTTTCTCTTGAATATTTTATCCTAAACTGTGGCTAATTTAGGGGGCTTGTAGACCACTCCCACTAATGACATTTTTCCCCTACTATTCCTCATTTCCATCCAAACCGATTCTACATCTTGATCTCCTGAAGCAAGGTCCTTTCTAATTATGCCCTCTTTAATTAACGGTACTACCCCTCCATCTTTACCTAGCTTCCTATTCTTCTTGAATGTCACGTACCCCTCAATTTTTAAGGACCCAATCTTTGTCATCCTGCAGCCACGACTCCATAATTGCTATTAGGTCCTATTTATTTACTTCAATGTGGGCCGTCAATTCATTGACTTTGTTATGAATTGTATGTGCATTCAAATAGAGAGCCTCCAGTTTTGTCTTTTTGTTACCTTTGTAACATCTAGTCTTGACTGTTGATGTATTCTTATGTCTTTTCTCCCTGTCCCTTCCTGCCGTTCTCTGAACATCATTTCTCATATTACTATTTTGCTCTCCTGTCTTGAGTATACACCTTGAATTGCTACTTCTACCCAAGTTTGAACCCTCGCCCCTCTTGTTTAGTTTAAAGCCCTCTCTACTTCCCTAGTTATACGATTTGCAAGGACACTCGTCCTAGCATGGTACAGATGTAAACCGTCCCAACGGTACAGCCCTCACTTTCCCCAGTACTGATGCCAGTGCCCCACAAACTGGAACACATCTCTCCCACACCAGTCTATGAGCCACACATTTGTCTCTCTCATCTTATTCGCCCTATGCCAATTTGCACATGGCTAAGGTAATAATCCAGAGATTATTATGTTTGAGATTCTGCTTCTTAATTTTGTACCTAGCTCCTCATATTGACTTTGAATAACCTTTTTCCTAGTTCTACCTATGTCATTGCTACCTACATGGACCACGATAACTGGATCCTCCCCTTCCCACTGCAAGTTCCTCTCCAGCCCTGAGCAGATGTCCCGAACCCTGGCACTGGGCAGGCAACATTGCCGCCTGGGCCCTCACTCTTTGCTGCAGAGAACAGTGTCAATCCCCCTCACTATACAATCCCCTACTACCACTACATTCCTTTATTCTCCTCTCACTTGAACTGCTTCCTGTGCCACAGTACCATGGCCAGTCAGCTCATCCACCTTGCAAACTTTGCTTTCACCTACACTGGTTGTGAGCACCTCAAACCTGTTTGACAATTGCAAAGTCTGAGGCTCCTCCACTATTGTCTGATCTGTCCCATTAGCTGCCTCACTGACAGGCACATCCTCCTGTCCCTCACTGCTGACCAAAACAGATGACCCTCTTGTAAGAGATGTGACTGTCTTCTGGAACAAAGTATTGAGGTATTTCTCCCCCTCCCTTATGTTGCGCAGTGTCTGCATTTTGACTTCCAGGTCAATAATCTTGATCCGGAATTCCTCAAGCTGCTTGCACTTCCTGCTGATGTGTTTGTCATGGATCGCCTTGGCATCCAAAAGCTCCCACATCTCACAGCTACATCATAACATGGATCACGGATTTGGGAGGTGATGCTGAAGTTGTTTGACTATATGCCATGGGGGCGATGGTAGCCTAGTGGCAATGTCACTGGACTTGAAGTCCAGAGGCTCTGGGCCTAATCCTCTGGGGACACAGGTTACAAGTCCCACCATAACAGCATGGGGTTTAAGTTCACTTAATAAATTTGGAATATAAAGCCAGTAATGGTAACCATGCAACCATTGTTGATTGTTTTAAAGACCCATCAGGTTTGCTAATGTCCTTTAGGGAAGGAAATTTGCCATTCTTACCTGGTCTGGCCTGCATGTGCCTCCAAGTCCACAGCAATTTGATTGACTCTCTTAACTGATCTCAAATGTGGTTTAGCAAGCCACTCAGTTCAAGGGCAACTAAGGATGGGCAATAAAGCTGACCTTGCCAGTGACGCCCACATTCCATGAAAGAGTTTTTAAAAAGACACAGAGAAAGGCAGGTCAGAATATAAAACAAAAACAAAAATACCTGGAAAAACTCAGCAGGTCTGGCAGCATCTGCGGAGAGGAGCACGGTTAACGTTTTGAGTCTGAATGACCCTTCAACAGAACTAAGTAAAAATAGAAGAGAGGTGAAATATAAGCTGGTTTAAGGGGGGGTGGGGGTGGGACAAGTAGAACTGGATAGAGGGCCAGTGATAGATGGAGATAACCAAAAGATGTCAATAAAAGGTCAGAATATAGCCTTGGTACTACTAGTAAGTTGGAGCACAAACTCTCTTTAAATTAATTCTATGAGGACAGAATGGCACTGTAATTAAAGGAGACTAACATTTAAATCATATGGGACTAAGACATTTATTTTTATTTATTATTTCATAGGATGTGGGCGTCACTGACTAGGCCAGCATTTATTGCTCATATCTAATTGCCCTTGAGAAGGTGGTAGTGAGCTGCCTTCTTAAACCACTGCAGTCCCATGTGGTGTAGATACACCCACAGTGCTGTTTGGAAGGGAGTTCCAGGATTTTGAAGTAGCCACACCCAAGCCACGGGTGTGTGGCTTGGAGGGGAATTTGCAGGTAGTGCTGTTCTCATGCATCTGCTATCCTTGTGTTCTAGACAGCAGAGGTTGTGGGTTTGGGTGGCGCTGTCGAAGGAGCCTTGGTGAGTTGAAGTTAGGTTCCAGATCAGCCAAATTTCCTATTCGTCTTGCTATTTTCTTAAATTTCTGCAGCTAAAAATATATATTAGTTGATCTGCGATTGCATTGTACATGTGGAGTCAAGGTCAAATGAAATCTGTTGAAGCATGTCTAGAGGCCTGGATATAATTAGATCAAGACACACACATGGAATTCAGTCTCCTTTTTAAATTCATATGTTCTATCTTTATCCTCATGGTCTTCATTTAAATTCCTGTGTCCATGTTTATAATGGAAACTGCATAAGTGAATAACTCACCCTTTAGGCTGTCATGATACTGCAGCGGCTCCACTTGGAGTAGGCGCAATTATAAGTTTAAAATTGTGGACTTTATAATGGAAAAGTTGACAGGAAATAAATGCAGATATAAGATTTTAAAAATATTAATATGTGATAGTGGTCAAGTGTCTACCAGCGTTGCCTGTGGCTATTTGATGAATATAAATTTTTTAAAGATTCAATTTATTAGGATGCCCTTTTGTTCTTGATTTCCATATCTACCCTATCAAATAATTTTAGCATTTTTAGCAACATCATTTTCTGATGGCACAAAGATTTGCTGGTATGGTAGGTTGTGTTGATGGGAGCGTAAAATTACAAAGAGACATTTATACATTAAGTGAGTGGCTGAAATTGTGGCAGATGGATTTTAAAGTAAGGAAATGTCATTGATTTCGGACCAATGATAAAGGAGAGATCCGAAACATCCATTCATTGGTGGAAAGATTGAGAATGAGAGGGAACAGATTTTAAAGTAAGTGGCAAAAGAAGCAATCAAATTGCAAGGAAAAACTTTTTCATGTAGCAAAAAGTTACAACCTGGAATGTGCAGCCTGAGAGTGGAATGGAGGCAAGTTGAACTGAGGTATTCAAGAGAGAATGGAAGGGCTTTAGAAATAGGGGCAAGGAGTACAGAAGCAGGAAAGTTATAGTAAAACTTTATAAAACACAGGTTCAGCCTCAACTGGAGTATTGTGTCCAATTCTGGGCACAACACTTTAGGGAGCAGGTAAAATTTACGAGAAAGGTTCCAGGGATGAAAGACTTCAGTTACATGGAGAGATTGGTGAAGCTGGGAGAAGGGTCAGAGAAGGCTGATAGATAGAGGCATTCAAAATCATGTGAGGACTGGACAGCATAGATAGAGAGAAACTGGTTCCACCTAAGGAAGAGTAAAGAACTAGGGCAGAATTTTCCCGTTTTTCCGCACACCGATGGGCAGTGACGTCAGGCGAGCGTCCCGGTGTCACCATGTGCCATCGCGATGTTTCGGAGGGTGGGCACGCGATGATCTCTGATGCACACCTGCCATTAATTAATGGGCCACTTAAAGCCCTTAAGGTGGCAATTGATGGCGATTTTTTGGCGCCCATGCGATCTTCAGGTCATTGCACGGGCACAATGGGCAGGCAGGTAGGACACATTTGTATAAACCTCACTGACGGGTGGGATAAGAGGGCTCAGCGGGGTCATGAGTGTGCTCTGTCAAATATTGTTTTTTCAAAGTTACTGATACTTGCCTGTGTGATCTGCAATACTTCAAAACGCATACCAGCTGTTTGGTCTGGACTCACAGCCTTCAGGTCAGCACTCTGCAGTGAGGGATCTTTTTTGGGCCTGCAGGTTTCAGGAAGCCTTCCCCTAGCCTGGGAATGGGAGCTGAACTCTCCACTGGAGGCATCTTCTCTGAGAAGGAAGGGAGGGCTTGAAGGGGAGGAGGCCAGGAGTACACATTCAGCCTCCAGGGGAGCCACCTTTTGGAGGACAGGCACAGGCACAAGAGTTTCAGGGCCAAGAGGTAGTCCAAGGTGGAAGCGGTCGCAGAAGATGCCACTATCCTGCTGCCAGGTTATACAGGCGGAGAAGCAGCTACCTCAATATGTCTGAGGTGCAGTGCTGAAGGAGGCTCCATCTCTCAAGGGAGACAGTCAACTATATCTGTCAAATGGGCCTGAGATTTCCGCTAACTGTGTGAGGGGACACCCCTTGCCAGTGACTCTGAAGGTCACAGCTGCCCTCAACTTCTATGCCTTTGGCTCCTTCCAGGGCTCAGTGGGTGATCTTTGCAGTGTCTCCCAATCAGCTGTCCACACTTGTGTCAAGTATGTTACAGACACTCTGTTCAGACGTGCATTGACTTTCATCCATTACTGTTGGGACCAGGCTAGCCAGCCAGAGCGAGCCAGAGGCTTCATGGCCATTACTGGCTTCCCCCGTGTCCAGGGTGCAATAGACTGTACACATGTGGCCAACAAGGCCCCAGCAGGTGAGCCGGGTGCTTTTGTCAACAAGAAGGGCTTCCACTGCATGAACGTGCAGATAGTGTGTGATCACAGGATGCTAATTCTACAAGTCTGTGCAAGGTACCCAGGCAGCTCCCATGACGCCTACATCCTCAGACACTCCCAGGTGCTGGGGCTCTTCAGTGCTTCAACCCGGCTGGATGGATGGCTGCTGGGTGACAAGAAGGTGGCTCATGACACCTCTCCGCCATCCAAGAACAGAAGCCGAGCAGCGGTACAATAGGAACCACACTCTACAAGGGCTGTGGTGGAGAGAACCATTGGTCTTCTCAAAATGCGCTTCTGATGTCTGGACCGGTCTGGGGGCACATTCCAGCACCCCCCCGGATCGTGTGTCGCTGATAGCGGTTGCATGCTGCGCTCTCCACAATCTTGTGCTGGAAAGGGGGAGCGCAGTGGGCAATGAAGATGTAGATGCAGTGGCTGTGGCTGCACATGATGAGTCCAGCAGTGAGTCTGAGGATGAGCACACACAGGGACATGCTGATGGGGTAGACGCTGACCTGGGCATACTCCAGGGAGGCAGGGACACCCAGGAGACATTAATTCAATAAACCTTCAGACAGCACACCACATATGGGCCTCCAGGACAAGCCTGGGCTGCAAGCTCCATACTCGATACCTGAGTGCAAAATCTGCCTGGATAGGAACATTAACTAAGGGCCTTGTTAATAAAGCTGAATGTCCCACAAATCACTCATAATATTATTGGTAACCATCCAACTGCAGAAGGAAAGAGGCACCCTCAGCCATGGTGACATGTCTGAATTTAATGGTGTAACAAAATGAACTTAAGAGAACAAAATGACAAAGGTGTTAAAAATCACACCAACTCATAAAGACCTCATTGTGGCCTGACACAAAAGCACCAGTGATAAACCCGTGGTGTGCCTAAGGTGTCTTATGTTTATGTTTTCGGGTGCTACGTCTTGGTGCTGCCCCCTCACTGGGCCTGGTATCTGAGACAGCCTGCTGACTCTGCTGTCCTGTTGGCCTCGATGACCTTGACGGCCGTCCACTGGCCCGTGGAACCTGTGCTGGCCCCGCCTGGGAGGGAGTGGCCAGTTCCACAGCTGGCATCTCCCCAGGAGTCGCAGCCTCATTGGATGCCATGGTCACTGGCAGAGGGGCAGAGGAGCTGCTGCCCTCATCCGGAGCGCCCTGAGAGGAGCCCGCAGAGACGGCAGGCAGCTTTGGACCTCCCTGCTCACCGTGGATGGATGGCCGCCAGGCTGGGTAACCTGGTGCTCAGACCATCTTCCACACTGGCACTGACCAACTGACGTGAGGGCTTGCTGGTCCGAATGCATCCCCAGGAAGCCCTGATTGGTCTCCTGGAGGAGTCTATCCATGAGAGTCGCCACTCTCTCCATGGAGGACGCATGGTTCTCGGCCATGAGGCTCGTTGTATCAGAGATTGTTCACGTGAACTCCTCTACCACGGACACCAAGTCAAGCATAGCCTCATGTATCTCCACCAGATGCTCCCACACACCCAGCTGCATTTCCTGTGCTTAATGCATCACGGATGACTCCAGAGGCACATCATCAGGCACCGACTGAGCATGTGCCTGGCCCCCTGCAGTCCTCCAACTGCTGGTGCCATGGGCACTCTCTGTCTCTGCCAGCTTCTCCATCGACTGTGAAGTGCCCTCACCACTGTGCTGACACTAGCTGACTTCCTAATTCTCACCAAGGTGCTTATATCTGCACTGGTGCCTGCCAGATAGAGATGGTGTGATGCTGATGAGTCTGTGACTTCAGGGCCTTCAGGTGTGAGAGTGGGCCTCTGCTGCTCCTCCTCCCAGCCCTGCTCCACAGATGCTGAAAGGAAGAACAAGGACATTGCATCAGTTAACATGGAGACAACGTCAATCTGTATCCCTGTCCCCCAGATCATTATGCACTCATCCTTCCATAAGCAATGGTCAAGCCATGTTGCAAACTTCAATCACTGAACATTCAGCACAGCCAAGGCTGTTGGAAGAACAATGATGACCTCAGCGCTGGGCAAACATACCTGCCCGTGGCACCCCAGCCTCACCGACACCGGTGGACCTGGGCGCATGGCGCCTCTCCAAATCTAGGGCCTCCTGCTTGAACCAGCTAAGCATTGCCATCTGGGCTGGCCCTCTGCCAGCCCTCACCCGCTTGGCGGCATTATGTGCATTCTTCTCCTGAAAAGGAGAGAAGAGCATTGATTAGTGCTACTTGTACCTGGATTCTCTTCGCGGACGGCCCACCCCGACCAGAGTGGGACATTGCAGGGCTCCAGTGCCTCCTCACCCTACCGCTGCTGAACACTCACACAAAGATGTTCAGCCTTTCAAACCCACCCCCTCCTCCCCCCCCAACCACCAACCCCCTTGCCCAAGTGCTGCCTACATCACATCAGGCACCACATGGTCTAACCTTCCATAGCAAAGGAGGCACAAGCACATGGAGTGCAGAGGACAGCAGATCGATCGGTGCCACGCCACCTCGAAGCTCCCCTCCCAGCATGTCATCACCCTGACTGTGACGTGTCCTGGAGTTCCAGCACTGCGCCTAGGTGCAGCTCCTCCAGGTTGCCCCCAACAACAGTAATGTGGGTCTCAGTGTTCCACATGCTCCGGGTGCAGAACCCATCTCTTCACCACCCTCTCAGGGTGAGCTCGGCATGGGCAATATCTGCTGGCCTACCCAGCGAAGGACATGGACACATGCCATCAATGATTCAATGCAGTCACTGCACTCATATTTGGGAGGAGGGGGGATGGTTTCACCAGGTGGGAAAGCCTACCTCCTGAGTTAAGTGACCAATGATAACATAGTACTCACCCTTCCTGAAGCGCTTGTGACACTGGATCCAGGTGCACCGCACCATGTCCCGGGAGCTCACCACCTCCGCCACCTCCTCCCAGGCACGTTTGGTCATGTGGGGGCCTCCTCCTCCTGTCCTGGGGAGCGAGGACCTCCCGCCGTGCTGCCACCTCCTCTAGGAGGGCAGCAAGGCAATCGTCTGAAAAACGAGGGGCACAGTGCCCCCCTGCCCTACCCTCCTGCCTGGCCTGCTCACCAGCAGCGCTCTGGGAAGCCCTTCCACTGGGCCATGACTCACAGCCTTTGAAAGGCTGCAGCAGCTTTTTAAAACAGGCTGCCGGGCCGCCATTGGACCTGGTGGTCATTGCAGCCCCGCCGCTGCCCGCCCACTCCTGCTGACCTCGGGAGGTGTATTCATGCTGGGCGGGCCTTAATTGGCCTGCCTGTGTAAAATGGCAGCACGGACCCAATCGCAAGCGGTGATTGAGCCTGCGCCCGCTCCCACTCTCGTTCTGCCCGCCCACCAGCCAGCCAGAAATTTCTGCCCCAGAGAATAACAATTTGTGGTAAATGGCAAAAGATAATATGAGGAAAAACCATTTTCCGCAGTGAGTGGTTAGGATCTGGAATGCACTGCCTGAGAGGCTGATGGAGGCAGATACAATCATGGCTTTCTGAAGGTGTTACGATCTTAGCTGATGTTAATACTGGACATGTCAGATCCCAGAATAAAACCTGGCCTGATAGATCCTAACCTTTTTTTCAGCCCCCCCCCCCTTACCTGGGGGGCAAGTTAGTGAGCAAAATCTGCTGGTGAACTTTTAACACAAAGAATAAAGCATTTATTAAACAAAAAAAAGGAACTATATTACACCAGGCAAAATGGTTGGAAAGATCTCGATATAAATGCAAGAAGACACTTCAAATTCCCACTATTCCTTTACTCCTACAATATCTTTACAGACGCAAAAACCAGTGAAGAATTACCATCAGGTTGATACACAAAGGCTTCTTGCTTTGAACTGGCACAGTTGCAAATAGCCTTCTTCCAGTGAATTCCTGAGCACTCACTTGATGCTTTTCACCCAACTTGTATCTCTCCCCAAGACACCCAAAATCCGCACTCTAAACTCAGTTGCACCTCTTCTAAACTGATTACTTTACTGAGCTCTATAACTGACTATTCAGTCAATTACTGCTCCCAATTGACTTGTAATATTTTCCTCTCAGCCAGCTGAAAATCCCTGTACTCACTTTCTGACACCTACTGAAGTTTCTTTTGTATCTCCTCTGTGTCTGTGTCTCTGGACCACAGTCATTGGGTGACAGTCAAGTTTTTTTCTACTTTCTGTTTTCCTACCCACAATCACCAAAATTTTAACCCATCTCTTTAGCTTCAGGAGTAGTAAAACCTCATTAAATATATGTACACATATATATATATATATATATATATATATATATGTACAAACAAACCCAAAAGACCCGTCCTTTCAGTCAGGGTCCATTCAGACTTCCTGACACCAAAGCTCACAAACAAAACTGGAATGAAACTGGAACTCTTTTGACTTTACATAAAACACAAAGATCAATAGGCCTTTACTACACTGGAGTACAAATGGTTATGGGACCAAGGCAGGTAGATGGAGTTAAGATACAAATCAGTCAAGATATCACTGAATGGCGAAACAGGCTGGAGGGGCTGACTGGCATTATGTATTAAGGGTTATGTTACTTAGACAATGATGTTAATGATGATGTAAGCAAGGCATCAAGGTCAGGTGGCCAAGAGACTCCAAGGGAGCAGGACATAGAACAGTCTATGTTCAAACAATAATGTACTTATATTGAAGACTTGGATATAAATAATTGTAAATAAATAGTTTTTAGAAATACTTAATACAAACTATATCCAAGTCACTCACAGAGTAATAGAAACCTCATCTAGCTAGACGACAACACAAGTAAAGGACAAAGATCCAAATCAGCCAACTCCTGTTCCCATGCTCATAAACACTTTGATTAGATCATCCCACAATCTGCTATACTCAAAGGAATACAAATCAAGTTTATGCAACATGTCCTCATGATTTAACCTTTTTAGCACTGGTTTTATTCTGGCGAGTCTACACTACAGACCCTGCCAAAAGCAATATAACTTCTTGAGTTGAGGGCTACTTATCAGGGTGGCAGTGGCCCCAGTGAGAGGCCAGAAAGCCGGGACAACCCTGTCTCAGCAGCCTGGGGATGGCTTGGCTGGATTCTGTCCAATCGAGCAGCTAATAATCGGGACTCCCAGCAGTGCCACCAGGAGCTGTGACCACTGCTGGGGCTCCATCAAGCTGGGTACCCACCTTGCTGCAAGGTAAGTGGGCTCGAGGATCATTGGGCTGGTCAGGCAAGCCCAAGCCAGCGGGTTGGTGGTTGTTGAGGATGGGGGGTGGGGGGTGGGGGTGGGGGGGGTGGGGGGGGTGGGGGTGGTTGGTGGGGGGTTGGCGGGGGGGGGTGCGGGAAGGGGCAGTTATTGCCACAGGATGTCTGATTCTGAAGCCCCTCCCCAAGACCATAGTGAGATAGTGAGGCTACCAGACGGTCTCCCCACAGTGCGGAGGGCCCACCCACCGGTGGTTAAATGCCAGTGGTGGCAGGAATAGGCCCTTAATTGGCTGCTTGGGTGGTACAGTTAACCTCTGGGAGGGAGGACCGCCCTCCACCTTCCCTGCCATTGACAAAATGCTGTGGCAATGGTACTCCATCCCCGCCCTCCCTCTGATTTGTTGCACTGCACCCCTCCACTCCCCCCACTCACCCAACCTCCTATTCCACTCCTGCAGCCCCCCAGGTACCCAAACTGAATGCAGTACTCTGGATGAGAGCTGACCAAGGGTCTATATTACTGAACCATAACATCCATCTTTTTTGTACTCCAGCCCCCTTAAGGTAAAGGAGCAAGTGATAATTACTTATAAAAAGTTGGCGAAGGGGAGGGGAGAGATAAGCTAATGGTCCAAGGTAATTGGAAAAGTCCAACTGAATGTTTCTTGTTATTTCCCAGGTTTCAGGAGAAATTAAGTTGTGTCGAGGAGAGGATTGCCTGTTCCTAAGGAGTCCACCTAAAGATGTGATAAGGAGCATTATGGTAATTAAAAAATTCTTAGTGATTGAGGAAATAAAAATAGTGACTTGCAAAAAAAAACTCACTTAGAAACTGTATAAAAATATCTAACTATTTTTGCTGATTAGAAAACGCGTTATGAGAATCAGCAGATTCACCCTGTCTTTATACTGCACCCCTAAACAAGCTTTACAGTGCTGTGTTGATGCATTTTACAGGTGTAAACTTTGACATCTGTCAATTATCAGTTTTAATTTCTTTTTTTTTATTCATTCACTGGATGTGAGCTTTGCCGGCTGGGCCAGCATTTATTGCCCATCCCTAACTGCCCTTGAGAAGGTGGTGGTGAGCTGCCTTCTTGAGCCGCTGCAATCCATGTGGTGTAGGTACAACCACAATGCTGTTAGGGAGGGAGTTTCAGGATTTTGAGCCAGCGACAGTAAAGGAATGGTGATATATTTCCAAGCCAGGGTGGTGAGTGACTTGGAGGCGAACTTCCAGGTGGTGATGTTCCCATCTATCTGCTGCCCTTGTCCTTCCAGGTGGTAGTGGTTGTGGGTTTGGAATGTGCTGTCTAAGGAACCTTGGTGAATTCCTGCAGTGCATCTTGTAGATGGTACATTGTGCGTTGGCAGTGGAGGGAGTGAATGTTTATGGATGTGGTGCCAATCAAGCGGGCTGCTTTGTCCTGGATGGTGCCAAGCTTCTTAAGTGTTGTGGGAGCTGCACTCATCCAGGCAAGTGGAGACTATTCCAACACACTCCTGACTTGTGCCTTGTAGATAGTGGACAGGCTTTGTGGAGACAGGAGGTGAATTACTCGTTGCAGGATTCCTAGCCTCCAACCTGCTCTTGTAGCCACAGTATTTATAAGGCTAGTCTTGTTTAGTTTGTGGTCAATAATAAACCCCAGGATGTTGATAGTGGGCAATTCAGTGATGGTAATGCCATTGAACATCAAGAGGCAATGTTTCGACTCTTTCTTGTTGGAGGTGGTCATTGCCTGGCACTTGTATGGTGTGAATGTTACTTCCACTTGTCAGCCCAAGCCTGGTTATTGTCCGTGTGTTGCTGCATTTGGACATGGACTGCTTCAGTGCCTGGGGAGTCGTGAATAGTGCTGAACATTGTACAAACATCAGCGAACATCCCCACTTCTGACCTTATGATGGAAGGAAGGTCATTGATGAAGCAGCTGAAGATGGTTCAGCCTAAGATGCAACCCTGAGGAACTCCAGCAGTGATATCCTGGAGCTGAGATGACTGACCTCCAACAACCACAACCATCTTCCTTTGTGTTAGATTGTGTTAAGTTTCTGGTACTCAAGAAGTAGAAAGGACTGCAGTTATGTGGAAAGATTAAAGAAATTAGGATTGTGCTCCTTAGAACTGAGAAGGCTAAGGGGGGATTTAATACATATGTTTAAAATTACGACGGCTTTTTTTTAGGAGTAAATGCAGGAAAGCTGATTCCAGTAACAGTCAGGTTGGCGACCAGAGAAGTCAGACTAAAGGTCATTGGCAGAAGAATCATAGGGGAAATGTAGCAAGTTGTTATGATCCGCAGTGCACTGCCTGAAAGGGCGGTGGGAAAAAATCAATAATAACTTATAAAAGGGAAATGATAAATACTTGAAAAGGAAAAAATTCCAACGCTGTATGGAGAAAGAGCTGGAATGAGATTCATTGGAGAACTCTTTCAATGAAAACTGGCACAGGCCACATGAGATAAAAACAAAAAAACTGCGGATGCTGGACCTCCTTTTGAACTGTATCATTCTATGAATATACACAGTTAGCCAAAGTGTGTTGTTGATGTTCATGTGATACTTGAATTCATGGCTATGCCTGAAACAAGAATAATTGTTATTATGAACTGTGGGTGTGCAGGGGTTGGAATTAACCTTAGGGAGATTATTAATTATCTTTACATTGGAAATAGTTCTTTAGAATATCTACAGATCTGATCTTTTCTGGATAAGTATGAAATTATATTAACTCTGTTTTTTCCTCTTCTTTTGCCTCCCTGTCTACTTCATAACATCAGACTGATATATTGGTGCAACAAATTCAGAAGAAGAAATGAAGTCCGCCTTCTTTTCCGATTGTCCCCGATGTAAATTGTAACCCTTGAAGCTGATGTGAATGAAAACATTTTTCCCAAAAATATGATTTTAAAATCTGCAAAGAGTTTGTGTCAACTATTAAAAAGCTCCTACTCCTACTCATGGCTTGAGGACTATCAACAGGTTCTGTGAGGCTGTTCATGTGGCATAAGTTCAAACACTACAGAGACGATTCTCCTTCTGACATTTTAATTCCTGCCTTGTGAAATAAAGGACTTTATTTTGCTACATATCGACACCAGCTCTCGAATGTCACTGTTTAAATATGGAAAACACTCAAGAGTCTGGGGTAAATGGTTTGTGTGTTTTGTATTATTGTTAAATTGTTATTCCAAGTTATGGCATTATTTCACACTAAGCTTAAAGCATCTGCACATGTCTGAAAATCTTTACAAGGTATTGTTTCCATCTATTTAACATTAAAAGACATTTGTATTCAATGTATACAGGGCATCGAGCTTCAGGTAGCAATTCAAGGTTTCAGGTCTTGCATTGGGAATCAGGTTACTCCGAGTTAATCTGAAGAGAAGATGGTCCTGGTTTCACACATGGGATCCATGGCACAGCTCTCTGTAACAGGGGAATACAACAACTATTATCTATATGCACTATCACCACCATTACATGTGCCAATCTCCAATATTAATAACTAAAGACATTTTTCGAAGTGTGCAAGACACTTAGAATAAACTTGGTCCAAACGAGCAAAAGTAAGAAGAAAAAATAAATAGATTTATGCAAATTGCTAAATCTGGGAGAAAAGAAATGTTATGAAAATTATTCCAATTCTAATATTAAATTCTGTGCTCATTGAGGTAGGGGCTTCATTTCTACAGTGCAGAATGCTATACAGTCAGTGTCAGTGCCAAGTATTCATAGGAAGGGTCCAACATGGGTTAAGTGCAGAGCTTCCTTTACTCTGCCTGTCAATTTTATTTTATTCTTTCATGGGATGTGGTTGTCGTTGCCTAGGCCAGCATTTGTTGCCCTTTGAGAAAGGCGGTGCTGAACCAACTTCTTGAACTGCTGCAGTCTTCCTGTAGCGAGTTGGTGTAACTTGAAAAGGCCACTACACTATTTCCGAGTTAAGAGTCAACCACATTGCTGTGGGGCTTGAGTCACGGGTAGGCCAGACCAGGTAAGGATGGCAGATTTCCTTCCCTAAAGGACATTAGTGAACCCAGGTGGGTTTTTATGACAATTGATGAAAGCTGCATGGTTACTATAGCTGAGACTAGCTTTCAATTCCAGATTTTATTAATTAATTGAATTCAAATTCCACCAACTGCCAGGTGGGATTTGAACCTGTGTCCCCAGGGCATTCGCCTGATTAGTAGTCCAGAGACATTAACACTACACAATCATCTCCCAATGATTCCACCACCTCCCAACCACAAATATTTTCTAAGCTGGACCAGGGCAGCACTTCCATGTTCCACTCCTTGTGGTTCAATCAGTGACACTTCCAATTTTGGGCTAAATATGTGCTGAATCCCACCTTTTTATGCTGTAGGTCCATGGAGATGAAAGGCTAGTTTGAAACTGTACAAAGTCATTACACCTGGGATATTTAGAGCCACAAGAGATGAACCCCTTGCCCTGTCAGCCTGGTTGGGTTCTGGAGCTGGGGCTCCATGTTTTCCCATCCTCCGCAACATCAAGTCCTCTAGATCTAACCAGGAACACGAAGGTATGTTCAGCTTCACCTGCCAGGCGTACCTTTTAGCAATTAGTGGATAAAAAATGATATAAAGGAGTGAACTCCCAGAATTCTAGTTATGCCCTCTTGGCAGGCTTTTCACTCAGGAATTTTATTAATTCATCTTTGCTTTTTATCTTCACTGCAAGCAGAAATCTTGTTTTTTTAAAAGACAGATTATAAATGGCCAGCTGGGATGGTGGCGCTGCACATTGTTTTAAAGCTGCATAGTCAACTGAAACAACCCTGGAGAAAACATCGTTGTAACTGAAGTCAAATGAATGTAAACTAGTTCTGATTTTAGTTGATGGAAAAAGTAGAAATGCATTATGCCATTTGAGCTAGTGGACCTAACGTAAAGGCACAACCACCCCCTTGCACCCACCCCTCCCACCAGCCCAGGCTACCTCCTCTACACTCACACATACACAAACACACCGGTCATACCTACTGTTATGAAATAAGGCCCCTTTTTTGAATAAGATAGCACTGATGAGCCAGTTACTCACCCTCGGTGCAGCAGATTCCTGACGATGCACATTTCCCGCCATTTCTACCGCAGGCTCTGCCAGTGGGTTCACAAGGGGAGGGCAGGTGGTCTTCCTGCTGACACCTCAGTGTCTCAGACGTTCCGATGTAGCAGCCAATCTCCTCCCCACAGCAAATGTTGGCTCCATAGCAGTGGCCCCTGTTGCTAGGACCGCATGACATACACTGGGAAAGAATAGAAAAGGGGGTGTGTCAGTGGTGTCAATGTCTTAATTACAGGGCAGCAGCTCCAGAGGTGATTTTCTCACTTTTCTCTTTGAAGAAAATCCTAACACTGTTTTTAAGAACGAATAAACATACACTTCTAAACTGCCTTTCAAAGCCTCTGGTGTTTCACAGCTATTGAAGAGTAGTCACTCTCATAGCGTAGGGAACCACAGCAGTAAATCTGTACACAGCAAATTCCCACAAAACAGCAATTAGATAAATGATTAGATTGTTTGTTTTAATGTTGTCACCGTCGGCTGTGATTTGTGAGTTCCTGGCATCGGTCTTCATGTGACTGAAATGGGTGTTTTAATGTAGTTGGTTGAGGGATAAATGTTGGTCAAGGTAACTGGCCTGCAATTCCTCAAATAGTCCCAAAGAAACTTTTACATCTGCCTGAGAGGGAATTTGGGGCCTCACTTTAATATCTTGCCCAAAGAACAACACTTTTGAATGCACAATCTCCTGGCATTAAAATGGGGAGTGCTACTGCTGTTCCCAAGACTGACTATAATAAATCTAATAAATAATGAGCAAATAAGACTGAGCTAGCTAAGTTTTGAGGGTTGGATTGCCAGGGTTCTGGAGTTGCATATGATCCTAAGGGCACAGAATGACCAATCTCATTTTAGGATTCCCCACAACGGCACCAAATTTGCAGCTACACAAATCCACAGTCAGGCTCAGCCCAACAACAGGAAAATTGGAGTGAGACTCCCTGGGGGAATCAACCTCACACTAAATGGAATGCAAATCTAGTTTGGTGTCACACCCCCCCCCACCCCCCTCCCACTTTAAAGAGTGTTGAAAGGGACTATTTGATCGACTGAACACTGCTTTTGAACCTACCTGAATGGACACCAGTGTGCTACCAGTGCCCATGGAACCAAACACTAGCAAGAATCACTGACTTCTGGAGAATGTGGGTAAGGGAGATAGACTGCAGGTGGTAAAACAAAATGTTACTGAGAATGTGTGAAAAGTGGAAAGGGAAAATTACTGGACTCAGACTTCCCTCCCCCACTGGGAAGAACCTTTGGGTTTGTAAACTCACTAATAGAGATAAAGATTCGATCATTTTATTTGGCAAACCTCCTTCTGTAATTAAACCTCGATTTCAGAGACTAACACATGCAATGCAACCAGAAAGTCTTTAAACAGGATGCAGGCACTCAGTGAGGTTTCAGCAGTGTCAGTCATATGGCCTCCAATATATTACAGCACCGCCACTACTACACTAACTTTGTTGTGTTCTGAATGTGGTCCCTAGAGGAGATGAGGATCATGTTGGAATGCAGGATGCATTTTGTGCAGGACAGTCATTGGCACTGAATGCTCGTCCCTCAGTTTATGACTGACCATGAGGTATAGACTTTCTCCTCATGGGCATAGGCTGATGGAGTTCAAGATTGGGGTATGGCATGAGCACTGACACTGGTCCTTGTACTGACATGCTTGCTGACTCTGGTGGGAATCGTTTCCACAATGACAAGCAGAGAACTCAGACTGAAGGCAATTGGCAAAAGAACCAGAGAGGCAGAAGCAAATCGTTTTTAACACAGTGAGTTATATGACCTGAAGTGCACTGTATGAAAGAAGGTTCAATAAGTACTTTCAGAAGTGAATTGGCTAAACTTTTGAAAGGGTAAAAAAAAAAATTGCAGGATTCTGGGGAAAGAGCGAGAGATTGGGAATAACTTGTTAGCTCTTTCAGCCATGCTGGGCCAAATGGCCTCCTATACTGAATGATTCTATGATATACTTAAAGCAAATGGACACTGTTGTGCATGTCCACATAATCCCTCAAGCTCAGAATTGTTATTGAAATACTGATCTGCAGAAACTGCCAACATAGTTTAGGGTCACCAACCCAGAAATTAAAGATTAACTTCCAGGTCACTGAGACAGCCCTGCCAGGAAATCATAGGAATGTTAAAACAAAAATTGTTTTTTTCCCCATTTTCTTTGAGCCCTTCTGTCTATTCATTATAAAAATATATTTGAGATTGGTAAAAAGGCTGTTTAACTGGTCGGGGCAGTTGGAGGCCAAGATTATTTGACAAAACCTCCTGAGATATGCCTAACCAGAGCTGGTAAGCTAGAGGTAGCTGCTCGACTCTGATCAACAGGTGTACAGAAGCAACCCAATGAAATAGATCAGTCACAAAAAGGTGAAATACATACTGGGATCATCAAATATAAATTGTACTCCTCAAGTATTAACATGATCACTCAATGGAATCATCAGCATTTAAATAACTAGATAGAAAGTAAAAGAAAGCTGCTCCTTACCTGTCTGATCTCCATGTCCATGATGGATCTTTTGCCTCCTACGGGGCAGTTGTTAATGTAACAAGCTGCAGAGAAATAGATGAGGCAGAGGAGGCAAACTGTGAGGCAGGCAGAGTGCATGATGTTCTACCAGTGAATCTGGATCCAGGAAACCTTTCAAACTGCACTGAGAATCTATGAATGCTCGCCTTATTTATACCCTCGACCTAACATTCAGATTATGGAGGTGCTATCGCTTTGCTAATTTAGCACAGGCTGAATATATTTTCTAAACTATTATAATGAACACAAATACAGCGCCACTCACGATTCACCTAAGGTCACTCCATAACCTTGATGAATGCTTTATTTTTGTAATTAGTGACAAAAGGAAATTAATTTATTTAACATCATGAGTGCAATGCATTTGAATCTGAATATCATTTTCCAATTAAATGTTACTTCCTTTGAACCTGACACAAGAAGGTCATGGTTTCTGTTGCACCTTTAGAAAAAGCTTGAGATCTGGAGAACCAGCAATCGTTTCCAATCTGTGTGTAATATGGCCTGATAACAATTCACATCACATTGTACATTTATCAATTTGGCCTAAGCTCAACAGGGAGTCAGGTGGTGTCTAAGTTGCAACTTTGTGACCACAGTCTACAAAGTTCAGGGGTCAGCCTGACTTTACGATAATGGCCAAACCTCAGGGTTGGGACTGTTATTGTGCAGGAAATTGTGCAGCTTAAAGGGGACTGGTCTTCTGTAACAGTCAATATTCAGAGGAATATGACATTTAGGAAGGATAGGAAGCTAGGAAAAGGTAGAGGGGTAGCTCTGTTAAAGATTACATTGCTACCCTAGGCCCAATCATCTTCATCAGTGGTAAATAGTTATTTATCAGACTGGAGGAAAGCATACTGTGGTGACCCCTTGAGGTCAGTATTGGGACCACTGCTTTTTTTGATATATTTAATGGCCTGGACTTGGGAATTGGGAGCATAATTTTGATGATTGCATATGAAACAAAGCTTGGGAATGTAGCAAATAGTGAGCAAATGTCTACTATACACTCTAGTTTCACCAATCACAGTTAGACCCTCTACCCTATAACCTAGTTGGCCTGAAACCTGAACTTGACCTTGACTCCTAGGGTTGCCAATCCTCCAGAAATGAAAGATTCATCTCCTGGAGACTACTGTGGCAGGCTTGGAGAAAAGCCACAGGCGCATTCAAAAAAGTGCATTTTACATTTTCTTTAAACACTTTTTAAGACCATAAAACCACAAGACATAGAATCAGAAGTAGGCCATTCAGCCCATTGAGTCTGCTCCGCCATTCAGTGAGACGATGGCTGATCTGATAATCCTCAGATCCACTTTTCTGCCTTTTCCCCATAACCCTTGATTCCCTTACTGATTAAAAATCTGTCTATCTCAGCCTTGAATATATTTAATGACCCAGCCTCTACAGCCCTCTGTGGTAAAGAATTCGACAGATTCACTATCCTCTGAGAGAAGAAATTCCTCCTCATCTCTGTCTTAAATTGATGACCCCTTACTCTGAGATTATGCCCTCTGGTCCTAGACTTTCCCACAATGAGAAACAACCTCTCAGTATCTACCCTGTCAAGCTCCCTAAGAATCTTCTATGTTTCAATAAGGTCACCTCTCATTCTTCTAAACCCCAATGAATACCGGCCCAACCTACTCAACCTCTCCTCATAAGGAAATCCCTCCATACCCGGGATCAACCTAGTGAACCTTCTCTGGGCTGCCTCCAATGTCAGTATATCTTTCCTTGGAAAAGGGGAACAAAACTGTGGTCTCAATAGCGCCTAGTATAGTTTTAGCAAGACTTCCCTATTTTTATATTCCATTCCCTTTGAAATAAAGGCCAACATTCCATTTGCCTTATCTATTACATTCTTAACTTGTACATTAGCTTTTTGTGATTCGTGCATGAGGATCCCCAAATCCCTCTGTGCTGCAGCTTTCTTCAGTCTTTCTCCATTTAAATAATATTCAGCTCCTCTATTCTTCCTGCCAAAGTGCATAACCTCACATCTGCCCACATTATATTCCATCTACCAAGTTTTTGCCCACCCACTTAACCTGTCTATATCCATCTGCAGACACTTTGTGTCATCCTCACCACTTGCCTTCCCACCTATTTTTGTGTCATCTGCAAACTTGGCGATAGTGCATTCATTTCCCTCATCTAAGTCATTAATATATATTGTAAATAATTGTGGCCCCAGCACTGAAAATGCCCTCGTATCCCAACTCTCTGTCGTCTATTAGTTAGCCAATCCTCTATCCGTGCTTATATTTGCTAATACCCCCAAAATCATGGCTCTTATCTTATTAAGTACCCTTCTGTGTGGTACCTTATCGAATGCCTTTTGGAAATCCAAATATATTACCTCTATTGGTTCCCCTTTATCTATCCTGCTTGTTACCTCCTCAAAGAATCCTAATAAATTTGTCAGGCATGATTTCCCCTTCATGAAGCCATGCTAACTCTGCTTGATTATGTTATGTATTTCTAAATGCCCTGCTATTACATCCTTTATAATAGACTATAACATTTTCCCAACGACAAATGTTAAGCTAATTGGCCTATGGTTAGCTGCTTTTTGTCTCCCTCCTTTTTTGAATGTTACACTGGCAGTTTTCCAGTCCTCTGGCACTTTTCCAGACTCTAAGGATTCTTGGAAGATTACTACCAGTGCATCCACTATTTCTGTAGCTACTTCCTTTAATATCCCAGGATGCAAACCATCAGGTCCAGGGGACTTATCAGCCTTTAGCCCCATTAGTTTCCTAGTACATTTTCTCTAGTGACGGTTATGGTATTTATTTCCTCTCCTCCTTTTGCCCCTTGATTATTTAGTATTTTTGGAATGCTATTAGTGTTTTCTACCATGAAGACTGATGCAAAGTATTTGTTCAACTCCTCTGCCATTTCCTGGTTCCCCATTATTATTTCCCCTGTCTCATTTTCTTAAGGGGCTTATGTTCACTTTGGCCTCTCTCTTCTTTTGTATATATTTAAAGAAACTCTTACTGTCCATTTTTATATTGCTTGTTAGATTACCCTTAAATTTTATTTTCACCCTGTTTATTATTTTATGGTCATTTTTTGTTGATTTTTCAAAAGTTCCCAATCCTCTGGCTCACCACTAATCTTTGCCACATGGTATGTTTTTTTCTTTCAATTTGATACTATTCTTAACTTCCTTGGTTAACCATGGCTGGTTTGTCCCTTCCCTAGAATCCTTCTTCCTCATTGGAATTTATCTTTGTTGTGAGTCAAGAACTATTTTCTTAAATGGCTTCCATTGTTCATCAACTGTCTTTTCTGCTAAACTCCTCTCCCAGTCCATTCCAGCCAACTCTGCCCTAATTTCTTTGTAATTACCCTTATTTAAGTTTAGCACAGTTGTTTCTTACCCAAGTTTCTCACTCTCAAACTTAATACTAAATTCTACCATGTTATGGTCACTGTTTGCTGGGGGATCTTTTACTGTGTGATCATTTGTTAAACCTGCCTCATTACACATTACCAGATCCAAAATAGCCTGATCCTTGGTTGGATCCAGAATATATTGTCCTAGGAAACTGTCCCAAATACACTCTATGAATTCTTATTCATGGCTACTTCTGCCAATTTGATTTTCCCAATCTACATGAAGATTAAAGTCACCCATAATTAATATACTGCCTTTTTTACATGCCCTCATTATTTCCTGATTTACTCTCTGTCCTACAGTATAGCTACTGTTAGGGGAAATATGGACTACTCTCACAAGTGACTTCTTCCCCTTATTATGTCTTACCTCTACCTATATGGATTCTACATCTTCCAATCCAAGATAATTTCTTGCTATTGTACTTATTCCATCTTGTACTAACAAAGCTCCCCCACCACCCTTTCTCTCCTGCGTGTCCTTTCGAAAAATCACATACCCCTGAATATTTAGTTCCCAGCTTTGATCTCCTTGTAACCATATCTCTGTAATGGCTATAAGATCATTCCCACTAACCTCTAATTGTGCCGTTAATTCATTTATCCTGTTCTGAGTACTACGTGCATTTAAGTGATGACCCATAACTCTCATCACACTCTGGGTATCATTACTTAAATAGCTGTCCTGCAAGCTGCCATATCCTTTTGCTTTGTTAGCTTATGTATCCCCCCTCCAGAACTCTCCACCATCTAGTTAGTTTAAAGCCTTCTCCACAGCCCTAGTTACTCGATTCGCCAGGACACTGTTCTCAGCACAGTTCAAGTGAAGCCCGTCCCACTGGAACAGCTCCCTTCTACCCCCGGTACTGGCGCCAGTGCCCCATGAACGGAAGCCCATTCATCCCACGCCAATCTTTGAGCCATGCATTTAACTCCTTGACTTTATTTACCCTATGCCTGTTTGCCCATGGCTCAGGTAGTAATCCCAAGTTAGCTCCTAACTGTTCAAATTCTTTTAGCAGAACCTCCTTTCTAGTCCTATCAACGTAGTTGGTACCAACATGGACGACGAAAACTGGATCCCTCTCCTCTCACTCCAAGTTCCTCTCCAGCCCTGAGGAGATGTCCTTAACCCTGGCACCAGGCAGGCAACACAGCCTTCGGGACTCACACTCACAACTGCAGAGAACAGTATCTAACCATTATACTGTTAATTATACTGTCCCCTACCCCTACTATGTTCCTATTTCATCCCCCCAACTTGAATGGCTCCCTGTACCATGGTGCCGTGGTCAGGTCGTTCATCCTCCCTGCAGTCCCCGCTCTCGTCCACATAGCTTGCAAGAACCTCGTAACTGTTGGAAAATTGCAGGGGCCAAAACTCTTCAAATGCTACAGCCTGGGTCCCCATACCTGCCTTAACTGCAGTCACACCCTACTGTCCCTGATCACAGACCAAATTTAAATGACCTAATCTGAGGGGTGTCACTGCCTCCTGGAGCAAAGTGTCCATGCCACGTGTCCCCTATTTGATGTGGTACAATGCCTGCAGCTCAGACTCTAGCTGCTCAACTCGGATCTGCAAAGGTTTACTACATACATGTTTGCTCTGGGATCACCTGGGTGACCAGCAAACCCCACATGCTGCAGCAGCAATGCATCACCCATCCTGCCATCACTACAGTATTTTATTTAATTTATTATTTAATTACTCTAGTATTCCTGCTCTTTACACTTGAAGAATCCCCTACTCTTTACACTTTATTGAAATTGTTTGTTTACACCAGTATCAGTCTGATACTTAAGCTATTTTAAAGAAAAAGAGAGAAAAAAAAGATTAGAGACCTAAACACAAACTAAAGACCTTACTTTGACTTTAAAGACTAGAAATACTCACCACTCCTACTCACCAATCAGCTGCTTTCCCTGCACTTGCATCACATTGTGGTTCACAATGTCACTCTGCCGCTGGTCTCACTGCAGGTAGGCCTCTCAATCCGTGCCTTTTATCCTTTCCCGCTCACCTCTCACTCAAAATATACTGCTTTGAGCCTTAGGAATAGAATAAACCTTAATTACTTACCAGATACTCATCAATTAACCAGCTTCTTCTCCTGTAGCAGAGCAAGAATCAATTCCTGGAAGCTGAAAAACTCAAGGTAAAAGCAATAAAATGCCTCTTTCCCTTCCTCCGCTTAACTCCCTAAAGTGGTTAACTCCGCCTATTGTAAGTTGCATTTAAGTGCTAAGTCGCACTAAGTTGGTTACTTATTTATGCTCCTAACACAAAAGGCCTTTCTGAGTCAATTAATGAAGATCCAGTATCAGTTGGTTCTTAATTAAGCTGCTCCTTCAATGGGATCCTTGATATAAACCCTGCTTAAGGCTGGCAACTGCAGAATTTAAACTGTAGATTTCAGTTGAATGCCAACTGCAAACTACAAACTACATTCGGTTTGTACAAAATAAAAATTTATATTTTCTTATCCAATGCAGTCCTAGGTTAAACTAGACTTTAAGGGACTAAAGAAGTTAAAGATAGTTTCAAATTGAAAGAAAAAGCATACAATTCGGCAAAGGTAAGTGGCAGGTCAGAAGATGGGTCAGAATATAAAGAACAGCAAAGAATGACTAAAAGGTTAATAAGGAGGGAGAAATCAAGGGCAGAATTTTCTGCCTGTCGGGTGGGCGGGCCCGACCCAACCTCCGGAGAAGTGGGCCGCGCCGCCATTTTACATGGGCGGGCCAATTAAGGCCCACCCAGCGTGATGTCCAGCGGGAAGCGCTATGCGCTTCCTGTGCAGGCGGGAGGGGGTTGGGGGGGTGGGGGGGGGGTTGGTATTCACATCTCTCTGAGGCTAAGTGCTGCCTCAGGGAGATCGATGACACTTTTAAAAATATGAAAAATAGAAAAAAAAATTCCCTAACATCTCCCCGTCATGTGACAATGTCACATGAGATGGGACATGTTCATAATTAACATAATAACTTTATTAAACATTTTAAAACCCCGCCGGTGGATGTTTTATTCGTTTGCCGCCGGGGCTCCTGGCCTGCCCACCAGGAGCCCCGGTTGGACAGGCAGGTACACTAAATACTTTAATTGATCTGTCACTGGCCTCAATTGGCCATTGACAGGTCGGCGGGTGCGCAGCTGATTTTGCTGTGGGCCCGCCTTCCTGAAAATTTAAATGGACCCGGATGATGTCGAGGGATCCAACAGAGGGCGGTAGCGAGAAGGGACCCAGAAGCATTCTGGGAGATGTCAGTGCAGTGACCGCAACTCAGAAGGGGAGCTAGAAGAAGGCCCCTTGTTCTCAACAGGAGGAAAAGCATTCAACAGAGGGCGGGAGTGAGAAGAGGGCGGGAGTGAGAAGTGACTGAGAAGCATTCTGGGGGATGTCAGTGCAGTTACTGCAACTCAGAGGACTGAATAGCTCCAAACATTACATTGCTGTAGTTTTACCATCCGTCCCTCCTTCTCAAGCCAAAAAGAAGTGAGGGAGAGGGAGAGGGAGAGGCAGTACCTTCAGACGTGTGAGGGACTCTCTTCTGAAAGTGGATTTTTAAAAAAGCAGCTGATTGGTGAGTAAATCCTGGTGAGTTTTTTTTCAATCTATTAAAGTAATTAATTCCTTAATACGGAGGTAGCACCAAAAAAAACTATATATTAGTACTGTACAAGTATAATTAGTCAAGAAACAAGGTTCCTAGCTAACGTAAACAAGGCCCCGAGCTGGCCTATTTTTTACAAGAGTAACTTGCTTAATTGAGAAGGACATCATGGCAGGAGAACCCATACCCATGATATGCTCCTCCTGCAGGATGTGGGAAATGAGGGACGCTTCCAGCATCCCTGGTGACCATGTGTGCGGAAGGTGTGTCCAAATGCAGCTTCTATCTAACCGGATTTCGGAGTTGGAGCTGCAGGTGGACTCATTGTGGAGCGATGCTGAGCAAGTTGTGGATAGCACGTTTATCAAGGTGGTCACACCGCAGGTAAAGATTACATAGGCAGAAAGGGAATGGGTGACCATCAGGAACAGTAAATGACTCAGGAAGGTAGTGCAGGAGTCCCCTGTGGTCATCCCCCTCTCTAACAGATATAACGCTTTGGATACTTTTGGGGGGATGGCCTCTCAGGGGAAAGCAGCAACAGCCAAGTTCACGGCACTGTGGGTGGCTCTGCTGCTCAGAGGGGCAGGAGGAAAATAAGTGGCAGGGCTATAGTGATAGGGGATTCAATAGTTAGGGGCACAGACAGACGCTTCTGTGGCCGCAAACATGAATTAAGGATGATATGCTGTCTCCCTGGTGCCAGGGTCTGGGATGTCACGGAGCGGCTGCAGGACATTCTGGGGAGGGAAGGTAAGCAGCCAGTAGTTGTGGTACACATTGGTACCAATGACATAAGTAAACTAAGGGATGAGGACCTGCAATCTCAGTTCAGGGAGTTAGGAGATAAGTTAAATTGCAGGACCTCAAATGTACTAATCTCAGGATTAATCCCTGTTCCACGTGTTAGCTAGAGCAGGAATAAGAGGATAGACCGAATGAACACGTGGCTGGAGAAATGGTGTAGCCGGGAGGGATTCAGATTCTTGAGGCACAGGGACCGGTTCTGGGGAAGGTGGGACCTGTACAAACCGGATGGGCTGCACCCAGGCTTTTGCGGGGGCTTTTGCTAGTTCTGTTGGGGAGTATTTAAACTAGTGTGGCAGGGGGATGGGTTCCCAGGAGTAGGATCAGATAGGTCAGATTCAGATCAGAAAAATGGAGTTAGAACATTAGCTAGGGATGTTGTGATAGACATGGAGTTACAGGAGAAGCAAAGTTTACAAAGTGTCCAGCAAGGGAAATTGGCGGGTTAAATTGTTTATACTTCAATGCAAGGAGTATTACAAACATGGTTGATAAGTTAAGGGCACAGGTAGATACATGACAGCAGGATGTCATTGCTATAACGGAGACCTGGCTATAGGAGGTACAAAACTGGCACCTTAATATCCCTGGTTATAGAGTCTTCAGACACAATAGAGTAGGAGATAAAAAAGGAGAGGGGGGGTAGCACTAATGGTCAAAGAATCATTTCCAGTTGTGAGAAGGGATGATATACTAAATGGGTCAACAAACGAGGCTTTATGGATTGAGCTTAGAAATAAAAAAGGGGCAGTCACACTACTGGGAGTATACTACAGACCCCCAAATAGTGAAAGGGAGATAGAAGAACAAATATGTAAACAAATTTCTGCTTGTAAGAACAAGAGGGCAATAATAGTAGGAGACTTCAACTACCCTAATATCAACTGGGATTCAAACAATATAAGGGGCACTGAGGGAAAAAAATTCATGCAGTGTGTCCAGTCAAATTTTTTCAACCAATTAGTGACAAACCCAACGAGAGGAGATGCAATTCTCGACCTAGTATTGGGGAATGAAGAAGGGCAAGTGGGTGAAGTGACATTTGGCGACCACACTGGGGACAGTGATCACAATTCAGTTAGATTTAGCATTACCATGGAAAAGGACAGAGATGTTTCCTTCTGTGCTGTAATCTTTCTATGGTTCTGTGGTTCTACAGCAAGCGGGCCCCGCCCCCTGCTCGCCGATGGCAAAATTCTGCCCTAAGAGTACAAGAGAAAGCTAGCTAGAAATATAAAAACAGATAGTAAGTGTTTCTACAGTGGGTATTTGAAAAAGAAAAGAGTAAGTAAAGCAAGCAAGCATCAATCCTCTAAAGAGTGGGTCTGGGGAATTAGTAATGGAAAATAAGGAGGTGGCAGATGAACTGAACAGATATTTTGCATCTGTCTTCACCGTAGAGGATACAAATAACATCCCAGGTATAATTGTGAATCAGGAACTGAAAGGGAGGGAGGAACTTAAAACAATTGCAATCACCAAGGAAAGGCTACTGAAAAAATTATTAGATCTAAAAGCTGACAAGTCCCCAAGTCCTGATGAACTTCATCCTAGGGTCTCGAAAGAAGTGGCTGCTGAGATAATAGATGCATTGGTTTTAATTTTCCTAGATTCTGGAAAGGTCCCATAAGATTGGAAAATAGTGAATGTGACGCCTTTATTCAAGAAAGGACGGAGGCAGAAAGCAGGGAACTACAGGCCAGTTCGCTTAACATTTGTCATAAGGAAAGTTCTGGAATCTATTATTAAGGAGGTTATAAAAGGGCACTTAGAAACTCTCACTGTAATTCGGCAGGGTCAATATGGTTTTGCGCAAAGGGAAATCATGTTTGATTAATTTATTGGAGTTCTTTGAGGAAGTAACAAGCAACATGGATAAAGGGGAACCTGTGGAAGTGCTGTGCTTAAATTTCCAGGTGCAACCTCAAAGATTACTATGCAAAATAGGAGCTCATGGTGTAGGGTGTAATATATTAGCATGCATAGAGGATTGATTAGCTAATAGGAATCCGAATAGGCATAAATGGGTCATTTTTGGGTTGCCAAGATTTGACAAGTGGAGTGCTATAGGGATCAGTGCTGGAGCCTCAACTACTTACAGTTTATATCAATGACTTGGATGAAGTGTTATGACACAGCCGATGGTAAATGTTGAGCTGCTCAAATCCCAAAGGGAAATTTGAAACAACTGTTTTGCAATTTGTATAAATTTTGAGATGTGCGCCTTGAATCCAGTAGTAAAAAAGACCATCATGTCTTATATGTTTCTTACAAAACTAAATTATACCTTTACTAATTTTCATTAAGGCAACAGTGAGACACATAGATTTCAAAAGACCCAGGCAAAGTAACACACAATACCCTGAAACAGTCAAATTCAAAGAGAGTTTTCTTAACTACAGTTCTTTGTAGATAGCCGCTTGAGGCTTAGATGCTGGAATCTTTTTCACACTTGTTTTAGATCTTAGGATTCCTGCTCTTACACACAGCCTTCTCTCCTTTAACCATATTTTCCCCTTTGAATGCAAATTCCCATTGTTTCACTATGTCTTAGGACTTTAACTCTCTAATAATAAAAATCTCTCATAGTACCAATTTTACTTGTAATCTTTGAGAAAAAATAGACACACTGTTTCTTTCCTCCTCCTGGCTAAGTGAAACATTTCACCCCTCCTTTAAAATCAATCTAGCCTGGTTTATTTAAAAATGCAAATGTTCCCTTGACACCTATGTTTATCTAGTTAACATTTCAAACTTGGCTTATTTTCTGCTTCATCAAAGCCTTCAGACCAGCTGCCTTTAATTCAATTAAGTCCCACACATGAAGGCATAGACACAGACCCCAATATTACTCTACATTATAAAAAATTCCAATAACATTATAAAAATGATCACATCTTCCTGGCAGAAGGGACTGAATGTGTGGAAGCTAAATTTGCTGATAACACAAAGGTAGGTAGTAAATTGTGAAGAGTTCATAAGGAGACTGCAAAGAGATATAGATGGGTTAAGTGAGTGGGCAGAAATTCCCCCCCTGATTCCCATTGACTCCTGTACTGATAGGGCTCCTTGATGCCACACTCGGTCAAATGCTACCTTGATGTCAAGGGTAGTCACTCTCACCTCTGGAGTTCAGCTCTTTTGTCCATGTTTGAACCAAGGATGTAATGAGATCAGGAGCTGATTGGCCCTGGTGAAACCCAGACTGGGTGTCAGGTTATTGCTAAGCAAGTGCCACTTGATAGCACTGTTGATGTCGCCTTCCATCACTTTACTGATGATCGAGTGTAGACTGATGGGGCAGTAATAGGCCAGGTTGGATTTGTCCTGCTTTTGTGTACAGGACATACCTGGGCAATTTTCCACATAGACGGGTAGATGCCAGTTTTGTCGCTGTACTGGATCAACTTGGATAGGAGCACAGCAAGTTCTGGGGCACAAGTCTTCAGTACTATTGTCTGAATATTGTCAGGGCTCATAGCCTTTGCACTATCCAGTGCCTTCAGCTGTTTCTTGATATTATGTGGAGTGGATCGAATTGGCTGAAGACTGACACCCTGTGATGCTGGGGACCTCCGGAGGAGGCCGAGATGGATCATCTACTCAGCACTTCTGGCTGAAGGCTGTAGCAAATGCTTCGGCCTTATCTTTTACACTGATGTGCTGGGCTTCTCCATCATTGAGGATGGGGATATTTGTGGAGTCTCCTCCTCCAGTAAGTTGTTTAATTGTTCACCACTATTCACGACTGGATGTGGCAGGACTGCAGAGCTTAGATCTGATCCATTGGTTGCGGGATCGCTTAGCTCTGTCTATCACTTGCTGCTTATGCTGTTTGACACGCAAGCCGTCCTGTCTTATAGATTCACCAGGTTGACAGCTCATTTTTAGGTATGCCTGGTGCTGCTCCTGGCATGCCCTCCTGTACTCTTCATTGAACCAAGTTGATCCCCTGGCTTGATGGTAATGGTAGAATGGGGAATATGCTGGGCCATGTGGGAAAATGTGAACTTACTCACTTTGTCATGAAAAATACAAAAACAGCATACTGTTTCAATGGAGAGAAATTGCTGAGGGATCTGGGTGTCCTGGTACGTGAAGCACAAAAAGTTTGTACGCAGATACAGCAAGTGATGAGGAAGGCAAATTGAATGTTGTCGTTAATTGCAAGGGGAACGGAATATAAAAATAGGGAAGTTTTGCTGCTCTTGTACAGGACATTGGTGAGACAACATCTGGAGTATTGTGTACAGTTTTGGTCTCCATATTTAAAGTAAGATATAAATGTGTTAAAAGTAGTTCAGAGAAGGTTCACTCGACTGATACCTGGGATGCAGGGCATTATCTTATGAAGAAAGGTTAGACAATCTGGGCATCCATTGGTGTTTAGGAGATTGAGAGGTGATCTAATTGAAACATATAAGATTCTGAGGAGACTTGACAGAGTGGATGCTGAAAGGATGTTTCACCTTATGGAAGAATCTAGAACTAGGGGACACAGTTTAAAAATAAAGGGTTGCCGATTTAAGACAGAGATGAGGAGAAATTTTTTCTCTCAGAGGGTTGTGAGTCTTTGGAAATCCCTTCCCTAGAGAGTGATGGAGGCTGGGTCATTGGTTATTTTTAAGGCAGAGGCAGATAGATTCTTGACTAACAGAGGAGTCAAAGGTTATTCGGTGTAGATGGAATGTGGAGTTGAGGCCACAATCTGATCAGCCATGATCTTATTAAATGGTGGAGCAGGCTTGAATGGGCCAAATGGCCTACTCCTGCTCCTAATTTGAATGTTTGTAAGTCTATCTTGTAATATAAGAGCATAAGAAACATGAGCAGGAGTTGGCTATAGGATCCCTCGACCCTATTCTGCTATTTAATACAATTATAGGTCACCTGGGAATTTGCCTCAACTCCACTTTCCTGCCTATTCCCCATAAACTCTATACCTCTTGATTCCGCTGTAGTTCAGGAATTTGTCTGATTCAGCCTTGAATATATTCAATGACTCAGCTTCCACTGCTCTCTGGGATAGAGAATTTCAAAGATGAATGACCCCCCCGAGAGATGACTCTCTCCTAGTTCCAGATTCCCCATAAGGGGAAACATCCTCTCAGCATCCACCCTATCACCACCCCCACTCCCCTCAGAATCTTATCTGTTTCAGTAAGATCACATCTCATTCTTTTAAACTCCAAAGGGTATGGACATAACCTGCTACATAACCTGCTCAACCTTTCCTCATGAGACAACTCCCTCATCCCAGGAATCAACCCGGTCAACCTTGACTGAACTACATCCACTACAAGTATATCCCTCCTTAAACAAGGAAACCAAACTGTACTTAGTACCCTAGGTGAGGCCTCATCATTACTCTGTCCAGTTGTAGCAAGACTTCCTGATTTTTACACTCCATTCCCCTTTTAATAAAGACTAACATTCCATTTGCCTTTCTAATTGCTTGCTGTACCTGCATGCTAACTTTTTATGATTCATGTATGAGGACATCCAGGTCCCTCTGTACCACAACATTCTGTAGTCTCTCTCTCCATTTAAATAATATTCTGCTTTTCTATTTTCCCCATCTAAGCGAACAACCTCACATTTTCCCACATCTGTCAAAATTTTGCCCACTTGCCTAACCTATCTATATCCCTTTGCAAACACTTGGCGTGGAATTGTCCAGTCCTGTTGATGGCAGGCTTCATGGCAGGCAGGGTGGGGAGAATACGGTGCGAGTGGCAGAAATTGGTATCACGCTGGCATGAAATCACTGTGGGCTCATCCGATGGTGTGCGCCATGGTGGAACGTGAATCCCGCTGGAGGTCGACGTGAACATGATTTGCTAGTGGGATGCAAATTAAGGTCTGACCAGAGTTCTCCCCCACCAATGCCTGACTTACTGATAAACTGGCGAGAAAACATGGCCAGCCCAGAACACATCTGGACAAAAATCACGCGCAGAAGTTGGGACTTATCTTTAGGGCCTTGCCCAGATCGCTGACATCTGAGGAGTAGTAGATGCTGGAGCCTTACAACTACCGGATCTTGGAGGAACATGTACATCGCGTGCCGGGTGGATCCTCATGCGCATGTCTCCACCACCAAGCAGCTCTCGGAAGGTGGGAGATCTCTGTTGATGCTTCGGGCCTATTTCGGAACATCACGGTCTTGCCATGGGGTGCTAGGGGTGATTGGTGAAGTTGTGGGGGGAGAGGAAGGTCCAGCTGTGAGAGGGAAAGGAAAGTATATGGGGGGAGGGGTGGGGCGAGGGTTGGGGGTGAGGTTAGGAGGAGGGGGTGAAGGTGTCAGGGAGGTGAGGTTGGGAAGGGGGAACGAAGGTGTCGGTGGAGTGAGGTTCGGATGGGATTGAAGGTGTCAGGGAAGGAGGGACTACGGGGGGAGGAGGGTGCAACAGGGAGAATGCTACAAATGGGAAATTTGGTGTAAGGGGGAAGGAAGGTGTAAGGGAGGGAGGAGGGAGTACAGAGAGAAGAATGTGTCCGGGATGAGGAGAATATTCAGATAGAGGAAGGTGTCTATAGGAGGAGGGGGTAAGGGTGGAGGAGGGTGTAAGGGGGGGAATGTCCAGTTGAATGTGCAAGAGAGGGGTCTGTGGAATCAATGAGTGCCTCCTGGGGAGTGAACTGAGGGTGGGCCTGGCATGAGGGAATGGAGGGTTTAAGAGGGGTCAGAGGGAGCCGGTAGGATAGGGGAGTGAGGGTGCGTTGTTAATGGCAGAAGGGGCAGCGAGGGTGGTTGGTGGGGACGCAGAGGCAGACACGGACCCTGAGGTTGAGAAGGAGGAGGTTGGGAAGGTCAATGTGGTTGAGGGTTGGGTTCTCTGGGAGGTAGGGAAAGTGCACCGTTCACCTGGACATCCTGGAAAGACAAGGGTTCAGGTTGGCAGGTGACGGCGGGGAGGTGGAAGGTGATGCTGGGAGATCCACAGTGATGGGGGAAAGGTGACTAGGGGAAGGGAAAGGACAGGGGCGCTGATCAAAAACCTGACTATGACCATCGTTGTTGAAATTGAAAGTGAGAGGAGCCTCGTGTTGGATGGGCACAGGCGCTGCAAGGGAGTGTGATCAGTCGGCAGATGCAGGTCAGCTCAGATGGACAATTGAAAGAGAACCCCAGCAGGCAGCATTGAAAATGCTCGGGACAGTGAGATGAGTGTGATGGAGGAAGGCTCCACATGTGTGGGAGAGTGCTTGCCCAAGGCTCCGAAAGGCCCTGCCATATACACACATCTCTCTCCAGAGTCACTCGTGGTCCGGCTGCGTGCAGCTGAACTGCTAGTGGGGGAAATGCAGGGGGAGGACTCAGGAAGCCTGTCAATGAAGCTGAAAAACAACATTACACATTATTCAGTGAAGGTGAATATATTTTCAGATTATAAAGTGACAGGATGTGTTCCCCCGTGCATCCACTTGTGATCAGAATTTCTTAACTTTTCTAGGCTTACCACTTCTTCTAGTTGCTGCCCTGACATCCACAGGAGGGGTGGAGACAGCCTGTGCAATGGTTGGCCCGGTTGCTCTGATGACTTTGGCGTGTGCTCTCTGGAGAGCAGAGGCCTTGAGGGCCCCGGCTTGCTTTGACTGTCCTCCTGTGGGCCAGCTGCTCCCTCTGCAGTGACAGAGGACGAGGTTGACAGGGTCACAGGCAAAAGAGGCTCAGAGGGAGCAGACAGCCTCTGACACTCCATGGGTTTCCAGCCGCTGCTCTTCCTCCCTTTGGGTGCTCAAGAGCCCCGGCCTGACTCTTTGAGGGAAGGAAGACCTAGAGGGACGTTGAGGTGCTTGTTTCCCTCTCATGAGGAACTCAGTCATGGCTGCCGCAATAGAGTGCAGGTCTGCGCGCATCTCTGTGTTCTGCTGGACTAGGGTCTCCATGACATCTGCCATCCTCCCCATGGAGACCTTCATACGTGCACATGTGGGCACCACTTCATCAGAGAGCAGGTGGACGCACTCCTCTGATTCGTGTGCCACTCTGTTGAGGGCTTCCAACAACCCTGCATGATGTTCCTCCGCCTTCTGCTGACTCTCCAGGATGAGTTGAAAGGCCAAATCCTAAGGCCCATCATCTGACTTGGATCTCACAGATGCCTCTTCCCCAGGTGTCCTCTGAGTGCCAAGGAGTTCGACTGTACCTGCCTCCTCTTGCTGCGGACACATGTCCATGCAGTGACCACCAGATTGTGAACCTGAGCCTGCTCTAGATCTAAGTCCCACTGAGGTGTTTGTCTCTGTGCTGGTGGAGGGTGTGGGTAGGCGCTGTGATGCGTCTTCCAGACTGCTTATTTCCAGCTCTTCAATGGAGGAGGTGTCCTCTTGGCTGGAGGTAAGGATGATGTGGTTGGATATGAGGGAATGGCTGGCTGAGGGTGTCGGTCGCTTGGCAGAGGTCCCTGTGAACCAAAATGGCAGCAGGGTCAAAAGCAGGAGAGAGAGCACTCACAGTTGCATTGAGAGAGGGATGATGTGGCGCAGGATCCTCACGAGGGTGATCGCCGCTGAGCTCACTGTAAGTAACTTCTGGTACTTGAAATGTGCATTTTTCCTTCTTTAACGTATGTCTAGGTATCTGACCACTCAGGGAAGTCCTTGCAAAAGACCCTCCGTTGTTCTCTGGAAGATAGCGCACACAGACAATACTCCAAAAGATAGGCGCGTGTACTGATGAAGACCTTGTATGTGTTAATAGTCACGTATTCTCTCGACTTGCTATCCAGTTCTAATTATTAGTAAATGTGGCTCATATCCAATTTTGTATAGAATTTGCCTCCAGTTAGCTTTGTCTATCCTTGGTAGGGGGTATTTGTCTGGTTTTGCTGCCTTATTTATGGTCAATTTCTAGTCCCCACAAATGTGTATGGTTTGGTCAGGCTTAACCATTGAAGCTATGGGTGCTGCCCATTCTAAGAATTGGACAGGTTGGAAGATACCCAGCTTTTCTAACCGGCACAGTTCTGCATCTTCCTTCTCCTTCAACGCATGAGGCACAGGTCTGGCCTTAAAAAAATATGGTGTCACCTGAGGATCCACATTCTATTTTTATTCATTCACGGGATGTGGGCTTTGTTGGCTAGACCAGCATTTATTGCCCATCCCTAGTTGCCCTTGAGAAGGTGGTGGTGAGCTGCCTTCTTGAACCGCTGCAGTCCATGTGGTGCAGGTACACCCACAGTGCTGTTATATCTTGGCCTGCCCGTCTTTTAACTTCCTTAATTCATCCGGAAGTACCATGTCATATTTCCTTAGCAGTTCAGGAACTCCTCCTGTTTTCAGGTGAAATAGCTCAGACCAGTCCAGTTTGATTTTCTGTAACTAGTCTCAGCCTAAAAGATTGGATCCTCCTCCTGTCACTATTATCATAGGCAGCTGGACTGTCTGTTGCCTGTAAGAAACAAAAAATAAAAAATACCTGGAAAAACTCAGCAGGTCTGGCAGCATCGACAGAGAAGAGCACAGTTGACGTTTCGAGTCCTCAATACCCTTCAACAGTTCTGTACTCTTCTCCGCCGATGCTGCCAGACCTGCTGAGTTTTTCTGGTATTTTTTATTTTTTGTTTTGGATTTCCAGCATCCGCAGGTTTTTGTTTTTATCTATGTTGTCCATAAGACACTGGTACTGTGGTGATGGCCTTTACTTGAATAGATTCTTTAACTTAGCAAAAACAGAATTACCTGGAAAAACTCAGCAGGTCTGGCAGCATCGGCGGAGAAGAAAAGAGTTGACGTTTCGGCTTAGCGGTTGTCCACTCCTTCATTAAGGTGTTTGAAAGTGTGCTCTCCCACCACTGTAACTGAGGCACCCGTATCCACCTCTATTGTTAGCAGCTTCTCATTAACTTGGATTGTGACAGTGATAGGACTGGTTTTTACAGCGGCTATGTCAGTGTTGGCAGCTTCACGTTCTGCTGCATTTTTTAATTGTTATGTTGGTTTGCTGCTTTATGGGCTGTTTCGACTTTGCCCTGCATTGCCTTACTATGTGACCTTTTTTATGGCAGTAAAGGCATTCTGCCTCCTTAAATTTACAGGAGTCCAGTCCATGGGCACCTCCACATCTATAACAAATTAACCTTGGAGTTGCTGCTGAAGTGTTCCTACTAGGCCTTCTCGTGTTTCTAACAGAGGGGGACATTGCATCTCCCTTCGATGCTGTGGCTCTGGTTTTCACACCACGCCTGGTGGTAGGTTCCCAACCCACATGAAGAACGGTGCCATGTTCTATGCATTGCAAAGCCTACGAGTCTCTCGCAGCACTTTCCATGGTGAGGGAGATGTCTAAGGTGCGCTTAAAGTCAATATCAACCTCGGTGAGTAAATGGTGCTGAATGGGGTCGTCCTGAACTCCATAAGCTAATCAGTCCCGCAGCAAATCATTTAATGGGTCCCCAAAGTCACAGTGTTCTGTCAACTGCTTAAAGTTCACTACAGAGGTTGCGATGGACTCTTCCAGGGCCCTAACTGTGGATTATATTTAAAACGCTGCATTATTACAGATGGCTTCAGCTGGGAGTACGTTTTCACGAGGTCCACTAATTCATTATGGGACTTAGAATTGGGCGTGCTCGGAGCTGTCAGGTTGTGAATGAGATTAGGGTCTTACTGTCACACAAACTCAAGAGGATTGCTTTCTGCATTCCCTCCACGGTAATTTAATTCACTACATAATAAAATCTGAGGCGCTCTACATACTGGTTCCAGTCTTCCTTAGTCGCATCAAAAAGATCGATTCTGCTGAAGAGTGGCATGACTGGTGAGTGGTCTTTCTTTTTTCAGAAGATTCGATGCACTCACGTTAACGAGGCAAGGTGCAGCGTGGGAGCTACTTTACCCTTGTCGCCAAGTGTGATGGCTTGACGGAGGGGGTAGGTTTCAGCAAGAAACAGATAAACTTTATTACAGAGAGCTTTTCAGGTGCTACATACTTGATCAGGACTCTCGTCAGGGAGCCTCATCCCCTCCCGGATTCCTTAGGGTTTAGGGCTCATTGGTCAGAGCCTCCTGTGAACTTCCCCATTATCCCTGATGGATAGCAGGAGAGGCTATACCTTCAGTCACTACGCTCCCCTTGTTCAGACCCCTCGTGATTTTGAATACCTCTATCAGATCTCCTCTCACCCTCCTTTTCTCTGAGGAAAACAGCTCCAAGTTCTCCAGTACACCTTCATAACTGAAGTTTCTCATCCCTGAAACCATTCTTGTGAATCTTTTCTGCACCCTCTCCAATGCCTTCACATCCATTTGAAAGTGTGATGCCCGGAACTGAACACAATACTCCAGCTGAGGGCAAACAGAACATAGTGCTCATGTGACCAACGCTAGGCACATGGAGCTCCATAGCAAGCATGGTTGGAATGAGGAACTGGGAAGCCCTTAACCCTTAAATGTTAGTGTTCTCTAATGCAGCTCAGGGTCAAACTGAGGCAAAAAGAGTGGGAGAGACTGGGGACCAGCCGGCCACCTCTGAGGAGGAGGAGGAGGGACTCTCAGAGGGCCCGACGTTACATCATTTCCCCCTGCACCCTCTGCCATTGCAGAAAATCTTGCATAGGTGGGTAAGTGCTCACGATTGGATTCAGGGTCACAACCCAGGAAGCATAGTACAGACCCACCTGAGGAGCTAATGGAGGCCGCTGACAGTCAGAGGCCTGTGGGAGGTCAG
Source organism: Carcharodon carcharias (assembly GCF_017639515.1). Classification (NCBI taxonomy): domain Eukaryota; kingdom Metazoa; phylum Chordata; class Chondrichthyes; order Lamniformes; family Lamnidae; genus Carcharodon; species Carcharodon carcharias. The sequence continues at coordinate 237,003,246 of NC_054467.1, read as the reverse complement.
GCTCATGCTGAGCCCCAGGCTGATGACATGCCTCTGGAATGATCGGCAACACAGCAACATCTGCATCCGCAGCGTGAGGTAAGGGAACACCTGGAGGAGCTACCAGAGGCTCCCATGGGTGGATGATGGAGGTCCATCTCAGCCATGAGTGCCGCTAGGCCTCTGTTTGGTGTGTACTTGGCTTCCTCCATTGAGACATTAGTGACCCTCATAGAGAGCAAGGTCCAGAAGACCACTCAGTGGATTCGGGAAATGATCAGAGGCTTGCGGGCCATTGCTTTGTCCAGCAGTGACAAAGCAAGAGGGCACAAGGTGCCTGGAGCCTCCACCAAGTTCTTGTCCTTTTCAGGGCAGCAGGGAGGTATTAATGTGCCTTGAGAGGGTGGGGGAGTTGCTGTTTTCCATATCTGGGAACTTTTCTCAGGGCTCCTCAGCCCTTCTGTCAGCGATATTAGAGACCAAAGTTGCCTGATGACAGAGGAAGATCCCACAGTTGTTCAGGAGCCCTTCAGGATGCCAGTGCCCTTGAGGCCTTAAGCAGCTCCAAGGTTGTCCCAGACCCTAGGGCAGTAAGGTCAACATCCTGCCTCCATGTTAGTAGCAAGTGCAGAGATAGCACTCATAGGAGCACTCAGAAGGGAGTTAAGGAGACCATCTTGCTGCACTTGGGGTTCATGATTAATTACGATACGTACATGTTAAATTTCCTTTCAGGTGTATGCCTCATTCTTCCTGCTTCTCATTCTAATTCCTACTGCTGTGAGATGTCATCCATCTTGCTCAATGGGCTAGAAACAATGGTCTAAGCTATGTCAGTTCAGCTTCTCAGCCTTCCCAAGTTGAACCTGGGAACCGAGCACGGTGAACCTGGACTCTGGGCACGGTGAACCTGATCACTGGGCACAGTGAACCTGGACACTGAGCACGGTGAACCTGGGCACTGGACATGGTGAACCTGGGCACTGGGCATGGTGAATCTGAGCACTGAGCACGGTGAACCTGGACACCGAACATGGTGAACTTAGGCACCAGGCACGGTGAACCTGGGCACCGGGCACTGTGAACCTGGGCACTGAGCACGGTAAAGCTGGGCACTGAGCATGGTGAAGCTGGGCACTGGGCATGGTGAACCTGAGCACTGAGCACGGTGAACCTGGACACCGGGCACTGTGAACCTGGGCACTGAGCACGGTAAAGCTGGGCACTGAGCATGGTGAAGCTGGGCACTGGGCATGGTGAACCTGAGCACTGAGCACGGTGAACCTGGACACTGGGCACGGTGAACCTGGACACTGAGCACGGTGAACCTGGACACTGAGCACGGTGAACCTGGACACTGGGCATGGTGAAGCATAGAACCATAGAAAAGTTACAGCACAGAAGGGAGCCATTTGGCCCATCTTGTCCATGCCAGCCCGAGGACACGCCCTTTCTAATCCCACATTCCTGCACCCGGCCCATAGCCCTGCAGTTTACAGCACTTTAGGTGCAGATCCAGGTACTTTTTAAAAGAGTTTAGAGTTTCTGCCTCTACCACCAACTTGGGCAGCGAATTCCAGACACCCACTACCCTCTGCGTAAAAAAATTCTTCCTCATGTCCCCCCTACACCTTCTGCCACTTATCTCGAATCTATGGCAACTGGTTCTAGAATTGTCCATCAAAGGGAAACAATTTTATCCTGTCCACTCTATCTATTCCCCTCATAATTTTGTACACCTCGATCAAGTCACCTCTCAGCTTTCTTTGTTCTAAAGAAAATAACCCCAACCTTTCCAATCTCTCCTCGTAGCTACACTTTTCTAACCCTGGCAACATTCTTGTAAACCTCCTCTGCACTCTCTCCAGAGTTATTATGTCCTTCCTGTAATGTGGCGACCAGAACCGCACACAATACTCCAGTTGGGGCCTCACCAGTGTTTTATACAATTCCAACATTATATCCTTACTTTTATATTCTATACCTCTGCCAATGAAGGAAAGCATTCCATATGCCTTCTTTACAAACTTGTCTACTTGAACTGCTGCCTTCAGGGACCTGTGTACTTGTACGCCAAGATCTCTCACTTCATCGACCCCTCTTAGCATATTCCCATTTATTGTGTAATCCCTGTAACTGTTTGACCTCCCTAAATGTATGACCTCACACTTCTCTATGTTAAAATCCATCTGCCACTTTACCGCCCACTCCACCAACCCATCTATATTGTTTTGGAGATTATGGCTATCCTCTACACTATCCACTACTCGGTCAATCTTTGTGTCATCTGCAAATTTCCCAATCGTGCCCCCCACGTTCACATCCAAATCGTTAATATATAACACAAACAGCAAGGGTCCCAACACCGAGCCCTGTGGAACATTGCTTGAGACAACTTTCCATTCGCAAGGACATCCATCGACCTTTACCCTTTGTTTCCTGTTACAAAGCCAACCTTTTATCCAGTTTGCTACATTACCCTGAATCCCATGGGCTTTTACTTTCCTGACCAATCTTGTCAAATGCCTTGCTAAAGTCCATGTACACAACATCCACTGCACTACCTTCATCAACCCTTCTTGTCACTTCCTCAAAGAATTCAATCAAATTTGTGAGGCAAGACCTTCCTTTAACAAATCCACGCGGACCATCCCTGACTAGTCCATGCCTTTCCACATGACAGTTAATCCTATCTCTCAGGATTGGTTCTACTAATTTGCTCACCACTGATGTAAGACTAACTGGCTTAAAATTGTTTGGCATTTCCTTTGATCCCTTTTTAAACAATGGAACTACGTTTGCATTTCTCCAGTCCTCTAGTACCTCCCCTGTATCTAGTGAAGATTGGAAAATCATCCTCAGACCATCTGCTATCTCCTCCCTGACTACCTTCAGCAGCCGCGGAAACAATCCATCTGGCCCTGGCGACTTATCAACTTTCAGGGATTTCAACCCTTTTAGTACTTCCTCTCTCTTTATGACTATCCCATCCAATATCTCGCAGTATCTACATCCTCCCTTTCCTTTGTAAACACAGTTCTTTGAGCCTGTTGTATGCTTTCTTTTTCTGTTTGATCTTCCCCTATATTCCTCTAGACAACCAGTGAGGTCTAGATTTGGCAGTATCACTCTGACTTTTGTAGGGGACGTGTCTACTTTTTACAATTAGGATCTCGCTTTTTAGTGCTTCCCACTGGTTTTCCACTGTTTTATCCTCCAGCAGTGCTGTCCAGTCCACCTCAGCCAAGTCCCTTCTCATTTCTGCAAAATTTGCTTTCCCCCAGTTCAAGACTTTTACTTCTGCCTTATCTCTGTCCTTTTCCATGGTAATGCTAAATCTAACTGAATTGTGATCACTGTCCCCGATATGGTCACCAACTGTCACTTCACCCACTTGCCCTTCTTCGTTCCCCAAGACTAGGTCTAGAATTGCATCTCCTCTCGTTGGGTTTGTCACTGATTGGTTGAAAAGATTTTACTGGACACACTGCATGAATTTTTCTCCCTCAGTGTCCCTTATATTGTTTGAATCCCAGTTGATATTAGGATAGTTGAAGTCTCCTACTATTATTGCCCTCTTGTTCTTACAAGCAGAAATTTGCCTACATATTTGTTCTTCTATCCCCCTTCCACTATTTGGGGGTCTGTAGTATACTCCAAGTAGTGTGACTGCCCCTTTTTTATTTCTAAGCTCAATCCATAAAGCTTCGTTTGTTGACCCATTTAGTATATCATCCCTTCTCACAACTGGAATTGATTCTTAAACCATTAGTGCTACCCCCCTCCTTTTTTTATCTCCTACTCTATCGTGTCTGAAGACTCTATAACCAGGGATATAAAGCTGCCAGTTTTGTCCCTCCTTTAGCCAGGTCTCCGTTATAGCAATGACATCCTGCTGCCATGTGTCTGCCTGTGCCCTTAACTCATCTACCTTGTTTGTAATACTCCTTGCATTGAAGTATTTGTACAGGTCCCACCTTCCCCAGAACCGGTCCCAGTGCCTCAAGAATCTGAACCCCTTCCAGCTACAACATCTCTCCAGCCACGTGTTCATTTAGTCTATCTTCTTATTCCTGCTCTCGCTAACACGTGGAACTGGGAGTAATCCTGAGCTTACTACATTTGTGGTCCTGCATTTTAACTTATCACCTAACTCCCTGTACTGAGCTTGCAGATCCTCATCCCTTAGTTTACCTGTGCCGTTGGTACCAATGTATACCATGACCACTGACTGTTTACCTTCCCTCCCCAAAATGTCCTGCAGCCGGTCCATGACATCCCAGACCCTGGCACCAGGGAGGCAACATATCATCCTTGATTCACGTTTGCGGCCACAGAAGCGTCTGTTTCTGCCCCTAACTATTGAATCCCCTATCACTATAGCCCTGCCACTTGTTTTCCTCCTGCCCCTCTGAGCAGCAGAGCCACCCACGGTGCCGTGAACTTGGCTGTTGCTGCTTTCCCCTGAGAGGCCATCCCCCACGAACAGTATCCAAAGCGGTATATCTGTTAGAGAGGGGGATGACCACAGGGGACTCCTGCACTACCTTCCTGAGTCATTTACTGTTCCTAATGGTCACCCATTCCCTTTTTGCCTGTGTAATCTTCACCTGCAGTGTGACCACCTCGCTAAATGTGCTAACCATGACTTGCTCAGCATCGTGGATGCTCCACAATGAGTCCACCCACAGCTCCAGCTCCGAAATCCGGTTAGCTAGAAGCTGCATTTGGACACACCTTCCACACACATGGTCACCAGGGATGCTGGAAGGGTCCCTCATTTCCCACATCCTGCAGGAGGAGCATATCATGGGTCTGAGTTCTCCTGCCATGACATCCCTCTCAATTAAACAATTTACTCCCTTAAAAAATAGTCTAGCTCGGGGTCTTATTTATGCTCTTGACTAATTATACTTGTACAGTACTACTCTATACTTTTAGCTCCTAACTCAATAAAAAACTCACCAATCAGCTTCTTTTTTTAAAAGTCCACTTTCAGAAGACTGTGCCTCGCAGGTCTGGTGCAGTCCTTAAGGTACGGCCTCTCTCCCTCTCTTTTTTTTGGTTTGAGAAGGAGGGAAGGATGGATACGCTACAGCAATGTAATGTTTGGGGCTATTCCATTCTTTGACAGTGGGTCCTCCTTGATCCCCTTATGAGTCGCAGTGACTGTGCTGACTTCTCCCAGAATGCTTCAGTCACTTCTCACTACCGCCCTCTGTTGGATGCTCTTCCTCCTGTTGAGTGCAAGGGTCTGTCTCCTCAATCCCCTTCTGAGTCTTGGTGCCTGCGGTGACTTCTCCCAGAATACTTCAATCACTTCTCAGTACAGCCCTCAGCTAGATCTGTTGGACCATGGTGACCCTGGACACTGAGCACGGTGAACCTGGGCACTGAGCACGGTGAACCTGGGCACTGAGCACGGTGAACCTGGACACTGAGCACGGTGAAGCTGGGCACAGGGGTGGTGAATCTGAGCACTGAGCATGGTGAAGCTGGGCACTGAGCACGGTGAACCTGGACACTGAACAGGGTGAACCGGCATTGAGCACAGTGAACCTGGGCACTGAGCATGGTGAACCTGGACACTGAACAGGGTGAACCGGCATTGAGCACAGTGAACCTGAGCACTGAGCATGGTGAACCTAGGCACTAAGCACGGCGAATCTGGGCACAGGGCACGGTGAATCTGAGCACTGAGCACGGTGAACCTGAGCACTGAGCGTGCTGTAGCTGGGCACTGAGCATGGTGAAGCTGGGCACTGAGCATGGTGAATTTGGACACTGAGCATGATGAACGTGGGAACTCACCACGGTGAACCTGAGCACTGAACATAGTGAACCTGAGCACTGAACATGGTGAACCTGAGCACTGAACATGGTGAACCTGAGCACTGAACATGGTGAACCTGAGCACTGAGCATGGTGAACCTGAGCACTGAACATGGTGAACCTGAGCACTGAGCATGGTGAACCTGAGCACTGAACACTGTGAACGTGGGCACTGAGCATGGTGAACCTGAGCACTGAGCATGGTGAACCTGGGCACTGAACATGGTGAACCTGGGCACTGGGTACGGCGAACCTGGGCACTGGGTACGGTGAACTTGAGCAGGGATAGGCTCAGACGGAAGACCACCATGCACCTGTGCCACCTCGAGACCCAGAAAGTTGTCGGGCCTGAGCACGACTGTCCTACGGTCTTGGATGGCATTGGCCGCGAGCTGGACGTCCACGGATGCATGATGCGCCAACTCCTGTGGTAGCACCCAGTCCACTCATCCACCACCCAGCACCTCCCCGATCCTGGTCTCCCCGGCAGCCACAGCCCTCCTCTCCGCCAGTCACTGAAAAGGGCAGAGGTCCTTGACGATAGACGCTACCTCTGATGGCAGAGAGCTGCATCGCGAGGCGACCACATTTCAGGCTTTGATCAGACCCTGGTAAAAGACGGGCAACACCTGCAAGGAGCCGTGAACAGGAGCTGCACGTCATAATTCAGGCCGTGCACCTGGCAGAAGAAATACGTCACCAGGGTACACCATCTCGGAGGGGGCCCAACGTATAGCTATCGCTGCAGGGCCTGAAGGCGGAAAGTCGCCACCTGGGTGCGTAGGCACACCAGCACCTGACCGCCCTCCCTAAGCGGGAGAGTCAGAACCTCAGCAGTGACACAGTGCAGCCTTTTGTCCCAGAAGAAGCCGATGACCATGCTCTGGATTTTTGTGACAAAAGTCCAGGGGAGGGGTCAAAGTGACCAGCTGGTACCACAACATGGCGGCAATCGGCTGGTTTATGACCTGAACTCGACCCCAGTAAGACAGCACTTGGAGCAGTCCTGTCCAGCACCGCAGGCGAGCGGTGACTTTGGCTTCCAGCTCCTGCCAGTTCACCGGCCAGGATTCCTCCGCAGGGCAGAGGTGGACCCCCAGGTAGAGGAGGCTGGTCCTGGTTCCGGTGAAAGGCCTGAGCTCCTCAGGTAGGAGATCTATCTGCTACTGACCGACCAGGAGTCCAGAACACTTACCCCAGTTGATCCTGGCAGAGGACGCGGCAGAGTAGACCTCCTGGCACTCGCACATCCTCCGCAGGTCAGCTAGGTCGGTGAACATAAGGAGCACGTCATCGGCATGGACCACCCCGATGCCCAGCCCGTGCAGGACCAATCCCGACAACCTCCTCCGCAAGAGGCACAGGAGAGGCTCCACACAGGTGGAATACAATTGGCCAGACAGGGGGCAGCCCTGACTCATCTCTCTCCCAAAGCGAAGGGGCACCATCAGGGACCCGTTAACCTTAACTAGACACGCTGCACCTGCATACAGGAATCAGATCCGGGCAACGAAATGCGTCTCAAACCCGAATGCTCGCAGAGTCCCGAATAAATATTAATGATCCACCCTGTCGAGCTCCTTCTCCTGGTCAAGGAACAGGAAGGCGCTCGACAGACCGGTCCTCTGGGAAAAGTGGATAATGTCCCGGAGCTGGTGGATGTATAGGATTGGTCAGGGTGGATCATGTGGTCCAGCATGATGCCAAGGCGTGAAGACATTGTCTTGGCAAAGATTTTGTAATCCCGTGCTGAGGAGGGAGTCAGGGCGCCAGTTTTTGAGGTGGCAGGGATCCCCCTTCTTTGCAACAAAGCGATCACGGTCTTGTGCCACAAGAGGGGCATCTCCCCGGTAGCGATACTCTCCCCCAGGACCCAGAACGCCCTGAAGAACTCCACAGTTGGCCCATCCAGACCTGGGGATTTGCCCCTGGAGAGGCTGTCGAGGGAGCCGGTCAGCTCCCCCAGGCTGAAAAGGGAGTCAAGCTCTCCGGCACCCTTTGGGCCGACCTGCGGCAGCTCCTCCCACAAAACTCTGTGACCATCCCCACTGGGTGGATCCGGAGAACAGGGCAATGGCCCTGATGCCCTCCGGGTCCGATACAAAGGACCCACCGTCGGCCAGCAGCGTAAGGAGCTTCTGACGGACCCCGTGCCTTTTTCCCAGCGAGTAGAAGGTGGAGCCACGGTCCAGGTCCCAGAGGAACCGGATCTGTAACCTCACAAACGCGCCCCGGGACCCGACGAGTTGCAGGTCCCGCAGTGCGCCCTTCTTCTCATCGTACACCAGCCGCAGGGCCGGGTTCATGTTGGGCTGACGGAGACTTGTCTCCAGGCCGAGCACCTCCTTCTCCAACTTCTCAATCCTGGATTCCCGCCTCTTTGTCGACCCCCTCGCGTACTCCTGACAGAAAACGCGGACATGAGCCTTGCCCACGTCCCACCATAGCCTCAAGGAGGAGAAGCCTCCCCGCTTCCTTCTCCAGCCGGTCCACAAACGACGGAACGAGTCCAGGAACCGCTCGTCCTCCAGCAGCGGGTTGTTAAAGTGCCAGTACGCAGACCCCGTCCGAGTGCAGAAAGGAGTGAGGTCCGCCCACACCAGACGGTGGTCAATGCACACCTTCCACACAGAAGCTGACAGAATGCAGGACATGAACGCCTTGGAAACGTAAAGGTGGTCGAGTCTGGACGCTCCGACTCCGGGTGACACAAAAGTGAAAATGCTGGAGTCAGGATGGAGATGTCACCAGACGCCCACCAAGTCGAAGGACCCGACCAGGCCTCTCAACTTATTCACACCGAGTGAGCGGCGCTGGGCACTGAGTCGGTCCCTGGCCCCAAGGGTACAGGTGAAATCTCCCCCGAGGACAATGCACTCACCCGCGTAGATGGAGCCAAGATGAGTGGACACTTCCTCAAAGAGGCTCGCTTGCTGCTGCGCGCCCAGGGTTGCGTACACATTCACAAAGTGAAGTGCTGCGCCCCCTAGGTGTGCAGTAAGGTGCACCAACCGGCCTGGCACCGGCTTCCTGACCCCCAAGATCTCCGGCTGAAAATGTGGGGCCAACAAGATAGCCACCCCGCCAGAATTGGAGGCTAAGTGACTCATGTAGACCCCCCCTCGCCACTCCAGGAGCCACGTGGCTTTGTCTCCCAGAACCATATGGGTTTCCTGCAGGAAGCACACCGCATACTCCCTATCCCTGAGGACCAAGAAGTTCTGGAACCTGTGCTGTGCATCCCTGCTCCCATGGATGTTGATGTTGCTGTGATAGTCTTCATTGTCAGAAGTATCTGCTACCATCACCTAGTGCAAAGAGTAAGGAGGAGGGGACTACTTTAATCCTTTCTCTCGTTCAGGAGTCCAACGAGAAACATGTGAACCCACAGCATTCCGGTCCAGCCCAGGGGTCTTGAGGGCCTCGCAGGCCGACCAGGACATAAGAGGAAAAGAACGCCACCAGCCCAGGGCCGACTTGACCCTGTCTCGGTGACTGCGATTACTCACTAAAAAATCCTGGAGCTCCTGCAAAGGGATGAGGGGAGAATCAGTCGGGGGCACCAGGGGATTCACCACCTCGCCCAACAACAACTCTAAGCCATCCCCGGAGCTCACCACCAAAACTCCATCCTCCTCTAGGTTGCTCCAGCTTCCAGCCCCTCCCCTGTATTGAGTACGGGGGCTGGTTCGGAGCTGCCACTCGGCTCCGCCTCCACCTCAATCCCACGCCCAGGATCAAGGCCAGAGGGTCCTCCCTGGTTTCCTCTTGGGGATATGGGCCAAAGGGTGGCAGAGGCTCAGAGTCCTGCGCCCCCCAGGCACCGGGTCACCCGGATAGTCCGGAAAAAGCTCCGGACCTAACACGGAGGTGCCCGGTGCTAAAGGATGGGAGGGAGTGGGGAGGCCCTTCCTCACCACCGCCACCCGATGACCCAGTGGTCAGGACATGAAGGGACTGCTGCAGTCCCCTGGTGGGCCAGATGGTATCTCAGGCATTCAAGGTGGGTCGGGGTGGGGCACCATCGCAAGGGCGATACCCTCACCCACCCCCGAGGGGCCCTGAGCAGGGCCCCTCGGGGGTTTCTTGAGGTGGGGGTGGGGTTCCACTGTTCCGCTACAGGGGGAGGAGGAGTCTTCATCTGGGCAGCTAGCACCGCCCAGGCACAGTTCAGGAATGATGGTAAATATCTGTAGATGCCGCTGGCTCTGGGCAGTGCTAGCTAACCTAGGCGAGGCAAGGGAGGGCAGAGTAGGTTTCAGGTCTTCTTCCCCTCAAAGTTCAGTCTCTCACAGCCCTCCCTGCTTAGATGTTCTATTCCTCCCCCTGCAGACAACCAGACAGACAAAAGGCAGTTCTTTTCTCCCCTAGGCACCCACCTCTTGCAGCAAAAGTCCTCCCCCTCTGGCTGGAGTTGGGTCCTCTCCCCTCCGGCTCTCCCCAAACTCCCACTCCCAGGCTCCTCAGGCCTTGCTAGGCCATACAAGGCCCCACATGCAATGGCAGGTTGTAATATCAGCAGCAGCAGCAGCTTTGTTGGCTGCAGCCTTCTTGCTCCAGTTGAGGGCTAGAAGGAAATCCCACAGCAGCAGGAACAACCACAGGAAATCCCACAATAGCAGGAACAACCACAGGAAATCCCACAATAGCAGGAACAACCACAGGAAATCCCGCAATAGCAGGAATAGCCACAGGAAATCCCACAATAGCAGGAACAGCCACAGGAAAACAGCAGCAGGAACAGCCACAGGAAATCCCACAGCAGCAGAAACAGCCACAGGAAATCCCACAATAGCAGGAACAACCACAGGAAATCCCACAGCAGCAGAAACAACAACAGGAAATCCCACAATAGCAGGAACAGCCACAGGAAATCCCACAGCAGCAGGAGCAGCCACAGGAAATCCCACAGCAGCAGGAACAGCCACAGGAAATCCCACAGCAGCAGGAACATCCACAGGAAATCCCACAGCAGCAGAAACAACAACAGGAAATCCCACAATAGCAGGAACAGCCACAGGAAATCCCATAGCAGCAGGAACAGCCACTGGAAAACAGCAGCAGGAACAGCCTCAGGAAATCCCACAGCAGCAGGAACAGGCACTGGAAATCCCACAGCAGCAGGAACAGCCACTGGAAATCCTGCAGCAGCAGAAACAGTCACTGGAAATCCCACAGCAGCAGGAACAGCTACAGGAAATCCCACAGCATCAGGAACAGCTACAGGAAATCCCACAGCAGCAGGAACAGCTACAGGAAAACAGCAGCAGAAGCAGCTACTGGAAATTCCACAGCAGCAGGGACAGCCTCAGGAACAGCCACAGGAAATCCCACAGCAGCAGGAATAGCCACAGGAAATCCCACAGCAGCAGAAACAGCCACAGGAAATCCCACAGCAGCAGGAATAGCCACAGGAAATCCCACAGCAGCAGGAACAGCCACAGGAAATCCCACAGCAGCAGGAACAGCCTCAGGAAATCCCACAGCAGCAGGGACAGGCACAGGAAATCCCACAGCAGCAGGAACATCCACAGGAAATCCCACAGCAGCAGGAATAGCCACAGGAAATCCCACAGCAGCAGGAACAGCCACAGGAACAGCACACAGCAGCAGGAATAGCCACAGGAAATCCCACAGCAGCAGGAACAGCCACAGGAACAGCACACAGCTCAGGCAGTAACAGGCTGCAGCTGAGACCGATCAGGAAGTGGTAAGTGCCACTGCCTGGGCAAGGGTGTTAATCACTTGTACATAATGTTCACTATTGTAAATAAACTCCCAAGGATGACTCCTTGCCTATGGCTCCTTGTTATGATGAGCAGTGTTCGTGTCACTTCGATGTGAAACCTTGGTTCCTGCACAAGATAAAGGCAGGCGTCTCAGTCCAGGGCCTCTTCCCTGTGCAGCGTGTGACCTTCAGAGCAAAGTGACGGTTCAGCCTCACCCTCACTGGACTCATTAGGACTTTGAAGGTGCTTGTCATCACTGCCAGAATATCATGGGCAGGTGTCACAGAGGTCCATCATTCTCTCTGTGTGCTCTCAGCACCTTTGAAGTGTGGCTAGCTCCCCATCTCTTCAGTATCTGTGTCTAATGACGCTGTGCTCCTGATGGGGTCAGGTGCTGAAGACAGATAAAAGGTCAGGTGCACTTAAAGTCTCACGGCTGCATCTCTATGATATGACCCTGATCACAGAGATCAAGTGAGCTGCCATCAGCCAGGCAGGAGTCAGACGTTCTCAGAGGCAATGTGCAGATCTATGGAGTGTCCTCACTGCATGTCATCATCATCCTCCTGGAATCTAGTGACTATTAGGGCCCCAGATATATCTCCATGACAGGAGGCTGAGCACTGAGGGTATGTGCACTGCCATCAGCCACACAGGATTGAAATGTTCACAGATACAAGGTGAGGATGTCATGACTGTCCTCACTGCATCTCGTCATCATCCTCTATGAATCTTCTGGCTATGAGGGCCTCACGAGCATGCCTGCCTCGTCTGGCTACTCCAATGGCCTCATCACCTTTATCTTCTGCGAAGGCCTTCTCATTGGAGGAGCTCCTCCATCTCCTCTTCAGCCAGGTCCTCCCCCTTTGCAGTGCCAGGCTGTGTAGTGCACAGCAAACTATAATGATGCACAACACCCTCTGGGTATTGCACCAGACCTGTCGAGGCACTGGAACCTCATTTTCAAAATGCCTATCGTTTGCTCCACCAAAGTCCGGGTTGTAGCCTGAGCCTTGTTATGCTGTCGCTCTGCTGTAGTCTGAGGCTGCCACACGGGCAATGCCAGCCACGTCCTCTGTGGGTAGCCCTTGTGCCCGAGGAGCCAACCCTGCAGTCTCTGTGGACCCTGGAAGATGTCAGGGATCTGTGACCTGCTAAGGATGTAGGAGTCAATCACACTCCCTGGGAATCATGTGCAAACCTGTAGGATGTGTTTGTGGTGGTCGCATACCAGCTGAACATTCAGGGAGTGGAAGCCCTTGCGATTGGTGTAGTTGACTGCTTGTTGCCATGGAGATCTAAGCACCAGGTGAGTGCAGTCAATGCCTCCCTGCACCGGTGGAAAACCAGAGATCTGCACAAATCCCAGCGCTCTTGCTTCCTGGCTTTCCTAATCCCGGATGAAATGCAAAAAATTCTGTTCCTTTGCGAAGATGGTGTCCGTGACCTCATGGGTGCATTTGTGGGTGGAGGCTTGTGAGATCCCACACAGGTCACCTGTGGAGCTCTGAAAGGAGCCACTGGTGTAAAAATTGAGCACCACGGTCACTTTCACGGCCACTTGCAGTGGATGCCCTCCATGTCTCCATGGCGCCAAATTCTACAGCAGGTGGCAGATGTGACCGATCGGTTCCCTAGACATCCGCAGTATTCGGTGACAGTGGTTCTCAGTCATCTGCAGGAATGACAAGCGCTGTTGATAGACCCGGGGTCTTGCAAAACGCCTATGAGTGACGGCTCGCTGTGGATCTTCAGCTGCGTGCGCAGCAGGCCCTGCCACCCCTTCATCTTGAGGGAGGTGCTCCTCCATTTGCCAAGCCAACACCCCTGCTGCACTCTTCTTCTCTGCTCCCTGCATAGCACTGAATCACCAGGCTCCAAGGTCCTGATGCTCTCCTACTGCAGGATTAGCATATGTGCCCCTAACGACCTCTCTTGGTTAAGTCTGAAGGCCCCTTCACACATGCAGGTGGCCACCACTTAGATGGCCGGCCGGTAGTATTCCTCATGGCTGCCCGAAACCCCTCCCACATATGCCCCATTTTGCCTGACCGATTGGCTACAGCTTTGGCCACTGGATTGCATGCTGTGCTCTCAGCTCAGGCACAGGCATTCTCCTAACCCGCACTGCAAGGTTGCACTGTTAGCTTGGACCATGATAGATGCAGGCCTAAGCCTTAATGAAGACATTTCAAGGGGTTCTGAGCACCTCCACCAGTGACTGCTCCATGGACAACTTTCGCAAGGGAATTCTACAGCTTGCCCAGCCGGCCAATTGTTCTGCTGCCCCTTAAAACACACTTTAATTTGCAGCCTGCACCTGAGGGGTGAAAAGTTCTGGAGCATTTGGTGGCACTTTCATGCTTTTGCGTTGCTTCAGTGGTTAGAAAAACTTCAGAGTTGTCAATGGAGCTGCTGCTGAACGGTCTCAGCTGTGGCAGAATTCTCACTTTTGACAAGCTTTCCCAAGTGTGTGGAAGCTCCGAAGATGAAATGTTTGGAAACTGTAAAGTTCCATAGTTCTTCCTGTCCTACTTTCATGGTGGCTGATGTTGCTTTATCCCTGAGACACTAGCACACACATCAAGGTGATCAAGATGAGATCGCAGATATGTAACAACTTGAGCCCTGTGTGGGATGCTAAGGTTTAATTGCAATGAGTGACCCAACCTAGCTCTGTGTTCCAGTCTCTGATGTGGCATATTAATGACAAGTTCATGGTCAATGAGTGGATGCCCTTTGGCCCATTAGGAATGTCACATCCGGTGAACATGCGACAGGCCTTCGTTGATGGAATGCCATATATGACACAACTGTGCCTCCCTCACTATTGCCTGCATTCACAAATTCTACATTGCTATGTGTTACTCTTGAGATGCAGTGACTGTGATGTGAAGCCACTGAATTCTGAATGGTCCTTTAACAGTGCTAATGAAGCCATTGGCTTTCAGTGCCTTTCATTGCAAGGAGGTCTTCCCCCTTTCTTTCTACTCAGTCCGGCAGCAACAAGAGGTTAGAGGGCAATCCCAGAAAGGCCCGTCCTTGTGTTCACCCTTCCCCCTCACCTTTACACTTTCCAAATGTTTCATCTTCTGAGCTTCCACATACTTGGGAAAGATTGTCAAAAGTGAGCATTCTTCCGCAGCTGAGACTGTTCAGCAGCAGCGCCATTGACAGGCTTGGAGTTAGGCCTCTGAAGCTTTTCTGCCCACTCAAGCAACACAAAAACATGAATGTGCCACCAAATGTTCCAGAACTTTTCACCCCTCAGGTGCAGGCTGCAAACTAATATGCATTTTGAGGGGCAGCAGAACAGTTGGCCGACTGGGCAAGCTGTAGAATTCCCTTGCGAAAGGTAACTATGAAGCAGTCACTTGTGGAGGTGCTCAGAGCCCCTTGAAGTGTCTTCATTAAGGCTTGGGCCAGTATCTATCATGGTCCAAGCCCTTCCCTCTGCATTGCCCCTGTCGTGCTCACCCTCCCCTCTCACTGCCATTCCACAGCCTTCCCTCCCCGTTGCCCACTTTGTGCTCATCAGCCCCACCCTCGCCTCACAGCCCACCTCCAGTTGAAGTGCTAGTTTCTGAAAGTGGTGTTCTGCCTGACTAGCGCCGCACAGTGGTGTCTTTGTGAACAACCGTCTCAGCCATTGGGATTAGAAGACCCCTGCACTCCCCAACCCCAACCGCAGTACTGATCACTGCCTGAAAGTGGAGGCCTGGATGAGTACCGCAGCACAGTGGTGTTCTTTGGAACATCATAGGCAAAGAGCAGGAGCAGACCAACCCTGCAGCCCCAGCAATGTGGCGTCCATCTCAATAAGACCAGCACCGCGCTATGACAGATAGGCTTTGTATGTTGCACTCACCTTGAAATTATGAGCGAACTGAGGTCCGACTTGTGCACGCTACCCCTTTGCAAACAGGTTTGAGGCCAATGTAATTTACCGCTGGTGTGATGCAAGATTGGAAGGCCTGACAAGATTCCAGTGAGCAGCTGTTTTAATGAGCATTCATGAGATGTTAATGAATGCAAATAGTGTTCACGCCACTAGTCAGTGGGATAACCAACCCGCCGTTAACCTGCAATCGGGAGAATTGTAAAATGGTTTTACATTGGCGGATTTCAAACGTTTTGCCTGCTGCTGAACTCAGCGTTCCCGCCTGCCACGAAACCTGCTGCCGGCGGGATAAGAAAATTCTGCCCTATGATCTTGGTCTCAAGGCTTCCTTTGCCAATATCACTTGTCTAACCTATATGAAGATTAAAGTCAGCTATGATTACCTTATTTACAAGCCTGCAATATCTCTCGATTTATACTCTGTCCAGTAGCTTAGCGACTATTAGGTGGCCTATAAACTACTATTTCTTATCTCCATCCAAACTGATTCTACATTTTGATCTGCAGGGCCAAGATCATTTTTCACTTTTGTACTGATGCTGCCCAATATTAACAGAACTACCCCACCTCCTTTTTCTTTCCTTCCAATCCTTCTGGAATGTGAAGAACTCTTGGATATTCAGTTTCCAGTTTGACCATCTTGCAACCAGGCCTCTACGCCCATTTATTTCTATTTGTGCCATCAGTTTATCTCTCTATCAAAAGGCCTGTTTCTGTGCTTCAGTGTATTCTGGGGTAACCTGCTGCTAGGATTATTTCTATGTGACCACAGTTAACCCTTCAAGGCACTGCCCTAGCAGGTCAAATGGTCTGGCTGTTCAAGCAATGTGGAGTTTATCCGTGCTTGGTTTGGTTTTGATTTCTCAGTAGCTTGTTCTAGAAATTCTTAAACACGATAATGAGTTTCTGCACATGTCCAATTCTCAGCAGATCAAAGACCTTTTTGACTTTAATGTCCACGTCTTTGGCACTGCAAGTTTTCTTCTTTTTCTCAAACTTTTCATCTCATCTTGTTCCTGATCTATTCACTTCATATTCAGATTATTGAAATTGCTCATGATTATCACATTATAATTCTCTGCAACCCCTCCGACTTGCTTTTATAACCCATTACGTACTTGCTCACCTTCAGCTGACAGTTATTAGCAAATGCCAATTATTACTTTGCTGCCCTTATCAAGACTAATTTCTCCATAAATTGCTTCCACATGACAGTTTGTCAAAGAATCCTTCTGTTTCTGTGTTAACTTTCAGCTTTTGGCGCCCAGGTTGGGTCTGATGTTTAGCATTGAGGGTGGGACAAGGAACTGCCCCAGTCTCCAGAGGTCAGCTCCATTGTCTTTCTAATCCCTAAACTGGTGCAATTCCAGCTTTTAGATGCAGCTTCCTGCCAACCTGGCTCTCAATCAGGAATTAAGCAATTAGCTGAAGGTGGTTAACTTAATATTATTTCGTTATTATGATCTGGAATGGACTGACGTGGTAGATGAGCTTTGATGCAGAGAAGTGTGAAGTGATACATTTTGGTAGGAAGAATAAGGAGAGGCGAGTTAAAATGTCTGGTACAATTCTAAAAGGGGCGCCTGGGGGTATATGTGCACAAATTGTTGAAGGTGGCAGTGCAGATTGAGAAAGTGGTTAATAAGACATACAGGATCCTGGGTTTCATAAGTAGGGCATAGTGTACATAAGCAAGGATGTTATAATGAACATTTGGAAAACACTGGTTTGGATTCACCTGGAGTATTATGGCTAATTCTGGGCACCACACTTTAGGAAGGATGTGAAGGCTTTAGAAAGCATTTAGAAAGATTTACAAGAAAGATTCCGGGATTGAGGGGCTTCAGTTACATAAGGAGATTGTCGAAGCTGGCACTGTTCTCCTGAGAGAAGGGAAGGTTGAGAGGAGATTTGACAGAGGTGTTCAAAATGATGAGGAGTCCAGACAGAGTAGATAGGGAGAAACTGTTCCCATTGGCAGGAAGGTTGAGAAACAGTGGATACCGGTTAAATATGAGTGATAAAAGAGCCAACCGTGACATGAGGAAAAGCATTCTTACTCAGTGAGTGGTTAGGATCTGGAATGCACTGCCCATGGAGGCAGATTCAAACATGACTTTCAGAAGAGAATTGGGTAAGCACCTAAAGGGAAAATATTTGGGGGAGAAAATATTAGAGAAAAGAATGGGGAAAGGGCAGAGGAGTGGGATGAGCTGAGTTGGTCCTGCAGAGAGTCAGTATGGACAGGAAAGACCAAATGGCCTCCCACTGTGCTGTAACCATTCTCTGATTCTATGATCTGGAATACAATGCCTGAAAAGGTGGAAGAACAATTTCAATAGCAACTTTCAAAACAGCATTGGATAAATATTTGAAAACAGGAACATTCAGGGCTATGAAGAGAGAGCAAGGAAATAAGACTAATTGGAATAGCTCATTCAGAGAGCTGGCACAGGCACGATGGGCAGAATGGCCTCTTTCTGTGCTACATTAGTCTATCTTTAGAAAGACCTCAGACCAGACTTATGCAGGATTTGGGTGCAGGGTAAGGTTTGATGTCAGCAGATATTTTCCTTTGTATTGCAGCAGGGTAATGACTCAGATCTTCTAGCCTCTGTCCCAAGGTGCACATTAGGACCCTACAGAAGTCCTGACGCGTAGACCTCCGTGGGAATTGCCCAGGAATTTTGAACTTCTGATTGGCAATTCCCCTGCCTCTGGGATCCTCCGCAAATATCTCTGACTGAGTTAGAGTTGGAGACTTTGCATAGTTATGTGGGAATTATCTGAATAGTCACCCAGGAAATGTTAGACTGAAAAAGCCCAAGCCCTGTGTGACTATGGAACTGAATCCCCAATCACTCACACTGACACCCCCGTCTTCCCTCTCGAACACTGCCCCCCATTGCCATCTGATCTAGACTACCCCCCGATCCGACTAACCCCCGACACCCCGACTGCTCCTGACATGACCCATCCTGACTACCACCCTGACTTCTTGACTAACCGCCTGACCTGAACTAACTAGCCCCCAATCTGACTACCCCTCCCAGCCCGACCCGAGTAACCCTCAACCCATCTACAACCTCACCCACCTTACCCACCTATCACCCTTCCCACCTATCACCCTACCCACCAGCCACCCTAACCCCTACTGCCTCATTCGCATGTCACCCTACCCACCTACCACCCTACAGAATCACAGAATCGCACAGTGCAGAAGAGGCCCTTCGGCCCATCGAGTCTGCACTGACACATGAGAAACACCTGACCTACCTACCTAATCCCATTTACCAGCACTTGGCCCATAGCCTTGAATGTTATGGTGTGCCAAGTGCTCATCCAGGTACTTTTTAAAGGATGTGAGACCACCCACCTCCACCACCCTCCCAGGCAGCGCATTCCAGACCGTCACCACCCTCTGGGTAAAAAAGTTTTTCCTCACATCCCCCCTAAACCTCCTGCCCCCTCACCTTGAACTTATGTCCCCTTGTGACTGACCCTTTAACTAAGGGGAACAGCCAACTTAACCAATTACCTCACCCAACCTAAGCACTTACTCACTTTCCTCACACCTACCCACCCTACTGCCTCACCCATGACTCATTCATCCACTCACCCATTCACTAACTTTCATATTGGACATTTAAACTTACCATAGGGCGGCTAGTGCAGTAAAAAGGGGACATGTCCTGTTTTCCCCCCTCAATGCTACTGCACTGTGATAGAGTTCTCCAAGGGATGCTGTGTTCTACATTTCTGGAGAATCCATACTCAGAAGACCTGGCAAGAAATGCAGAGCAGTGTGGAGGCATGGAAAAGTTTGAGCGGAGCGGCAATCCCACAATGATTTCCGCTCCACGGAAGTTCCGGGCCAATGTTTCAGATACACTATTAGTTGAACACTTTTGACTGAAACTTGATGTTGTTTCTCTCAAATAATTGTGAATTTCTTAATGACCTCAAGCCAATCTGTTGCTTTTGAGCCATCTACTGTTACAATTATTACATCAGCTAGTGCCCATTATTCTGTCAGCTGGCATTGTTAAAGTATCATTGAGACACATTACGGTATTTCCACAATTTATATCATTTACAAGCAGCTTTATATCCTTCATTATTTCATCAATTGTACTATAAAACCTTCCAAATTTTAGTTGAGACTAAACGTTCCTTCAACAAATCGGTCCTTCTGGATGGTACAGGATTCTGTTGATTGGAGATAGATAATTGAAGAATTTGTGGGGAATTATTAACTTAAACATTAATCTCAGATTCTGATTAATGAACTATATGGGAATTGACACTAGTTATTTCATGATTGATGCAACCCTTGAATTCTGTGTTTCTGTGCCGCATGCTCACTGATGCAACTCAACTACTATGCATCCTTCCCTATGTCACATTCAATCTTCCTTCCTGTCCCTCTGGGCATACACTGACTTACTGCCTCCCCCCACCAACACGGTGGGGAAGAAATTTGTTCACATCACACCACTTAATTCAACAGGGCAGGCAGCACTGCAGTCTGCACCTGTGCAGCCCACACACCTTTATTCATTGATATCATAGTGACGCTATGTGAACAAATTTCTCCCCCCGTTAACTTTGATTTTTGGATCTTTTCACGGTCTCATCTCAACGCGACTAGGCGACGTCCTCCAGACTCACATCCCGTCCCTTACTTGCCAACTCTGACCTAGTGGGCAGGATATTCTTGCTCAGCATGTGGGCGCGCGCCCAACACGCCTCAGCGTGAAATAGCGTGCGTTGGCATCGGGCGAGCGTCCCAACGTCATCGCACGCTTGCACGATATTTCGGTTGGCGGACGCGTGCCAGAGTTGGCCGCATACCCGCCAACAATTAAGAGGTCTATTGAGGCCATTAACACAATAATTGACCTGGATTTTTCACTTCCCGTCCAACGTTACGGTTGGCAGGTGGGCTAATCGACCAGGCAGCCTCTGGATTTTTAAGGAAACCTCATCCGCAAGCGGGATGAGCTTTTCAATGTTAATTTTTTAAAAATTAAAATGCTTGGGCAGAATTTTTATCATCAATATGTTTAGGTGAGTGATTCATATGGGTGGAATTTTTATTTGGAATTTCATAATGTTTAATTTTTGGCTTTAAAATTCTTCAGCTCCCTGACACGGACATGGCAGGCGGGAGGCCGAGTCGGCGGGGCATTTCAGACGAGTGGCAGCTAGGAACCACTCGTCCCCAGGGATGGGAGGAGGAGGAGGCACCCCACCTCACCGAAAAGGCCTGGGAGGATGTGGCATCCAGGGTCAGCAGCCATGATGTGGTGAGGCGCACATGGGTGCAGTGCCGGAAATGCTTCAATGATCTCCTGTGATTGGGAAAGGTGAGCACTGTGTTGGCATTGGTCACTTTGTAGGAGAGGTAAGAGCTACCCATCACCTCGACCCCCTCACCCCCCCCCCACCCCACCACTATCCCTCCCTCCCACCCCCACTCCTCACCTCCACCGCCCCCCCCCCCCCGCACTGTGGACCTCAGAGTGAGTGGCAAATGTCAATGAGGCAGGATCTGGCCAAGAGGGTGAGCCCTGGCTGCTTGGCAGCTCCAGGGTCATGAATGCGCTGTGCCCTGCGAGGTGTTCCTCAAGTGGGATTGGCCAGGTTGCAATGGCGCTGCAGGTGGAGGGCGGACTGATCAATTCTCCTCTAGCCTTCCAGGAGAAAACATCCCATAACAATGCAGAGAGGCCGTGGACTGGTGTGAGATCCCCACACCTCCTCATCCTCTCGCAATACGAGCAAGAGGCCCTGGAGCTGGAGAGACATTATGCACCTCAGTCAAGTGGCTGCGGTGAGGTTGGGGTGCCAGAGGGAGGTAAGAGTGCAGTGCACTGAGGTGAGAATGTGGCTTTTTGCAACCATTGCAGTGTAATCTGTATACTGATGTGAGCCTCGAACCTGGAATGCCCATTGATAATGGTAAGATGAGAACACTATAATGCATATCTCTGTCTTATCAGGGTGCCAGGCATGCACACTGACAGTCTCATGACTTAAACTAAAGACATGTCCTTCTTCTTCCTTTCAGGCTCACCAGCAGCCACTTGTTGTGAGGACCCTGAAGGCCCACCCCTGACCCCTGAGGTCCAGCATGCTGAGCACACACCTGCGTCACACCCTCTCTGTCAAGCAGGCACCAGCGCAGATACCAGCATCTTGGTGGGCATAAGATCAGCATCTAGCATCTTGGTGCACATTGGGGAGGGCACTTCACACTCACTTGAGATGCAGGCAAAGGCAGAGAGTGCCCAGGGCGTTGGCAGTTGGAGGACAGCTGGAGACCGGGATGATGCTCAGTTGATGGTTGATGGGCCTCTGGAGTCGCCCATGAGGCAGCAGATGCTGGATGTCCAGCAGGGTGTGCAGGAGGGCCTGGCTGAGATACATGAGGGAATGCGTGGCATGGTGTCCGTTGTGGAGGAGTCCATATGGAGCATGAGCACTGTGTTGACCCTCATGGCCGAGCACGATGCCTCCTCCATGGAGAGAGTGGAGACTCTCATGGAGAGGTTCCTTCAGGGATTCAATCACGGGTTTCTGGGGATGTGCTCGGACCTCAGTGGTCAGCCTCAGTGTGGGAGATGGGTTGGGCACCTAATATCCCAGCTAGGTGCTCATCCATCAATGGTAAGCATGAAGGTCCAGAGCAACCTGACGTTGGTGCAGCAGCTGCCTGTCATCTCTGCGGGCTCCTCTCAGGCCGCTCTGCATCATGGCAGCAACTCCTCCACCCCTCTGCCAGTGACTGTGGCATCTGATGTGGCTGCGACGACTGTGGAGATGCCAGCTATGGCACTGGCTGCTCCCTCCTAGGCAGGGCCAGCACAGGCTCCACCAGCCAGAGGATGCCCGCCAAGGTTATCAAGGCCAACAAGACAGCAGAGTGAACAGGCTGGCTCCAATGCTGGTGCCAGCGAGATCCTCGCACGGGCTATGTAAACTTGAAGTCAATTGGTATCTCAAGGGCCTTAACTGGCCACTTAATTAATGGTGGGCGCACCTCCGTCTCCATCAAGCGCCCGCCTAGCGAAATATCGCGAGACTGCGTGTTGACTTTGGGACGCTTGTCCGACATCAACATGCCTTATTTCACAGACAGGCGCGTTGGGCACTCGCCTGCACACCAAGGATAAAATTTTGCCCAATGTAATACAAATTTTGCATTGTCTGTATCAGCCCAGAGGAATGATAACTAGAATGAATAGAGCCTTTCGTGGCTGCTGGCAGGTGTCCTATCACCTCAAGTTCTGATTAAAATAGGCGAACAACTAACATGACATGGTCTGAGCCAACCAACAAGGTGGTCTGATTTTTTTTCTTTATTCAGTCAGGGGATGTGGGCATCACTGGCCAGGACAGCATTTATTGCCCATCCATAATTGCCCTTGTTCAGAGGGCATTTTAAGAGTCAACCACATTGCTGCGGGTCTGGAGCCACATGTACACCAGAGCAGGTAAGGACGGCAGATTTCCTTCCCTAAAGGACATTAGTGAACCAGATGGGTTTTTACAATAATTGGCATTGGTTTCATGGCCATCATTAGACTTTTAATTCGAGATTTTTATTGAATTCAAATTCCACCATCTGCCGTGGTGGGATCTGAACTGGGTCCCCAAGATCATTACCCTGGGTGCCTGGAATACTAGTCAAGCGACAATACCACTATGCCATTGCCTCAGAAAAAGTTAAAAAGACAGAGTACGCAGGGTCTCATGCACAGAAATAAAGAGCTTCAGAGTTGGAAACCCTAGACGTAGTAAATAGAGAGGCTCCAACAGGGTACGTGGTGAAAGAAAGAAGCCACCAGAGCAGAGAAAAGTGTCCAGAGTCAAGTGCATTGACTGCACACAAAGCTCGGATGGAAAGTAAAAGCTAAATGAGTGGTCAAGTCACTGTCTTGGTTTGTTAAGTATAACCCTTGTTTCTTAATCAATTATCCTGATTTGTTACATTAGAATATCGCAGTGTCATGCAGGAAAACTCAAAGGTGATAATAAAGGCAAAATACTGTGGATGCTAGAAATCTGCAGTAAAAGCAGAAATTGCTAGAAAAGCTCAGCAGGTCTGACAGCATTTGTGGAGAGAAAAACAGAGTTGACGCTGAAAGGCTCTTCATCTACAATTTCAATCTCTGTCTCAGTTGCCAATCCCCTGTCTCTTCTGAGTTCATCATCCTCCTGCCCTCCCTGAACCTCTCCCTCCAATATAAACATTCCTATGCATGTTCTACTAGTTGTTCATAATAGGCAGGGTACAGGCTGAACTCAACCAGCCCGTGTTTGCAAAAACCAAAACATAACATCTACTGTTAGATGTGAGTCCACTTGCTGGACAATTGTGAGTTCGCTAATAGCTACACTAACAACCTATTTGAGATAATCAGTCAAGCTTATGCTTGGCTTATTTCCATTTGCTGGGAGTGACATACATTCACACCCAGGGACCTGTTTTGTTTAAACAAAAGGAATATGTTCAAGCCTTCCACCTTTACAGAATTACCCAGGAGATTGGGGAGCCTGTCTGTTGCTTTCTCCATGCCAATGCCTTGGTGAAACTGAGTCATCTTGGTAACTAATCTGCATCCTTTTCTCCTGTAGTATAAGTTGTTGTGATTGTTTGAAATTTGACATTCTTGCATTTGTCCTGATGAGTGCAAGATGAAAAGTTTTGGCAATATGTCTCTCTTTTCATCAAAACTCCTCTGTGAGATGGGGGTAAAATAATTATTTCATATTCCTGTCAATCACTCTCTACTACACGCTTGTCTCTTACATCTTTTAGCCACTCTAGCACTTCCTTGTCTTTCCTATTGCTCCTTTGGTATCCATAGAAAGCCTTCAATATTGCTCTTTCTGTTTTTCCTCATTCTCGCTCCTACCTTTCTCAGCCATTTCAAAATCGCTGTTTTTTTTTATATAACTTTCTTATATTTATGTCGGTCCTGACTTTTTTTAAAAAATTACCTCCGTTGCTAGCACTGAATGCTTTGATCCGATAAACTCTTGGAAATGCAAATTTAAATACTGTTTCCCCTCACTGGAGCTGTTATTCCTTACTGGAACATATATTTTTGTACCCTTTCCGCCTCTTGCTTAATTGTTACTGACCAATTAGATCACAAGTAGCCAACGTTGACTGGGTGGACTAACCACATAGCCAGCAAAAGAAAAAAGACTAATGCATTTAATAATAACAATAATTTGTATTTATCTAGCAACTTTAACGTACAAAACATCCCAAGGTACTTCAAGGGGCATTATCAAAAAAAATTTCACACCAAGCCACATTAAGGGCAAATTGGGACTGGTGACCAATAACTTGGACAAAGATGTAGGTTTTAATGAGCGTCTTAAAAATAATATACATAGATTTGCAAGAAAGGCAATTGCGAAAGTATTACTTCAGTTAAAGACACAAGGATTGCTAAAGAAAAGTTAGCAAAAATAAATATAGAATTTCTGAGTAAGCTGGGGCTTCAGAGAGCAGCAGTGAATAGTTGTAAATGCATTACTTAATAAGTCCACAACCTTCTGTGTCACAGCAAATCAGATCAATTAGTGTGTAATAAGTTAATGTTAATTCAATAACGTCATAAACTTTGCAGATGGTCCTGAGCAAAAATTCATATCTTTCATTAAAGGCAATCACACTGTGTCGTTAACCAAGCAATAAGCAGACAATTAACAGGAGCATATGAAATAACACATATAATTAGAAAGATGGCTCAACTTCCCTTTCAGATTGCTGCAAGTTAACTAGGCTGCAGGACGTTCTGTTAAAGTGCAGTCTGGCATCAGAAACACAAGAGTGGGAGAGTGGACCTAACTAATA
Source organism: Carcharodon carcharias (assembly GCF_017639515.1). Lineage (NCBI taxonomy): Eukaryota > Metazoa > Chordata > Chondrichthyes > Lamniformes > Lamnidae > Carcharodon > Carcharodon carcharias. The sequence goes on along the minus strand of NC_054467.1, from coordinate 236,977,928 downwards.
GCTCATTCAGAGACCTGACACAGGCACAATGGGCTGACTGACTTCCTTCTTTGCTTTATGGTGATTCCGTGAAAAAATAAGTGCTAATGCTGGAAACCATCACCTAAAAGAAAATGCTGGAAATACACGGATAAGTTAACACCTGTAATGTCTCTACAGGGAAGAAGATGCCACCAAAGTCATACTCCAAGAGAGAGCAGTTAAGGTACTGGTTGGGTTAAAAATTGATAGAGAGGAGTTACAAGAAAGATTCACTGTGCTTAGTAGCTGCTGCGTTCTAAAATTACAATGGTGACCACACTTCAAAAGAAGTTCATTGGCTGTAAAAAAACTTTGGGGTGTCTGGTGGTTATGAAAGATGCTACAGAAATGCAAGTCTTACTTTTCTTTTTACAAGTTACCAAGGCCGGATGGGAGATATCCAAGGACGATCAGGAAGTAAGGTTGGAAATTGTGGAGGTCCTGGTCTTAATCTTCCAATCATCCTTAGATACGGGATAAGTGCCAGAGGACTGGAGAAGTGCAAATGTTACACCTTTGTTACAAAAGGGTGTAAGGTTAAACCCAGCAACTACACATCAGTCAGTTTAACCTTGGTGGTGGCAAAGCTTTTAGATATGAGAATTCAGGCAATATTAATAGTCACTTAGACAGGTGATAATTCATTAAGGAAAACCAATGCAAATTTGTTAAAATCATATATAACTAACTTGATTGAGTGGTCTGGTGAGGTAACAGAAAGGGTTGATGAGGGTAATGTGGTTGATGTGGTGTACACATGGACTTCCAAAAGGCATTTGATTAAGTACCCACATAATGGGCTTGCCAGCAGAATTTGACACCAAGGAGTAAAGGGGGCTGTGGCTGCATGGTTGTGCTAGAGCCACTCAGCACCAGGCCACATCACAGCCTTGGTCCAAGCATGGAAAAAAGAGCTGAATTCCAGAGATGAGGTGAGAATGACAACCTGTGATGTCAAGCCAGCATTTGACCGAATGTGTCATCAAGCATCCTGAGCAAAATGGAATTCAAGAGGGAATCAGGAGGAAAACTCTCCACTGGGTTGGAGTCATACGTAGCACAAAAGAAGATGGTTGTGGTTGTTGGAGGTCAATAATTTCATTCCCAGGATATCATTGCAGGAGTTCCTCAGGGTAGTGTCCTTGGCCCAACCATCTTCAGCTGCTTCATCATTGACCTTTCTTCCAACATAAGGTCAGAAGTGGGGATGTTCGCTGATGATTACGCAATGTGCAGCACCATTCATGACTCCTCAAAAACTGAAGCAGCCCGTTCCCATATACAACAAGACCTGCACAATATTCAGGTTTGGGCTTATAAGAAGCAAGTAAGATGTGTGCCACACAGGCATTAGACCATGGCCATTTCCAAAAAGCGAGACCCTAACCATTTCCCCATGACATTTAAAGGCATTAACACTGCTGAATCGCCCACCATCAACTTCCAGGGGGTTACCCCAGAAACTTAACCAGGCAGCTACAAAAATACTTGTGGCTGCAAGAACATGTCAGACACTGGGAATTCTGCGGCAGATAACTCACCTCCCAAAACCATGTCATTTATAAGGCTGGTCCAATTCAGTTTTATGGTTAATGATGATCCATATTATGTGAACGGTGGTGGACTTGGCAATGTCAATGCCATTGAATGTCAAGGGGAAGTGGTTATGCTCTCTCTTGTTGGAGTTGATCATTGCCTGGCACGTATGTGATGCAGATGCTACTTAATTGCCACCTATCAATCCAAGGCTGGATGATGTCCAGGTTTTGCTGCATGCAGACATAGACTGACTTATTATCTGTACAACTGCAAAAGGATCTGGACACGGTCAATTCATCAGTCAACATCCCCAATTCTGGCCTGACAATGAAGAGAAGGTCATTGATGAAGCAGCTGAATTGAGCCTAGGACACTACCCCGAGGAACTGCCTGAATTTATTCCCATTCTAAGGCCAGGATTTTCTGTGCCCGCTGGCATCGGGTGTGTTTGGTGACCTGAGTGGACAATATGGCGAGAAGGCCAAAAACTGGTTTCACAACATCGTGAAATCAGTTTGGATTCGTTCGCTCAGCCCCGTTGATGGTGGGCCACGTTCCCCACCATCGGATGTCATCAGCAGATCATTATAAGGCCAGCCCGCCGGGCTCATTCCGCCCTACCCCCATCCCCCCACCCCCCTGGCGATCGTCCGCCTATGTTCACAGGAAAACACACCAGTGCAGAACACGTCTTGACAAGTGTGACACGCAGAAGTCGGGTCTCACTGCCAGGGAACATCATGGACATCCAAGGAGCAGAAGATGCTGGAGCCCGACAGCAACGGGATCCTAGAGGAACGTCCATGGCATGCTGGGTAGATTCTCATGGACATGGCTCTGCCATGAAGAAGCTCACGAAAGTTGGAAAGTCACTGTTGATGCTCACAACAGATGATGGTTGAGGGGGCGGGAGAGAAAGGTTTAGGATGGACTGAGGGAGGAAGAGGTATTGGGATGTTGAGTTTGAAGGGGGGGAATGAAGGTGTCGGAGGTTGAGATTGGGAGGGGGAGATGAAGGTGCTGGGGATGCGGTTGGGAGGGTGGTGAATGAAGGTGTCAAGGGGGTGAGGTTGTGGGAGAGGGAGTATGAGGTGGAGGAGGGGGTTAAGGGGGGATAAGATGGCAACTGGAGAGGTAGCTGTGAGGGGGGAGGAATGTGTAAGGAAAGGAGTTCAGAGAGGGAAAGGAATATGGAGAGATGATGGAGTCCAGGAGGAGGAAGGAGTGCAGAGAGGAGAGGGAATTTGGGAGGAGGTAGGAGTATGGAGAGAGGGGGGAGTAAGGGTGGAGGAAGAAGTAAGGGTGGTGGGAAGAGTCGTGAAGGGGGAAGAAGTAAAGCTGGAGGAAGAAGTGAGGCTGGAAGAAGAAGTGAGGCCGGAGGAAGGAGTCGAGAGGGAGGAAGGACTAAGGATGGTGGAAGAAGTAAGGGTGCCTGAGGGATTCAGGAAGGGGGAGGGACTAAGTGGGGGACAGTCTTCGGGGGGGCATGGCAGGAGGACTAAGGGGGGAAAGGTGTTCTGCAGAAGGGAAGGGGCTCTGGAGGGGGGAGGGGACCGGAGGGGGAGATGTCCAGGTGAATGTGCAAGGGAGGGGTCTGATGGGTCCATGACTGTCTCCTTGGGAGTGAGCTGAGGATAGGCATAGTATGAGGGAATGGTGAGAATGACCAGGGGCAGAGTGAGGTGGTGGGGTAGGAGGATGGGGATCTGACGGTAGCAATAGAAAGGACGGTGAGGGTGGTTGGTGGGGACTTGGAGGCAGACATGGACCTTGGGGGTGGGAAAGAGGAGGTCAGGGAGCTGAATATGGGCGGAGATGGGATTTTTGGGAAGGAAAGGAACGTGCATGTTCACCTGGACATTCCTTAAAGATAAGGGTTGTGGCTGGTAGGTCATGGAGGGGAGGTGGAAGGTGATGCCAGGGGGGTTAACAGTGATGGGGGAAAGGGAATGGGGGACTTGGGGAGGGGAAAAGATGGGGGAGTTGACGAAAAAGTGAGTCCAGGCCAGTCTGTTAAAACGAAAGTGAAATGATAGTTGTGGTGGGCGAGATCAGGTGCTGCATGGGAGTGTGATCAGTGGGTGGGTGCTGGTCAGCTCAGATGGACAACTGAAAGAGAACCCCAGCTGGCAGCATTGAAAATGCTCAGGACATTGAGGTGAGTATGATACGTGAAGGATCCGCGTGTGTGAGACATGACTGCATGAGGCTCCGAAAGGCTCTGCCACACACACACTTCTCACTCCAGCTGCTCCCTCTGCTGTGACAGAGGACGAGGTTAAAGGCTCACAGGCAAAGGGGTTTCGGAGGGAGAGGACAGCCTCTGAAACTCCTGAGTGGATGACCCAGGAGTGTCCAACTCCTCCCTTCGGGTATCCTGGCCTGACTCCTTGAGGGAAGGAGCATTGCTACTGCAGGAACTCACCCATGGCTCCCGTGATGGAGTGCAGGTCTGCGCGCATCTCTGTGTTCTGCTGGACCAGTGTCTCCATGGTGCCTGCCATCCTTCCCAAGGAGACCTCCATACGCGCACATGTGGGCACCACTTCATCAGACAGCAGGCGGGCGCACTCCTCCAACTCACTTGCCATTCTGTTGAGGGCTTCCAACAGGTCTGCGTGATGTTCCTCCGCCTTCTGCTGACTCTCCACAATGAGTTGGAAGGCCAAATCCAGAGAGTCATCACCCGACTCTGAACCCAAGCCTGCTCTAGATCAAGGTCCCACCGAGATGTGTGTCTCTGCGCTGGTGGAGGGTGTGGGTAGGCGCTGTGATGTGTCTTCCAGGTTGCTTATTTCCAGGCCTTCAATGGAGGAGGTGTCCTCTTGGCTGGAGGTGAGGACCTGGATGGAGCTGAGGGACTGGCTGGCTGAGGGTGTCAGTCACTTGGCAGAGCTCCCTGTGAACCGAAATAGAGATAAGTAGTGCACGGCAGCAGAGTCAAAAGCAGGAGAGAGACACTCACAGTTGCATTGAGAGAGGGATGATGTGGCGCAGGCTCCTTAGGAGGATGTTCATCGCCGACCTCACTTTCACCGCAGGCGCAGTCCATGTCCTCACCAGTCAGCGCGATGGCACACTCCTCAAAGTGAGTGAGGGGCCTATTGTGGGCCACTTCACCCCCAGTCTGGAACCTTTTCCTGCTGATGTGAGCCAGCTTCTACATGAAAACAGGTGGAGAGAGTGAGAGCAGGACACATGGCACTGCACGGAATGTTTGTGTGGTGAGCGAAGCCATGGACCAGATGAGGACACAAACTCAAGAGTTTATGAGCCTGATGGAGATGTGAGAGTGTGTGTGAGAGTTAGTGGTGTTGTCCCTTGAGGTGTGAGATTGCTGTGAACATGTGATGGGTTTGTGAGTGTATGGGTTGAGAGTGATGAGAAGAGTGTATTACCCTGGTGGAATGGATGAGATCATTCATCCTGTAGTGGCACTGGGTGGCTACCCTCTTTTGCAGGGCACTGATGCTGACCACTGCCTCCCATGTTGTATTGGTGAGGTTGCTGCTGTGGCCAGACCAGGGGTAGAGGACATCATGGTGAGCCTCCACTGCATCCGGAAGGCACTCAAGGGGTGTGGTTATGACATGGCAAGCGATGTGTGCCAGACAGATCAAGTCCACAAGGGAACCTTGGCCATGTTATCACAACAGTTTTGCAATTTATATTTATTTTGAGAAAATGTAATGAGAAAGAAAAATTCCAATGGGAGGGCTCACCATCCATGGTTAACTAAAAAGTTAAAGACAGTATCAAATTTAAAGAAAAAGCATATAATTATGCAAAGACGAATGGCAGGGCAGAAGATTGGAAAGAATATAAAGAATAGCAAAGAATGACAAAAAGATTAACAAGGAAGGAAAAAAATTACAGTATGAGAGAAAGCTAACTGGTAATATTATTATGGATAGTAAGAGCTTCTATAGATACTTAAATAAGAAAAGAGATAACAAAGTGACCGTGGCCCTATAGAGAGTGCATCTTGGGAATTGATAATGGAAAGTAGAGAGATGGCAGATGAAGTAAACAGTTACTTTGCTTTGGTCTTCACTCCAGACAACACAAGTTACATCCTGGAAACAGCTGTAAGTCAGGAAATAGAAGGGAGGGGAGAACTCAGAAAATTACAATCACAAAAAAGTGGTATTGAGAAAATTGTTGGGGCTGCAGGCTGACAAATCCCCAGGTCCAGATGGACTTCACCCCTAAGATCTTGAAAGAAGCGGCTTGTGAGACAGTTGATGCATTGGTTTTGATTTTCCAAAATTCCCTAGATTCGGGGAAGGTTCCTTTAGATTGGAAAATAGCAAATATAACTCCTTTATTCAAAAAAGGGAGGGAGACAGAAACCAGGAAACTACAGGCCAGTTAGCCTAACATCTGTCATAGGGAAAATGTTAGAAGCTATTGTTAAATATGTTATAGCAGGACACTTAGAAAAACTCAAGGAAATCAGTCGGAGTCAACATGGTTTTATAAAAGGGAAATCATGTTTAACCAATTTATTGAAGTCCTTTGAAGGAATCATATGTGCTGTGGGTAAAGGGGAACTGGCGGATGTTCTGTACTTAGATTTCCAGAAGGCATTTGATAAAGTGCCACATCAAAGGTTATTGTAGAAAAGAAAAGCTCATGGTGTAGGGAGTAACATATTGGCATAGATAGAAGATAGGTTAGGTAACAGGAAGAAGAGAGTTGGCATAAATGGGTCTCTTTCTGGTTAGCAGGATGTGAGGGTGGTGTGCCACAGGGATCAGTGCTGGGGCTTCAACCTTTTACAATTAAATAAGTGACTTGGATGAAGGGATCCAAAGGAGTGGTGACTAAATCTGCGGATGACATAAAGATAAGTATGAAAGTAAATTGTGAAGAGGACGTAAGGAGGCTACAAAGTGTCATGGATAGCTTAAGTGAGTGGGCAAAGATCTGGCAAATTGAATATAATGTGGGCAAATGTGAAATTGTTCAATTTTGCAGGAAGAATAAAAAGGAAGCTTATTATCTAAATAGCGAGAGATAGTAGAGCTCTGAGATTCAGAGGGATCTGGGTGTCATGGTGGACGAATCATGAAAGGTTAGTATGCAGGTAATTAGGAAAGCTAATAGAATGTTATCATTTATTGTGAGGGGAATTGATTACAAAAGTAGGAAGGTTATGCTTCAGTTATACAGGGCATTGGTGAGATCACTGGAGCATTGGGTACAGTACTGGTCTCCTTTTTAAAGAAAGATGTAAATGCATTGGAAGCATTTACTAGAATGTTTACTAGACTAATACCAGGGATGGTTGGGCTGCCTTATGAGGAAAGGCTGGACAGGTTAGTCTTGTATCCACTGGAATTTAGGAGAGTAAGAGGCGACTTAATTGAAACCTTTAAGATCCTGAGGGGTCTTGACAGGGTGGATGTGGAGAGGATGTTTCCTCCTGTGGGAGAATCTAGAACTAGGGGTCAAAAATAAGAGGTTGCTCATTTAAGACAGAGATGAAAAGAAATTTTTTCTCTCAGAGGGTAGTGAGTCTTTGGAACTCTTCCTTAAAATGCAGTGGAAGAAGAGCCTTTGAATATTTTTAAGGCAGAGATATATAGATGCTTGATTAACAAGGAGGTGAAAGGTTATCAGGGGTAGGCAGGAATGTGAGGTTGAGGTTACATTCAGATCAGCCATGATCTTATTGAATGGTGGAGCAGGTTTGAGGGGGCGAGTGGCCTGCTCCTGCTCCTAATTCGTATGTTTGTACATGTGCATTGAATTCAGAAGTAATGAGTCCACCAAGACCATTAGAGATTTTAAAAATTAAATTAAAATATCTATTAACAAAAGGAAATATTTCAAGTACATACATACGATTTATAGTTACTTAACATGATAACAAGTTCTAAAATTCTTAATTAACCTAACTCCCAACTTGTCTTGAAGCTATAAATGTATATAATGCTATTGGAAAAGATTTTTCTTTTAAAATAGAGGTTTAGTCTGTGGGTGTTTCTTAACTAGATTAAAACCAGCTAGTCTGGGTGCTTTGATATGTACTAGTTTTGAGATTTAAACAGAGAGATGGAGTGCATTTGCGTTTTTTGAATAGACCATTCAAGAGGTGGGGTGAAAACTGATGCCTATTTAGCAGACACCAAGCAATATGTTTATATTACTAATGAAGGTGGTACTATAAAAGGGGTTTTATTGTTAGAGAGGTTTGGTTCAGAGGTTGGTGATACAATGAGAATTTACATTCAATGTGGGTGGTAGGTATAACTTCAGCAGTTTTGTGTGTGCAGAGCAGAGGCAATATGAGATCAAAAGGCAGCTGTAAGCCTCCAACTGTTTCCACAGGAACCAAAATGAAAAGAACTTCATTTTGAATTCGTAAGGTGAAAATGCTTTTGTCTGTTGTCCGGTGAAGTCTATGGGTTGCTGTTGCCTTAATGGAGATTAGTTTGGCAATTTGTTAAAAGTTATGATAATAGTAATTTGTAGCCTTGTGTATAAAATGTTTCATTTTGTTTAATGTAAAACCTTGAGAACTGGTGGTCTGATTCCTGAATTTAGAGTCGCATCTCAAGCATAACACTTAAAATTATAGTTTATGACAGCTGTTTAAAATTTCCTTCTGGGATTTTTAAATAACTCAACTGTACCAACTGCATTGGTCATAACACAACTACACATCCCTTTTAAGGCAACGGTCCAAAATAGATTTTAAATTTAAAAAGCAAGCCAGAAAGTTACCACAGCACCACTCAACAATGGAATTCCAAAGGCCTTTTTCCAAATTTATTGACTGGACACAGCAGACTTTTGGAAATATGGCTGGATGCTTCTTCAAGGCTGTTTCACACGCTCCTGTTAGATCTTACATGGCCTCCCAACATGGTCTTTCATTCCCGTTTATATATGTTTCTCTCTCTTTAATCAGTAACTTCCATTGTTCCATATGTCTTTGCAAATTTACTTTTCCCATAATATAAAAATCTTTCATGTTGCCAATATGACCTCTTTCCTTTTGGGAAAAATAAACACACTGCTTGGCCTTGCTTATCTTAGCAGTTGTAAACATCCTACCATCCCTTTGAAATCCAAACAACTCCTTCACCTATCTAAAAATGCAAATTTCCTTCATGCTCTGTATGCTAAGACTTCATCCATGTTTTACTCATTAGCATTTCAAGTACTCTTCTACACCTCACTCCTTCTGATAATTTCAAGCTTGCAGTCTAGATGGCTCTAATTCAATTAAATCACACACAGGCAAGTCATCCATACACACCCCTACTTTACAATAAATCACAATAATATAATGTAAAATATATCATTTTCATGACAACGTGTCATTCAGCCTAGGGGCTGCAGTCTTTTTGCCATTCAGGGCCATGTCATCTTTGCAGTAGTCGTGGGCTGGTAGCACTGAGAGGTGCGCATGCGGCTGGACTTTAAATATGGCGCCCGGCGTGATGAAGCAGCGAGGTGATGGCATGGCGGGCGAATGAAAATGGCGTGTTTCCCGTGAATGCATAATTAATGCTGTGGACTTGGGATGATACGGTGTGAAAAGCCGCCATTGCAGTCAGCGGGTAAAACGTCATTTACAGAGCTGAAACTATGCAAAGAAATAGCTCTCATGTTTAATTGGCAACCAACAAATTGGACAGCTACAAATCATCTTGGGATTTCATGGTCATGCTCTTATAGTTATCAAAGAACTACTGATCCAAGAGACTCGCCCATCCCAAGATCCGGAAACAGGACATTGCACATCTGAGGATCTGCACCAGCATTATTCCCGACACCCAAGCAGTGCCGGCTGAAGGAGCAGTGGCCACCTGTGTTAAAATGGAGTTCTGTGCTATATGCTACTTTGCATATTTTCCAAGGGCAGAATTTTTCACTTGGCAGGTGGACGCGAACCTGACTCGCTCCAGCGTGAAATGACGCGTGAAATGGCCGAGCGGTCCAGCGTCAGCACAGTCACGCGCCAGTGTCGGCAGTGTGCCGCCGACAATTAAAAGGCCTGTTAAGGCCATCAAATAGTCAATTAACTTAAATTTTTCGCTGCCCGTCCAACCTAACGGTTGCCGATCAGACGAAAAGGCCAAGAGGCCTTTGTATTTTTTTGGAAACCTTGTCCATGGGCTGGTGAGGTTTCCAAAAGCAAATAAAAAATAAAATAAACATTTTAAAATTTAATTAATAATACGTCCCTGCTCATGTGTCAGAGCCAGGGGCTAGTTCTGGGACCCTTGCTTTTCCTGATATATATTTATCATCTAGGTCTTGGTGTTCAGGGGACAATTTCAAAGTTTGCAGATGATATGAAGCTTGGGAGTATAAACTGTAAGGAGGACAGTGTGGAACTTCAAAAGGACATAGACAAGTTGGTGGAGTGGGCAGATAGGTGGCAGATGAAGTTCAATGTGGAGAAGTGAGAGGTGATGCGTTTTGGTAGGAAGAACAAGGACAGACAATATAAAATAAGGGGTGAAATTTTGAAGAGATGCAGGAGCCGAAAGACCTGGGTGTAAAAAGTGTTTGGATCATTGAAGGTAGCAGGAGAGGTGGAGAGAGCATATAGGATCCTGGGCTTTATTAATAAGGGCAGAGAGTACAAGAGCAGGGAGGTTATGCTGAATTCATATAACACATTCGTTAGACCTCAGCTGGAATATTGTGTACAGTTCTGGGCGCCACATTATAGGAAGGATGTGAACACATTGGAGAGAGTGCAGAACAGGTTTACAAGAATGGTTCCAGGGATGAGAAACTTCCATTACGAAGATAGATTGGGACTGTTCTCCTTGGAGAAAGGAAGGCTAAGAGGAGATTTGATAGAGATGTTCAAAATCATGAGGGAGCTGGAGTGAGTAGATAGGGAGAAGCTGTTCCTGCTCGTAAAAGGATCAAGGGTGAAAGGGCACAGATGTAAAGTGATTTTCAAAAGAAGTAAATATGATGTGAGAGAAAACCTTTTTCACACAATGAATGGTTCGGGTCTGGAATGCACTGACTGGAAGTGTGGTGGAGGCAGGTTCAATCAAGGCATTCAAGAGGGCATTAGATGATTATTTGAATAGAAACAATGTGCAGGGGTACGGAGAAAAGGCAGGGCAATGGCACTAAGGTCATAATGCTCATTTGGAGAGCTGGTGCAGACATGATGGGCTGAATGGTCTTCTTCGGTGTTGTTAACATTCTGTGATTCTGTGACAGCGAGTGCAATATGGTTCTAGCACAAGTCAGCTGAGAAGTATTGGTGCCTACTGGTGACTGCTCAGAAACTATGAGCCACTACTGGATTTTCAATGAGCCCAGTAGAGTTGCCAATTCGCTTGCAATAAAATCCAGTTGAGATGTCTTCTAAACCAGTTTTGTCAGTTCAGGTCAGTTCAGTCTTGAACTGATTCAAACTGTTTTTTCCTTCTGGGTCGTAGGACAAAGGACACAGTGTCTTTACACTTTAATTTGGGGAGTTTCCTTCTCATCTCCACAAAACGTGCTTCTGTTTCCAACTTAATGGCCGATGTTTTTGAGAGGTGTGTCCCTGGGTCCGAAGTGAGGGGCTGGCCATTACTTTGGTGGGTGGTGGGATTGTGGGCCACAACCAACAGGTGAAAGCGGGCACTATTAAGTATAATGATAATGATTATAATTACGAAAAGCGGGTTGGCAGCTCAGGAACCTCAACTGCGTCACCAGGAGTGGTGGCCACTTCTGGGGCTGCGATTGGAGGAGGTGGGCGCGGCGATGGACATGCACCCCCACAACCAAGTAAGTGGCGTCTGGCAGTGGCAAAACCATTCAGGCAGACGCAGGCTAGGGGTGAGGGGACGCTGAACTCAGGCAGCTCTGATGTTGTGAGAGTGGCCATAGCCGATGGGAGCCCCCTCTTCAGGTCAAAGGGTGCCCAAAAATGAAGCCACCTACCCCCCCCCCCCCAATCTCCGAAACCCACTGGGAGGCCGCCAGGGAAACCCTGACAGTCTCCCCATGCAGCAGAGGGTCTACCACTGGTAAAATGCCAGTGGAGGCAGAAAGAGGCCCTTAATTTGCCTCCTTAATGCTTAATTTGGCCCCAGGTGGGCAGAAGAGCCATCTGCCACCTTTCCTGCTGCTGGTAAAATGCTGGCAGGTACATGCCAGGCTTTGCCCTGTTGCCTTATGGCACCATTTCCCCTGCTTTCCCATTTCGGAACCCATCCTGAGTGTCCTGCGAAATTCAGCTCGGTGGGTTCTTTTTCTTACAGAAACTTTAGATAAAAACTATGGCTGAGGAAAGGGAACTCTTTTCTTAGTAAGACTAAAAAAATTGTCATAAGAATTCAAACTACATCCTGGATTTAAGCACAAATTGGAATTGCTTTAAGAACACAACCTTCTGAATGCCTAAAACGAGCAACGTCTTGGAAATCAAAGGCAGAGGTTTTGATTTGTGTCAAAGGTGGGAGGTCTGGAAAACTTCACCAGAGAGCGATGTGCTGGTTTGCTGGTATGTTCCTATCTCAGGGCCATTTTAATAATGGTTAGTTGGGGTTGGGGATAGGGGTGACCTCACAGGGTCACTGGGGAGACACTGACTGGAATTTTCCAGTTGGCAGTTGAACCCCTTGTGTTGGCCAAATCCCAACTGATGCATGGAGAGGGCCTCCCAGTGGGAGATGGATAGTACCAGTTCTCCAAATAACTTTTGTAGCCCACCACCCCACCCCTGAGTGACAGCTTCTCTGAGGTTATCATAACTGGTTTCACAAGCCGCCCTCCAAAGTTACAGCCAGTATAAATTTCAGGTGTTTTAACCAGTTTTTAGAGGCCACCTCCATCTTGAGAGACCCCCCCCCCCCCCCCTCCCCACCTACCCACCCATTTCTCTGTGAGAAATTGGGGTCTTGAATAAATAGATATTTTCTGCATAATATAACATCCCCTAAAAAGCTTTCTAAAAAGACAACAATTTTTAAACAGTCTGGAAACAGGCAAGGTCACTTAGTTCATATTGTCATTCCTAAGTTAAGATGGTGTCTTCTATATCCCCTTATCTATGCAATTGTTTAGAAAGGCCCAGGATATGACCCTCAGCAAGATGTAAACTAAAAAGCTGACCTCGAGCAAGGTGACGCACAAGATGGGTGGTAGCCACCCTGATGTTTTGAGCGCCTGTCCTGTGCCCATTGTTCAGAATAGTTAGATAGATGATTGACACTGTGTAAGCTACCAGCACCCCCCAAAAAAAGGTATATAGATTGGTGTCAAACTGGTAAGGGGCTGAAGTACTGGTGAGGTGCCCATGCTCGTTGGGCAGCTGCGTCCTTCAGATAGAAGATGGACCAGAGGAGAAGGAGGAAATTCAAGATCGAGGGAAGAGTTTCCTAACACTTTGACTAGAGAGTGGAATATGTTATCACAAGCTGTTACTGGTGGTACATAATTTTTTTCTGCCTTATTAGCTATACCATATCTAACCTGCTGTTTCTTAGTCAACTTAATAAACCATCTTAAAATTACTTATGACTAGTCGACTCCTATTTAGCTGTAGAAGAGTGTGACGGAGATTACAAGAGTATCCTTGATAGGCTTTTAAAGAGGTTCAGAAAGGAAACAGTGAGTTGGAGAAAGTCTGGAATAAATTGGCCCTATGGTGCACAACTGTGTGTCTTACAGCTGAATAAAAAGCACAAGGACATAAGGGAACTGGTAGATAAGTTGCAAAAGGGTACTGATGGCTAGAGAGGAGCATGACTGCCCTGAACAATCAGTTACACTGGGAACAGGAGGCACAAGGCATGTTGTGCTAAGAATAAACTGCTGCTAGACCAAACGCTGGAACAAGTTCCCAAACTTTGCTGGAATAATATAGTAGAAATAACTTGCCCCTCTCCTATGTGATAAGGGATAGCTGATGTGTGGGGTTACCCAATCCAGGGCAAGGACAGAGGTGGAAAGAAATGTTAAAGAACCACCTGCCATGGCAGGAGAAGAGGTCACTGCCTTGCACCTTTCCCCGGGTGAGGTTAGAGCACTAAGGGTAGACAGCATTGATGTTCATAAGGTCCTTGCTAGTGTCAGACAGGTCCCCACCAAAAGTCAAGTGTATTCACTTTTTTTTTGTTCATGGGATGTGGGCATCATTGAGCATTTATTGCCCATCCCTAATTCAGAGGACATTTAAGAGTGAACCACATTACTGTGGGTCTGGCGTCACATGTAGGCCAGAGCAGGTAGGAACAGCAGATTTCCTTCCCTAAAGGACATTAGTGAACCAGTTGGGTTTTTACAACAATCAGCAATAATTACATGGTCATCATTAGACTCTTAATTCTAGCTTTTTTTATTAAATTGAATTCAAATTTTGCCAGCTGCTATGTTGGGATTTGAACCTAGGTCCCTGGAACATTACCCTGGGTCTCTGCATTACCAGTCTAGTGATAATACCACTACTCCACCTCCACCTCCCTCTCCCAGAGAGAGTTGACTCCTGCACTCTCATCCTTCATGATCCTTACGCCAAGCCAAGGGAGTACTTGTGCTCAGCTGGGAGTATACCGTACATTTGAGTCGAGTTATTGCTAAAGCAGGGTGTTGTCCACAAACATCAAAGATTCAAAAAATTGGGTTCGAGGAAGAAGCTAAAATGTTTAAAATTCAAACGGCATGTTTTACTGAATTTAAACTGCTTAGTGGCTCTCCAAAAAAAAAATTCAAACTATACTAATATACACCTGTGAAGGCCGGGTGGTTCCCAAAATATAAAGATAAGTCTGCAGTTTGGCAGTAATCCAATTTGAACTTTTCAAAATCAGTTAACGGAACTGCTGAAATTCAAACCAGAAACTCGTTTTACTGACTATTTCTTTCCAATTTGGCTAAGTAGCAAACTTCGAAATTTGAAATTTGTTCCTTTACTACAGCCTGTGAGGCTGTTGCGTTGACTTTTATTTTAGAAGCTGCTGTCTCTTACAAAATGCTAACAAGCTTTCAAAATAATTGGAATTTAACCTAAAATTTGGAGGAAATTGGAGACAACAAAGGGATTTAATGAAACAAGTTTAAAATGAAGTTTGGTTTCTGATCAGAGAAGTTTTTTTTAACTTAAGAAAAGAGATGCAATAGGTTGCCAGGTTTTCTCTACCTACCCCATCATCCAAGACTAGCCACGGAGTTAACTCTTTCTGCTGGCAGATGCTTCTTCCAGTTAAAAAAAATATCATCACACAACCTTCAGTTTGCTAAATGTATATTGGACATTATTAGGTTTTAAGTTTCTAAATTTATAGATGTGATTGGATATATTCAAGACTATGGGCCAAGTGCTGGTAAATGGGACTAGGTAGGTAGGTCAGGTGTTTCTCACGTGTTGGTGAAGACTCGATGGGCTGAAGGGCCTCTTCTGCACTGTGTAATTCTGTGAGTCAGTGATTCTGTGATATTAACCCATTGGTCTCCCTGCCAGAGCCACAATGGATTGTTTGTGTTTTTTTTTCAAACAGGTGAAGATGGTCTCCAGCTCCAAGTGAACCCAGCAGTTTTGAAAATTAAAGTACAGCAAAAAGATTTGACCTTTCTGAGACTTGACCTTCACCGTTCAGGCTGTTTGTTACTATTTATTATCTTTTGTGACAAAGTGTTTGGATATGGGTGGCATGGAAATCGCTTCTAAACTGATTGCAAATGCTTTTGTCTCTGAGGCAAAACCATTTAAGACCTGTTTGTGAAATTGGAGTTGATAAATAACTGGACATGTGTCGCTATTTCATCCATGCAAAGGGAAATTTACCTGACATTAAAGGGGATAAACGAATTCTAATTATCCCCCCCCCTCAAAAAAAGCTAATGGAGAAACAGCTGAGGTGGTTTCTCAGTATCAAAAATAAAGTTTGTTTTTGAAAGAAATACATCGAACACTTAAAAAAAACCCTGTCAGCCAACAACACTGCTATTTGAATTTGGGATGATTTTAAAATAAAAAAATTCAGGCACAATCTAGCACAGGCTTGTCAAAACTATTCACATGGTTGGGGGGGCACATTTCAAATTTTCTCTCTTCTGTGGGGGCCAATAGACACATTTGTGGGTAGAAAGGGAAACAGGCTCAGAGAAATAGAAACTTAGCTCACTATCACTCCAAACAACACACATCTGCATCTCTGTGAATAAGCTGCAGATGAGAAGACTAATTTATTGCCTTATCTTCACAGCCTGACTGAACACTGAGTGAGACATCTGCCCTTATTTTCGTCAGCCGCAAAAAAATCAATGCCTGCCCATGTACTTGATGTAACTCCATGGTGCATCCCAGGTCTCCCAGGTCCAATGCCCATTTGTCAGCCCCTGGAGAGCCCTTCCCCCTAGATGCTATATCAGGGCTTTGCCACATCTGCCTCGTGGGCCAGCCCAAATTAATTTGGTTACAAAAGACAATGCAGGAGAAGATATATCACCATGGCATCAAGAACAGGTCTAGGCTGACTGAAGGCTATTTGAACACCTGCAAATGGTACTTTGTGGACACGGAGAGAAAACAAGTCTAGAACACCTGCACGCATGTTGTTCCCTTTGAAATTTGGTATTCTTGTGACTCTCCTGATGAGTGCAAGATGATAAGCTTTGACAGCATGTCTCTTTTTTCAGCTCAAGTCAAGATTCAGTCAATCTTGACTTGTATTTGCTGGAACCCACTGCAGAAGAACCACTGTCCCAGAGATGTGGTTCTTCATTAAAGAGGCCTTTTAAAGCTAGGCAGAATTCAGTGTGTAAAGAGACACAACTCTACCATGGCTGCTCCATTCCCCTTTCACTTCCTGGCAGTGCCATTGTGCATGATGCCTGCTCATACCCCCACAGCTTCACGCCTCAATGCAAGCTTACAGATTGCCTGTGAAGCACATAACAAGGCAAACAGCACCACAAATGTATCCATCAAAATACTTGGAATCTTCCCAACAAACATGAGCCCACTATAATCATTCACTATGGAGCTAACCTCAGGTCGACACTGGGGGGCAGGATCTTTGTTTTGGGGTTGGGACCCCACACTGGGTCCATTTCCAGGCCTGGATCCCCATACCATGTCAGCCCAACAAGATTTTTGAAGGGCTGGTCAACCAGTGGCCAGGATGCAGGCTCATCATCCACTCAAAATCAGCTGACAAGTCAATAGGAGGCACTCCAGCACTGAGAGAGCAGCAGCCTTACCATTTGTCGACTGCTCTCCATTTTTTGCTGTGGTTGTTAATTATTAGCATGGAAGTGCATAAGGACTAGGAGTAGGAATAGCCCATAAGGCTGCTTGAGCTTGCTCCTCCTATTCAATACGATCATGGCTGATCATCTACCTTAACTCCACTTTCCCACCCCCTCCCTACATCCCTTAATTCCCTGAGAGACCAAAATTCTATTGATCTCAGCCTTGATTATACTCAAAGATGAAGCATCCACATCCCTTGGGGGTAGACAATCCCAAAGATTCACAACTGATTCTCCTCATCTTAGTTCTAAATGATCGCCCCCTTATCCTGACATGCTGCTTTGTTCTAGATTCCCCAACCAGGGGAATCAATCTTTCAGTGTCTACCCTGTCAAGCCCCTTCAGAGTCTTGTATGCTTCAACGAGATCACTCCTCATTCTTCCAAAATCCAGAGGACATAGATCCAATTTACTTGGCCTCTCATTGTCGGACAACCCCTTCATCCCAGGAACCATAGGGTGGTCTTTGAACTATTCCTGTTTCTTAATGACAGACCATATAATAAAGCCTTTAAGATTAATTTATCTTCTATTATACAATGAAGTCCCATTTGCTTCATAATCATCCCTAAAATTTTTCTTCCTGCCTTAAATCTTTGTTTCCTGGATTCTAGAACTTATGCACTGTTAATTCTAATCTTAGTCTTCAGTATAAGGATCTCTTTGCATTAGTTTTTAGAAGTAACATTTAATTGGAAAATGATATTCAGATTGGAATCATGTAGCCTGCATTCACCTGCACGCATGTTATTGAATAAATTAAGTTCTATTATAAAAATAAAGCATTGGTTCAGGTTATGATGGACCTTAGGTGAATCGTGAGTGGCACTGCGCCTGTGCTCATTACAATAGTTTAGAGAATATATTCAGCCTGTGCTAAATTAGCAAAATGACTCCATATCCGTACTCTGAATGTTTGTCCAAAGCTATAAATAAGGGGAGGATTCATAGATTCTCAGTGCAGTTTGGAAAGTTTCCTGGATCCAGATTCACTGGTAGAACATCATGCAGTCTGCCTGCCTCGCAGTTTGCCTCCTCTGCCTCATCTCTTTCTCTGCAGCTTGTTACATTAACAACTGCCCCGTAGGAGGCAAAAGATCCATCATGGACATGGAGATCAGACAGGTAAGGAGCACCTTCCTTTGTCAACTCATTTGCAGTCTAACAGTAACAGTCATTTGAAATAACTAAACACTGGCTGTTCCTTAAATGATTCTCTTACATTGCAAACGAGTGCAACAAATAAATATGCAAAATCTCACAGAGTTTTGTTTTTACAAGCAATATTGGGAAGCTCCACGCTGATAGCCTTCAGCATGGCTCATAATGGAAGTTGAGGTCAGCTGACTAGATTGACCCTTGTTTAGGAATCAGTGACCTCATTCCCTTGCAGAACAAGCATGTCGACAACAAAAGCACATTTCTTTCTGATACTCCAATATGTGACCCCATCTCATCCTAAACCCTGAGACTGTGACCATGAGGTGATGTGCGATGCGTTACTCTCAGTGAAGCTGCTGTGCAGGATATTAGCATTTGCAGTTTAAATGTTTTAACCAGACTGCTCAGATTTAAAGTCTTTTACTTTCAGGTAAGAAGGATAAAGTGCATAGAAGGACAGACTATCAGACTTATTTTAAAGGGATATTTAATGGAGAATAATTGGTTTTTTTTAGTATGATCACCTCAAACCTCAAAACATTGTGTAAAAATTCTCACCTCGCATGTGCCTGACAAGGTAGTGTCTCTGGTACTGGCAATATTCCAGACCAACAAAGGTTATTGTAGTAACTGGAAATTCAATTGATAAAAGGAAAAATTAAAGAAGTTGGCCTTGTATTTTGGAAGAATGGGAGAATGTGAGGATTTGAATTGAAAGTTTCAAATTATGGAAAAAGTAATTCAGGCAAATTATTCCTAGGGCTGAATTGTCCTAGATTTGCATTAAGTGCAATAGTGGGAGGGAGAAATGACGTTTGACCCACTGGCCGCAATGGTGGCTTCTCATGCTGTACCAATCCCGCATCAGTAATCATGCATTCTGGGAAACACACCATCTCGATGGAGGGCGGGCTCTGTCACCTCGCTGCTTCATCACGCTGGGTGCCATATTTAAAGTGCAGCCGCGTGCACACCTCTCAGTGCTTCCAGCCCAGTAATGCTGCAAAGAAGAGATGGCCCTGAAAGGCAAGAAGACTGCAGCCCCCTGGTTTAGTGACGCATCTCTCGAGCGCCTATTGGACGCTGTGGAGTCCCGCCATGATGCCCTCTACCCCAGCTCTGGCTGCAGGAGGAGCAGCAACATTACCACTCCGGCTTGGCGGGCAATGGCAGTGGTGATCAGTGCCAACGCTGCACAGGGATTGGCCATCCAATCCAGACAGAGGATGAATGATCTCATCCATGCAGCCAGGGTAAGGCAAACATCTCATCACTCTAAATTCACACACTCAAGCCCATCACACATTCATTGGCATCTCACTCACTGCCAGTTCAAGGGACATTACCACCCACTCTCATACATATACCGTCACATGTCCATCTGGCCTGACCTCCTCTGGGGACTGCCTCCTCAGTCCTCACCACCTTGAGGTCACTTGCACAGATCAACTTGTGCCCCCACACACACCCTGGGATACCCCCTTCCCCAGTGCAACTCTCAACCTGCAGCCTCTTCCCTTGCCTGAGGCCACTTTACTCCCTTCCCCAAGCAAGCCCTAGCCCTGCAGTCATTGAGAAGCCACCATCACCTTATGGCTGGCCTAGTAGGTACAGACTGGCCCAAGAGCCCCACCAGGAGTGATTTGGTGCTGTTTGTGAAGCCTGGTTCTGATGACTGCAAGTACTGCCCGAAGCAAAGTAGGCAAACAAACCTCGAAGTACCGAGCGAAGTGCAGCTCGCCATGTGCACGTCGCTTATGTACAGATGTGAAACATGTTGGCATGCAATTACACTGATGCGGGCGGATGATCCAGTTGTGGGGGGCGTGGGGGCTGATTCCAGTGGGCTTGTCTTTTAATGATATGCAGATGTATTACGGCCCATGCCCCCCACCACCACCCCCCCACCCCCCCAACCATTCCCCCCACCCCCACTACCCCCCCGCCCCACCCACAATTGATGGGCAGAGTGTGGACGATTGCAAACTGGTCTCATGATTTCGTTTTGGCCCTCTTGCCATATTGTCCACTTATGCTGCCGACCTCACCCAATGTGCCAATGAGCATGAATAATTACACCCTTAATGTTTAAAGATTTGGAGTGCAACTCTTTGTACTTAAGCATGTGGAACAGGTTATGATGGAAGGCAGGGACTGAATGGATTGAAGAAGCAGTTTTATGTGTTGCTGAAAACTGGTAGTTTTGAGAGGATAAATGGGGCAGTCATTGAAATGGAACAGAATTTATGAACCTAATGGATTTATTGTGTTCTTAAAGGTTCTTAAAAGGCATGAGATCGTATTAAGAATTGTATCATGTTATCTCAACAATGGATTTGATTTTGAAGGGACTTAGAAGTTTATGTTGATATATCCTGGGTTTAGGACATTTGTGAGGCCTTATTATTTCTGGCTGACAAAAGGTCTTATTATCATTGCTCATATATTTCCACAAGATGGATCCTGTGATATACGATGATGAGGTGCCCATTACAGCTAAGCAGCATAATAAAATTTGCTGAGGTTTCAATAGAATTGCAAAGTAAATCACCACATGAAATTTTAATGAATAAGTAGAGTCAAGTTGTACATTTAACATATTTTCTTTGGCTGATCAGTGACATTGTAAGAATTATTTCGCTCTATTTGGATATGGAGCTTTACTCACATCACTGATACAACCTCTTTTCCAATCCTACACAGTGTATGTCATGTGGTCCTGGAAATAGGGGCTCTGCTATGGAGCCAGCATTTGCTGTGGGGAGGAGATTGGCTGCTACATCGGAACCCCTGAGACACTGAGGTGTCAGCAGGAAGACCACCTGCCCTCCCCTTGTGAACCCACTGGCAGAGCCTGCGGTAGAAATGGCGGGAAATGTGCGTCGTCAGGAATCTGCTGCACCGAGGGTGAGTAACTGGCTCATCCATTCACGTGGTTTCAAAGAAATGACACCTATCTCACTAAAAACCCAAACCAGCAAATTCAGATGTTTAAAAGTTAAATTTTGTGAGCTTTTGTTGTATGAGAGTGGGTTGTTTGGAGAAAAGCTTGGGTCCGTGCTTGCTGATAGTGATCAACCTTCCAGATTGGACATGCCTGTTCCCATCAACACATCAATTTGCAAACTATTCCATGTTGTATGTTGCCATTACTCTGGCTGGGAGTTTGCTGAATATGCTTTGTGTGCATCCTGACATTGGCTTTTCTCTAGTTTGGACTCTCTTGTCTTATGTCCATGATTTAATTTGAAGTATCACTCTGGATTAATTTATATTGTATTGTTTACTGTCTTAAATAGCAGTGAGGCCAAGAAATTAACCCCTTATAGCTCATCCCAAATAAAAGTGGGCTAGACTTTCTCACTGACCACCTGGGTGTAAGGAGGAAAGTCAGGTGAGGAGGGCAATTAGGGAGCCCTCGGTGGTACAGTCCTCCAATCCAGAATGATGCTCCATGCCCAGACCGTAAAGCTGTCTATAAATCTATTCCGGTACATAAGGACTAATTTCAACTTTCAGTGGAGACAGAAAACAGACAGTCCAGCAACAACACTGGCAGCTACCCATGAATGTGGTATGTCCTGTGCTCGAAAAGCAGGCCAAATCCAACCCAGCCAATTACCGCCCCATCAGTCTACTCTATCATCAGTAATGTGTTGGAATGGGTCATCAACAGCATTATCAAGAAGTACTTCCTGATCAATAACCTTTTCACTGACACTCAGTTTGAGTTCAACCAGGGCCATTCAGCTCCTGACCTCATTACAGCCTTGGTTCAAACATAGACAAAAGAGCAGAACTCCAGAGGTGAGGTGAAAGTGACTGCCCTTGACATTAAGGTAGCATTTTACAGAGTGTGGCACCAAGGAGCCCTAGAAAAATTGGAGTCAATGGGAATCAGAGGGGAAACTCTCCACTGGGTAAAGCCATTCCTAGCACAAAGAAAGATGGTTGTGGTTGTTGGAGGTCAGTCATCTCAGCTCCAGGATATCACTACAGGAGTTCCTCAGGGTAGTGTCCTCGGCCCAACCAACTTCAGCTGCTTCATCAATGATCTTCCTTCCATCATGCTCACTTTGGACACAAGTTCAAGATGAGGGGCAGAAGATTCAGGGGGGATGTGAGGAAAAACTTTTTTACCCAGAGGGTGGTGACGGTCTGGAATGCGCTGCCTGGGAGGGTGGTGGAGGCGGGTTGCCTCACATCCTTTAAAAAGTACCTGGATGAGCACTTGGCACATCATAACATTCAAGGCTATGGGCCAAGGGCTGGTAAATGGGATTAGGTAGGTAGGTCAGGTGTTTCTCATGTGTTGGTGCAGACTCGATGGGCTGAAGGGTCTCTTCTGCACTGTGTGATTCTGTGATTCTGTGATAAGGTCAGAAGTGAGGATGTTCATTGGTGATTGCACAATGTTCAGCACAATTTGTGACTCCTCAGATATTGAAACAGTCCATGTCCAAATGCAGCAAGATCTGGAAAATATTCAGGCTTGGGTTGATAATTAGCAAGTAACGTTCACGCCACACAAGTGCCAAGCAATAACCATCTCCAACAAGAGAGAACCATTGCCCCATGATGTTCAATGGCATTACCATCACTGAATCCCCCATTATCAACATCCGGGGGGTGGCCATTGACTAGGAACTGAACTGGACTAGGCGAGTTACTCACCTCCTGACTCCTCAAAACCTGCCCACCATCTACAAGGCACAAGTCCAGAGTGCAATGTTATACCTTCCACTTGCTTGGATGAGTGCAGCTCCCACAACAGTCAAGAAGCTCGACACCATCCAGGACAAAACAGTCCACTTGATTGGCACCCCATTCACAAACATTCACTCTCTCCAGCACCGATGCACAGTGGCAGCAGTGTGTACCATATACAAGATGCACTGAAGGAACTCACCAAGCCTCCTTAGATAGCACCTCCCAAAGGCACGACCACTACCATCTAGAAGGACATGGGCAGCAGATAGATGGGAACACCACCACCTGCAAGTTCCCTTCCAAGCCACTCACCATCCTGACTTGGAAATATATCCCTGTTCCTTCACTATCGCTGGGTCAAAACCCCGGAACTCCCTCCCTAACAGCACTGTGGGTGTACCTACACCATATGGACTGCAGCGGTTCAAGAAGGCAGCTCACCACCACCTTCTCAGGAGCAATTAAGAATGGGCAATAAATGCTGGCCCAGCCAGTGAAGCCCACACCCCATAAATGAATATTTTAAAAAATCGGTAGCCCTCCTGTTCTATGCCCTTTCTTTTATTCATTCCTTTGCTGTTACGAATAATTTACCTGAATCAGCTTTTTCTTAACTTGAAATTTTCACTCTGAGGGAGTGGACGATCAGGCAGCTTATCCATTACTGTCTGGCTCCTGCCTCTGCCAAAAGTTAAAGTTTTACTCAGATTGAATTCTCAATCTAGTAGCATACTTCATTCCTATTTTTGGACTATTTATTCATTAACTATTTGCAAGGGATTCATTTAAGCTAGTTAAGTTAGGTTATGTTGTTTCCTGGCACATGGAGTTTAGATTAGTGTCCCTTTTCGATCCCCGAATACATTGATACTCTAGTCAGAAACATAATAAGGAAACATTTTTTTGGTGAATAGTCAAAATGTGTAGCTTGTTACCATTGTGCCATATAATTTAGAAACTTTCAAAAGAAAACTAGATGGGTACGTGAGGGAACAGGAATGAAATGCTGAAAGGTAGGTAGACAAAATGGAGGGAGACTCATGTTGAGCTAAAACACCAGCACACATTTATTGGCCTGAAGGGCCTGTTTCAATGCTGTATATTCTATATAATCCTATCTTGTATTCTCATGTTACAGAGACCTGTGCCATGGATCCCACATGTGACACCAGGATTGTCTTCTCTTCAGATTAATCTGTGCCTCTGGGGTATGCTAATCACCAGCACAAGATCCAGAGTCCTGAATTCTTGCCTGAAGCTTCATGCCTATAGACATTGAATACAATCATATTTTAATGCTAAATAGATAGAAATTATAACTTATAACAATTTTCAGACATGTATAGGTGTTTTAAGCTTAATGTGAAAAAATGTCAAAAGTTGGAATAACAGTTAAAAATAAATAAAACACACCAACTATTAACCCCTTTTCTTGAATATTTCTCATGTTCAAACAAAGACGTTACATATATTTTATATATATACACACATTAATTTCAAAGTTTGCAGATGACTTGAAACTTGGGGGGAGGATTTTCGGCTCGGCGAGCGGGGGTGGGGCATTTTCACTGAGGTGTAAAATGATGCGGGGTGATGTCAGGCTTGTGTCCTGACGTCACTGTGCGTCATTTAGATTTTCAGTTTGGCAGGCGTGCAGCCGAGTCAGCTGCGCGCCCACCGAACTGTCAAAGGCCTGTTAAGGACACTAATTAATTAATTACATAGAAACATAGTAAATAGGAGCAGGAGTAGGCCATTCGGCCCTTCGAGCCTGCTCCGCCATTCATTACGATCATGGCTGATCATCCAACACAATAGCCTGCTCCTGCTTTCTCCCGACATCCTTTGATCTCTTTCACCCCAAGAGCTATAACTAACTCCTTCTTGAAAACATACGATGTTTTGGCCTCAACTACTTTCTGTGGTAGCGAATTCCAAAGGCTCACCACTCTCTGGGTGAAGAAATTTCTCCTCATCTCAGTCCTAAATGGTCTACCCCATATCCTCAGACTGTGAACCTGGTTCTGGACTCCCCCACCATCAGGAACATCCTTCCTGCATCTACCCTGTCTAGTCCTGTTAAAATTTTATAGCTTTCTATGAGATCCCCCCTCATTCTTCTGAACTCCAGCGAATATAATCCTAACCGACTCAATCTCTCCTCATATGTCCATCCCACCATCTCAGGAATCAGTCTGGTAAATCTTCGCTGCACTCCATCTGTAGCAAGAACATCCTTCCTCAGATAAGGAGACCAAAACTGCACACAATATTCCAGGTGTTGTCTCACCAAGGCCCTGTATAATTGCAGCAAGACATCCCTGCTCCTGTTCTCGAATCCTCTGGCTATGAAGGCCAACATATCATTTGCCTTCTTTACTGCCTGCTGCACCTGCATGCTTACCTTCAGCGACTGGTGTACGAGGACACCCAGGTCTCGTTGCACATTCCCCTCTCTCAATTTATAGCCATTGAGATAGTAATCTGCCTTCCTGTTTTTGCTACCGAAGTGGATAACCTCACATTTATCCACATTATACTGCATCTGCCATGCATTTGCCCACCCACTCAGCTTGTCTAAATCACACTGAAGCATCTCTGCATCCTCCTCACAGCTCACCCTCCCACCCAGCTTTTTGTCATCTGCAAATTTGGAGATATTACATTTAGTTCCCTCATCTAAATCATTAATATATATTGTGAGTAGCTGGGGTCCCAGCACCGATCCCTGCAGTACCCCACTATTCACTGCCTGCCATTCAGAAAAAGACCCATTTATTCCTACTCTTTGTTTCCTGTCCAGTTTTCTATCCATTTCAATACACTACCCCCAATCCCATGCGCTTTAATTTTACACGCCAATCTCTTATGTGGGACTTTGTCAAAAGCCTTCTGAAAGTCCAAATGAATCACATCCACAGGCTCCCCCTCATCAACTCTATTAGTTACATCCTCAAAAAATTCCAGTAGATTTGTCAAGCATGATTTCCCTTTCGTAAGTACTCAGCTATTAAATCTTTTATAATGGACTCTAGAATTTTCCCCACTACCAACGTCAGGCTGACTGGTCTATAATTCCCTGTTTGCTCTCTACCTCCCTTTTTAAATAGTGGGGTTACATTAGCTACCCTCCAATCTGTTCCAGGGCCTATAGAATCTCGGAAGATGACCACAAATGCATCCACTATTTCTAGGGCCACATCCTTAAGTACCATGGGATGTAGATTATCAGACCCCGGGGATTTATCCCATCAATTTCTCCAACACCATTTCCCTACTAATACTGATTTCTTTCAGTTCCTCCCTATCACTAAACCCTGTATTCTCCAACATTTCCAGTACGTTATTTGTGTCTTCCTTTGTGAAGACAGAACCAAAGTATGTATTTAGTTGGTCAGCTATTTCTTTGTTCCCATTATAAATTCCCCTGTTTCTGACTGTAAGGGACCTACATTTGTCTTCACCAATATTTTTCTCTTCACATACCTACAGAAACCTTTACAGTCAGTTTTTATGTTCCCTGAAAGTTTACTCTTGTACTCCATTTTCCCCTTCTTAATCAATCCCTTGGTCCACCATTGCTGAATTCTAAACTGCTCCCAATCCTCAGATCTGTTGTTTTTTTCTGGCCAATTTGTATGCCTCTTCCTTGCATCTAATACTATCTGTAATTGTTCTTGCAAGCCGTGGTTTGGCTACCTTTCCTGTTTTATTTTTGCGCCAGACAGGAATAAATAATTGTTGCAGTTCACCCATGCGCTCTTTGAATGTTTGCCTTTGCCTATCCACCGTCATCCCTTTAAATAACGTTTCCCAATCCATCATAGCCAACTCGCGCTTCATACCATCGTATTTTCCTTTATTAAGATTCAGGACCCTAGTCTCAGAATCAACTCAGTCACTCTCCATCTTGATGAAGAATTCTATCATATTATGGTCGCTCACCCCCAAGGGGCCTCGCACAACTAGATTGCCAATTATTCCTTTCTCATTTCACAATACCCAGTCTAGGACTGCCTGTTCTCTGGTTGGGTCATCAATCTATTGGTCCAGAAAAACATCCCGTATACACTCCAGGAATTCTTCCTTTACGGTATTGTTACTAATTTGATTTGCCCAATCTATATGCAGATTAAAGTCAACCATAATTACAGATGTTCCTTTATTGCATGCGTCTCTAATTTCCTGTTGAATGCCATTCCCAACATCACCACTGCAGTTTGGGGGTCTATATACAACCCCAACTGACTATTTTTTGCCCCTTAGTGTTTCTCAGCTCTACCCATACAAATTCCACATTGTCGGAGCTAAGATCTTTCCTCACTATTACGTTAATTTCCTCTTTAACCAGCAATGCAACTCCACCGCCTTTTCCTTCTTGTCTGCCGTCCCTAAATACTGAATACCCCTGGATGTTCAGTTCCCATCCCTGGTCACCCTGCAGCCATGTCTCCGTAATCCCAATTATATCATACCTGTTTACATCTTTTTGCGCAGTTAATTCATCCACTTTATTGCGAATGCTCCTCGCGTTAATGCGCAAAGCTTTAAGGCTTGTCTTTTTAATATTACTTATCTCGTTCCCACCATTTTTCACTGAGGCCCTGTTTGATTCTTGCCCTTGATTTCTCTGACTATCACTTTTCTTATTCCCCTTTCTTGTCTTTTGCTCTTGTCCTTGAATCCCCCTCCTCTGACTCCTTGCAGAGGTTTCCACCCCCCTGCCATTTTAGTTTAAACCCTCCCCAACCACTCTAGCAAATATTCCCCCTAGGACATCAGTCCTGGTCCTGCCCAGGTGTAACCTGTCCAGCTTGTACTGGTTCCACCTCCCCCAGAACCGGTCCCAATGTCCCAGGAATCTGAAACCCTCCCCCTCACACTATCTCTTCAGCCACGTATTCAGCCGATATATCCTGCTGTTTCTACTCTGACTAATTAAGGCTAGTGAGAAAGCTGCCCGTCCAACCTTAAAGTTGATGGGCAGGCGAAGAGCGCAGACAGCCTTTGCATTTTTTATGGAACCTCATCCAAAGGCGGGATGAGGTTTCATGAAGGGTTTATAAATTAAATAAATGTTTTCATTAAAATTCATTGAAATGTCCCAGCTCATGTGACACTGTCACATAAGGGGACATGTCTTAAATATTTTTCTTTATTAAAATTTTTAAAACTTAAAACTTATCTCCCTAAGGCACCTTAATTGGCCTGCCGAAGTAAAATGGCGGCGCGGACCCGATCGGGGGCGCCGATCAGGTCTGCGCCCGCCCATGCCCGCCCCCACCCCTACCCCCACGTGACCACCACGCCCCCCCCCCCAATGGGGGGAGATTCTCTCCTTATAAATATAGGAAATAGGAGGATGGCAACAGACTTCATGGGGACATAGAAAACATTTTAACGAAGACAGAGCCGGGAGTGATTGTATACAAATTGTATACAAATAGGTGGCAAGAATAGTTTAAAAGGCTGTTAAAAAGCACACATGATCATTGGGTTTAAAAATAGGGGCGTAAAGGACAAAACGAATGAAGTTACATCAGACCTTTATAAATCACTGGTTAGGCTGCAGTTGAGGTATTGAGTTCAATCCACACATTCGGGTGGATGTTAAGGTTTTGAAGAAAATGCAAAAGAGACTAACTAGAATGGTACCAGGTACGAGGGTCTTTAGTTATGTGGAGGGACCAGAGAAACTGGGATTGTTCTTCTCACAACAAAAGGTTAATGGGGGATTTAATAGATTTAATAAATCAAAATCATGAGGGGTTTTGATAGAGCAAATAATAGCTAGGGAATCAGCAACGGGGGTCTTAGAATGGATAATCGGCAAGGGACTAGAGGGGAGATGAGGAGAATTATTTACACAGCAAGTTTCCATGATCTGGAATGATCTGGAATGAACTGCCCGATGGTTGAAGCAGATTCAATAATGTTATGACTTCTAGCTCTCGAAAGTTCAAAATAATTACACATTTAGGCTCAAAATGCCAGAACTTCATCGAGTGTATTTTTGCTGCTCTCTGTGTGGCCAGTGGGCTGATATATTTTTGCTCTAGCATGGCACAATGGTTCACCAGGTTTTACTTGACAGCTTGGTAACTAGTGTTACAGACAGCAAGGGGTTTAATTTAGACAGCCCTGATTTCCCCTCTCACCGCCAGTCCGTAAACAGAAAGGTGTTTTCTCATTTTTGATTTCCCCTTTATAAGTGGTGACATATTTTCCCAACCCCTCAGTTTTGGTGTGATCCAATTCTCTATTAATGACCCCCAGCAAACCTGAGATAGGATGAACTAAAAGGGTTAGTTTATTTCAAAACAAAGTTAGTTAAATGCTTTCTTCAACAGTGTTGGGCTTTTATCCTGGGATCTTATTTGCACCATGAGAGGCCCATGCCTGATATCTGGGGACTAAGACTTATCCTGGCTAATCTATAAAATTATTCTTTTTTTAATACTTATGTCTGGCAAAGGCAGCTGAGTTCATACGAATATACGAAATAGGAGTAGAAGTAGGCCCCTTGAATCTGTTGCCCCATTCAAGAAGATCATGGTTGATCTGTTTGTGTTTCTCAATAATGAATGCAGCTTGATTACTTGAAATATCATGTCTCAGTGTTTCTGTAATGAAGGCAATTTTGTTTGTAAGAGCATTTTTTTCACCTTTTCATGGGGTGCAGGCATTACTGATTTGTTGCCCATCCTTAATTGCCCTTGAGAAGGCAGTGGTGAGCTGCCTTCTTAAACCCAGAAGCCTGTTCTGTAGTAGATTGGTACAACTGAGTGACCAGACCATTTGTTAAGGCTTATTGCTGTGGGCCTGGTTTCAAGACTGGACCTGACCAGGTAAGGATGGCAGATTTCCTTCCCACAAGGGAGAACATTAGTGAAACAAATGGGTTTAGACAGCAATCGATGATAGTTGCATGGTCCCCATTGCTGAGACTGGCACTCAATTCCAGGTTTATTTGTTTATTTAAATTTAATTGCCAACAGCTGCTGCAGTGGGATTGAACTTGGGTTCCCAGGGCATCAGCCCGGGCTTTGGGATACTAATCCAGTGCCACCACTGTCTGCCCAGTGAGTGAACTTTGACCTGAAGTATGCTGAATTCCATGACAAGCTGTTGAAAGACGAGCGGGCCCTTCAAAAAAATGTCATCAAACAAGAAATGCAGTGAAAAGAAATGTCGCACTGTGGAGGGCGTCAAGATTAAGACAGGGCAGGCACTTCTAAACA
This sequence comes from Carcharodon carcharias, assembly GCF_017639515.1. Taxonomy (NCBI): domain Eukaryota; kingdom Metazoa; phylum Chordata; class Chondrichthyes; order Lamniformes; family Lamnidae; genus Carcharodon; species Carcharodon carcharias. Next base: position 236,948,021 of record NC_054467.1, on the reverse strand, counting down.
GCAGTAACCACTTAATTGTAAACATAAACTTACAGTTTTTTTTTAAACCTCTAATCAATGTTATTGCATTTCTTTTTTTATTTATTCTTTCACAGGATGTGGGTATCGCTGGCTGGGCCAGCATTTGTTACCCGTCCCTTACTGCCCTTGAGAAGGTGGTGGTGAGCTGCTTTCTTGAACAGCTGCAGACCCTGTGGTGTAGGTACACCCACAGTGCTGTTAGGGAGGGAGTTCCAGGATTTTGACCCAGCGACAGTGAAGGAACGGCGATATATTTCCAAGTCAGGATGGTGAGTGGCTTGGAGGGGAACTTCCAGGTGGTGGTGTTCCCATCTATCTCAGGCATTTTCACCCCTCAGCACTGGAAAATGGACAGGAAAATATTCCATCAAAAGAGTGGGAGGAATGATGTGACAGAGTGCTGGCAGCCTCTTTAAATATAACGTCAATACTTCCTGCTGCCTAAGAAGATGGCTCCTCCAGGTCCCAGCAGTTAATTGACTAGCTGCCAGTGAATCCCCACATTCCCATCCGAGTGGCAACAGCTCCTGTTCCCAATCCCTGCGGCTGGACTTGATTGGAACTTGCCACAAAGTCTCCTTATGATTTTTTCTTCTTCCATGAGATGTGAGAGCTGCTGACAAGACCAACATTTGCTGCCAATTCCTAACTGGAGGGAGGAGGCGGTGGTGTAGTGGTATTGTCACTGGACTGGTAATCCACAGATCCAGGGTAATGATCTGGGTTTGAATCCCACCATGGCAGATGGTGGAATTTGAATTCAATAAAGATCTGAGATTAAGGGCAGAATTTTGCCCTCGGATGGCGGACGGGCCCCACCGGCTCGGTGGTGGGCAGGCAGCCAAACTCCGCCTCCGAAACGGGGCCCGCCGCCATTTTGAATGCTATGCGCTTCCTGTGTGGGGGGTGTGGGAGGGATTCCCCATCTGTCAAAGTGCGCTCTGTCACGCATGCACACGAAAGAACGCACTGCTCCCTGAGGCAAAGTCCTGTCTCAGGGAGTTTACTGACAGGTAAGAAAAGTCAAAAAATAGAGAAATATTAAAATTATTAAAATGTCCCCCTCATGTGACAATGTCACACAAGATGGGACATGTTATTAAGAAACACATAAACTTTATTAAATTTTTAAAAACGGACATGAAACTTCATCCTGGCCTGCCCGCCAGCCTTAAGGTTGGATGGGCAGGGTCTTTAATTACCTTAATTAGCCCGTCAATGGCCTCAATTGGCCATTGACAGGTCGGCCGGCGGACAGCTGATTTCGCTGTCCCCCTGCCTCCCTGAAGATTTAAATGGACCGGGATGACGTCGGGGATTATTCCCGGCATCATCCCGGATCATTTTCCCCTCGGCGAGCAGGATCCGCCCCCAAACCGCCGAGGGGAAAATCCTGGCCTAAAAGTCTAATCATGGCCGTTGCTGTAAAAACCCCAGGTGGTTCACCGCCCTTCAGGGAAGGAAATCTGCTGCCCCCCTCTGGCCTGGCCTACATGTGCCCCCAGGCCCACAGCAATATGTTGTTCACTCTTAAAGAAATGCTCTGTGAACAAGGGCATTTAGGGATGGGCAATAAATGGTGGCCCAGCCAGCGATGACCAAATTCCACAAACAAATTTTTTTTTTTAAATTGCCCTTGAATTGAGTGGCTTGCTGAGTTGTTTCAGAGGGCAGTTCAGAGACAAACACATTGCTGTGGGCCTGGAGTCACATGTAGGCCAGACCAGGTAAGGATGGCAGATTTGTTCTGAACGAGACGGATTTTTACAACAATCAATGGTCACCATTACTGAGACTGGCTTTATATTCCAGATTCATTATTTGAAATTAAGTTCCACCAGCTGCCAGGGTGGGATTTCAATTCATGTCCCCAGGGTATTAGCCTGGGCTTCTGGTTTACTGATCCAATGAAAATTACCACCACTCCACCATCTCGCTGTGGTTCAGTGCCAAATTTTGTCTGACAGTGCTCCTGTGAAGCATTTTAGAACACTAAGGGTGCTACATAAATACAGATTGTTGTTGTTGTTGCCCTCATTGGCTTGCACTTCAACTTCGTGGACAAAATGTTTTTAAAAACTAAACTAATGCCTAGTGAGATGTTTGCTGCTGTCCTTTGTTTAAGGAACCTGTCACCTGGACCAAGTTTGGCCTGCCTGTGACTCCTGTCCCATACTTCATACCTGCTTCTCGATGCCCTCAGGGTAATGTGGAATGGGAAATGCTTGCCAATGTTGGCCATAACCCAACATAAAGGAAAAAATGGTAGCAGAATGTTGTGATTGTAAACCAAGGCCAAGGGACTTGGTGACACTGAACAGTCCAAAATTAAACTCTGAGACTCTGTAGTGGAATAAAATGGAATTATCGTGGTCAGTTTGGAAGATCCAAGCATCACTATCCAATTGGATGTCTGTAGTGGAGAGGGGCCCAATCCATCAGCCAATTGAAGAACAAGGTGTTGAACCATGCTCTGGGAGGCTTCTTAGACAAAACAAAACAAAACTTTATTTATGCGAGAGCTTCCAAGGCTGCTTGTATCCAGCCAGCCCCTCATACAACCATTTTTTTCCTGTGAAACTACTCCCTAGAATTTATTCCCCCATTCTAGCCACACATTGGTTGAACAAATCACGTGACCCCCTATTCAGTTGAACTGGTTTCAAAGTGACAGTCATCACACAGAGCATCATCAGAAATGTTGGCAGTGAAGATTTTCTAGTGGATTAAAAAATTAAGGAAGCAAGTGATTATTTACTCCCAGTTAGAAATTAGTTAATTGCAAGAGTTTTTTTTTAATACTCTTTCTTCTTTGGCCAAGAGTATTTTAAATCAGAAGTGTCTTCTTTACAAACTTGTTCACTTTATAGCATCCAGAGTGATAGGCAGTTGTTTTCTCTTCTGCAGTAACTTCAGTTACTCAGGCAGGGGTAAAAAAATGCATTCAGACATTAGACTTGGAAAGGCATGATTACCATCAAACGTGCAGTAACACTAAAAGCTCAAATTAGATTTTTATTGACTACATTAGTTATTCTTTTGCATTTGCATTAGCCAGTGCTGTTTACATATGAATATCAGTCCTGATCAACAAAGAGAAACAGCCATTAGATCCAAAGGAAATAAATTAATAGAGCCTCAAGTCATCTCCAAAATGCTGATTCTTGTCTTCAAATTCTATTCCAATTCACATGCCATTATGTATAGGAGATCTTACAGATAAAACAAGTTTGTTAAATTTCTATTTCATGAGGACTCTGCACTGTAATAACATAATAAAAAGATGAATTGATGAGACTTTTTTAACTGTAAAAGGCCACTGCTGGGTTTGTGAATGACCTGACTTAGTTGCAATGCCTCCTTAGTTAAACAGCTCAGCACAGAATGAGCAGATGCAGAGCATTCTGAGCTGGGAGGGTGAACAGCCAGGGGACATTGTCCATAATGGCATTAATGAGGACCAGCAAGCAGATTTTAGGGAGTTAGGGAAGAGATTTATGAGCAAAACCTCAAAGGGGGTAATCTCTGGATTGCTACTGAGGTCAAGTACTAGTAGGTACAGAAATAGGATATTACACATGTATACATGGCTGGGGCAGTGGTGCAGGAAGGAATGCTTTAGGTTCCTGGCATATTGGAAACAGTTCTGAGGGCAATGGAGCTGGCAATGGATGGGTTGCACCTCAACAGAACTGAGGCTATTATTGTCGTGGGGTGTTTTTCTATTGCCGTTGGGGATTGTTTAAATTAATCTTAACCACCACAGCACAAATCATTGTCATATGAGGTGGAAGGCTGCCACAATTTAATCTGGTAGAGGGATAGAAATATGGATGTCGCAGTAGAAAGGAGAAACAAGGTGCACAAAGGATTAGGTGAGACAAATAGCACCAGAGTAAGAAACAATAAGCTGTTTAGTGAGGTCAGGCTAAAAGAGAATATAACAAGGTCTAAAATTGGTTTACAGTACTTGTATGTGAACACACACCGTGTGATAAGTAGGTTTAGTGAGTTGCAAATGCAAAGAGCCACAAGGGAATATGGTCTGATGATAATGGAGACCTGGCTCAAAAAATAGTAGAACTGGGAGTTGAATATTCTTGGATACAAAGTGTTTAAGAAAGATAGAAAGAAGAAAAGAGGAGGGGTGGCAGTATTGACTAAAGAGAATATTACAGTGCTGGAGTAAGAAGATGTCCTGGAGGGATCAAGGACAGGATCTATATGGTTAAGAAATAATAGATGTACTGTTATACTGCTAGGTATATTCTACATGCCACCAACTACTAGGTAAGATGTGGAGGAACACGTTTTCAGGAAAATTACAGAGAGGTGCAAGAGCTATTATTATGACACAGCAGGTGGTATTTGCCAGGCTGACCAAATCTACAAGGGAAACTTGGCCATGCTATCACAATGGTTTTGCAGTTTGTATTTATTACGAGAATGTTTATGCATTGAATTCAGAAGTAATGAGTCCACTAACACCTTTAGAGATTTTAAAAATTAAATTAAAACATTTATGAGCAAAGGAAAAGAATTAAACTACATACACAAGGTTACAATAACGCTGTTTCTTGATATTATAACAAATCTCCAAATTCCTAATTAGTCTGATTCCCAACTATACACCCCCCCACCCCCCCCAACCCCCCACACCTTAAGGCAACCGTCCAAAATAGATCTTAAATGTAAAGAGGAAATCCAGCAAGATTACCACAGCACCCACTCGACAGTGGAATCCCAAAGGCTTTTTAACACAACTTTGATTGCTGGAGCAGCAGACCTCAGCAAAGTGGCTGTTTCACATTGTGTATCTTTTAGATCTTACATGGCTAGCCTGATACAACCTTCCATCCTTCTTTAAATATATTTCTTCTTTAATCTGTAAATCCCATTGTTTCCATGTGTCTTTGGAATTTACTTTTCTCATACTACAAAAATCTTTCTGTCAATATGCCCTATTTATCCAGTCAGTTATAAAACTTTATCATGTTTCTTTGAAAACCAAACACCTCTCCACTTAGCTTAAAATTCAATTTTCATTCACACCCTATCTACTGACTTTATCCTAGCTCGCTCATTAGCATTTCACCCTTTTTATATCTAACTCTTTTGTTAATTTCAACCTTGCAGTCTATCTGACTCTAATTCAATTAAATCAGCCACACAGACAGAACCATCCACACACACAAACATAAGCCTACTTTCAATACCCCACAATAATATTATGAAAAATATGGTAGTTTTGTGACACTATAGAGAAATGATAATGAGCAACTTCAATCATGCTAATATAGACTGGGGTCATAATAGTGTAAAGAGAAGAAAAGAGGCATAATTTCTGAATTGTATTATGAAGAACATTATTGATCAGTATGTTTCCAGCCAATGAGAAAGGAGGCATTGCTGAATGTGATTCTTGGAAATGGGGCGGGTTAAGCTGATCAGTTCTCGGTAGGGGGACAGTTATGGGGAAATGGTCATTTTATCAAAAGGTTTAGATTAACTGTGGAAAAGAGCAAGGGCAATCTAAAGTAAAAATAATTAATTGAAGGCAGGCCAATTGCACTGGGTTATGAGAACATGTCTGACTCGGTTATACTAGAATCAAAGATCGTCGGGCAAAACTGTAATTGAACAATGACCTGCCTTTAAAGAGGAGATAGTTTGGCTGCAGTTGAGGTATATTCCTATGAATGGGAAAGGTAGGGCAAATAAATCCAGAGGTCCATGGATGGGGAAAGAGACAAAGATGAAGCAGGAAAAGGAACATATGACAGCCTTCAGTGAGAACCAGGCTGAATCCAAATGTCTTCTACAGGAATATAAACAGTAAAAGAGTATTAAGAAGAAAGGTGGCACATAGGGGCCAAAAGGAAACCTACACAACGAGACAGAGGGCATTGCTGAAGTTCCAAATGTGTAATTTGCATCACAAAATTACAAAAATTACAAAAAGTTAGCACGTGGGTACAGCAACTAATTTAGAAGAGAAATGGAATGTTGGCCTTTATTACAAGGGGGTTGGAATATAGAAGTAGGGATTTTTTGCGACAACTGGACAGGTCATTGGTGAGACTGTACCTAGAGTACTGTGTACAGTTTCAGTCTCCATACTTAAGGACGGATATACTCGCATTGGAAACAATTCAAAGAAGGTTCACTAGGCTGATTCCTGGGGTGAAAGGTTAGAATCTGGAATGCACTGCCTGAGAGAATGGTGGAGGCAGGTTCAATCGTGGTGTTTGAAAGGAAATTAGATAATCCAATGAAGAAAAAAAAAACATTTGCAGGGCTATGGGGGCGGGGGCTGGAGCGGAGACAGCTGGACCTGCGAGGGACACCTCTACTTGGGCAGCGAATAGATAAAGGGCGAGGTTTGGGGCTTTCACTCACCTTCCAGGAGCAGAGACAGCCGGACTTGCGAGGGTCACCTCTACTTGGGCAGCGGGTTGAGTTTGATAAAAAATCCAAGAGTGACGTCACAGGAACCCTGTAAGTTCATTGGTTGGTGAGAAGCTGCTATTACGGGGTGTGTTTAAATAGCTTAAAACTAAAAAAACATATCATTTATAAAGAAGTAGCTACTTGGATTTTAATAAGGAACACTAGCAATAGAGAAGTAAAGTTAAATCAAGTCAAAGTGAAATAAAGTAATAAAGTAAAACAAAGTAAGATGAAGTTAATGTAAGTGTAGTAAAAATTAAGTTACTAGTAATTTATTCTACTTATTCTACCTACTCTAAGTTAAAAAAAACAATTTTTAGAGTTATGGGATAGCAGGTCAGCTCGGCCAAGTGGAGTGTGCATCCTGCGGTATGTGTGAAGCTGTGGATGTACCACGTGTCCCTGACAAACACATCTGTAGGAAGCATCACCAGCTGCACCAGTTGAGCTCCAGGTTTCGGAACTTGAGCGGCATCTGGAGTCACTTTTGTGCATCCGCGAGGCATAGAGCTACGTGGATAGCATGTTTAGGGAGGTGGTCACACCGCAGGTCAGAAGTGTACAGCCAGAGAGGGAATGAGTGACCTCCAGGAAGCCTAAGAGAACCAGGCAGATAGTGCAGGAGTTCCCTGAGTTTATCCTGCTTGCTAATCAGTTTTCTATTTTGGATGCTGATGAGGGTAAAGGTTCCTCAGGGGAGCGCAGCCAGAACCAAGCCTGTGGCACCATGGATGGCTCAGCTGTACAGGGGGGAGGAAGAAGAATAGATGGGCAATAGTAATAGGGGATTCCATTGTCAGGGGATTGGACAGGTGTTTCTGTGACAGTAAACGTGACTCCAGGATGGTGTGCTGCCTCCCTGGTGCCACGGCCAAGGATGTCACAGAGCAGCTGCAGGACATCCTTCGGGGGGAGGGAGATCAGCCAGAAGTCGTGTCCACATTGGTACCAGCGACATAGGTGGGAAGAGGGATGAGGTCCTGAAAGCAGATTTCAGGGAGTTAGGAAGGAATTTAAAAAGCAGGACTTCAAGAGCAGTCATCTCAGGATTACTCCAAATGCCACATGCTATTGAGCATAGGAATGGGAGGATTGATCGATTAAATATGTGGTTGGAGAACTGGTGTAGGAAGGAGGGCATCAGATTTCTGAGGCATTGGGACCGGTTCTGGGGAAGATGGGACTTGCACAAGCGAGACTGGTTACATCATAATAGGACAGGAATTGATTTTTTTTTATTCATTCACAGGATGTGGGCTTTGTTGGCTGGGCCAGCATTTATTGCCCATTGCTAGTTGCCCTTGAGAAGGTGGCAGCAAGCTGCCTTCTTGAACTGCTGCAGTCCATATGGTGTAGGTGCACCCACAGTGCTGTTAGGGAAGGAGTTCCAGGACTTTGACCCAGTGACAGTGAAGGAACAGTGATATATTTCCAAGTCAGGATGGTGAGTGATTTGGAGAGGGACTTCCAGGTGGTGGTGTTCCCATCTATCTGCTGCCCTTGTCCTTCTAGGTGGTAGAGCTTGTGGGTTTGGAAGGTGTTGTCTAAGGAGCCTTGGTGAATTCCTGCAGTGCATCTTGTAGATGGTACACACTGCTGCTACTGTGTGTCGGTGGTGGAGGGAGTGAATGTTTGTGGATGTGGTGCCAATCAAGCGGGCTGCTTTGTCCTGTCCTATACTCAGAGAGATTTGCTAGTGCTGCTGGGGGTGGGGTTTAACCTAGCTTGTCAGGGGGGATGGGAACCTGAGGGGTGATCCAAGTTGGAAGGAAGTAAAGTTGGTAACAGGAAGTAGTAGTGAGACTAGAAGGCAGGAGAAACAAAGCAGAGCACTGAGTATGCTTCGAATGTGGAATGATGTGAAAAAGACAAAATTAACCTGAATGCACACAGCATTTGCAATAAGGTGGATGATCTAAAGGCAGAAATGGAGGTTAATGGGTGTAATATAATTGCCATTATGGAAACATGGCTGCATGGTGACCAAGACTGGGAACTGAATATTCAAGTATATTCGTTGTTTAGGAAGGACAGACAAGAAGGGAAAGGAGGTGGAGTTACGCTGATAATAAAGGATGCGATCAGTGCATCAGTAAGGGAGAATCTCAGATCGGAATCTGTTTGGGTGGAGCTAAGAAACAGCAGACATTGGTTGGAGCTGTTTATAGGCCACCAAACAGTAGTGGTAATGTGGGGCATGGTGGTAATCAGGAGATGGGAGAAGTATGTAGCATGGGCAGTACAGTAATCATGGGTGACTTCAATCTGCATAAGACTGGGTAAACCAATTGAGGACTAATGCTGTGGAAGATGAGTTTCCGGAGTATGTTAGGGATGGTTTTCTATATGTTGAGGAGCCGATGAGAGGACAGGCTATTACAGATCTAGTATTATGTAATGAAAAAGGGCTAATTAATAATCTTGCTGTAAAATAACCTTTAGGGATGAGTGAACAGAATATGATAGAATTTTTACATTATGTTTGAAAGTGAGGTAGTTCACTCTGAAGCAAGGGTGTTAAAGTTGAATAAAGGAAATTATGAAGGTATGAGGGACAAATTGGTTGAGGTGGATTGGGAAAATACATTAAAATATATGAATGTACTTAGGCAATGGATAGTCTTCAAAGAACTATTACATAGCTTACAGCACCTACACATTCCTTCAAGGTGCAAAAACCCCAAAAAAGTCAAACAACTGTGGCTGACAAAGGAAGTTAAGGACTGTATAAGATTAAAAGAAAAAGCTTATAAAGTTGTCAGAAGTAGTAGTAAACCTAAAGATTGGGAGGCTTTTAGAATACAGCAAGGGAAAACCAAGAAACTGGTAAAGAAAGAGAGAATAGAATATGAATGCAATCTAGCAAAAATATGAAAATGGAGTGTTAAAGTTTCTATAGCTATGTAAAAAGGAAGCCTTTGGCTAAGACAAATGTGGGTCCATTACAGGCAGAGTCAGGGGAATTCATAATGGGGAATAGAGAAATGGCAGAGAAGCTAAATGATTAGTTTGTGTCTGTTTTCACTGAGGGAGATACAGGAAATCTCCCAGATTTAGAGATCCAAGGGACTAGGGAGAATGAGGAATTGAAGGGAATAAGTGTAAGTAAGAACGTTGTATTGGAGAAATTAATGGGACTGAAAGTTGGTAAGTCCCTGGGATCTGATATTCTGCACCCCAGAATGTTGAAAGAGGTGGCTATATGGATAGCGGATGCATTGGTGATCATTTTCTAAAATTCCATAGATTCTGAAATGGTTCCTGAAAATTGGGAGGCAGCAAATGTCACCCCACGATTTAAGAAGGGAGGGAGAGAGAAAACAGGGAACTACAGACCTGTTAGCCTTACATCATAAGTAGGGAAAATGCTACAATCTGTTTTAAAAGATGTGATAAATGGATACTTGGATAAACATGATCTGATTGGGCATAGTCAGCATGGATTTGCAACTGGGAAATCATGTTTGATGAACTTGGAGTTTTTTGAGGATGTTACTAAAAGAATTGATAAAGGAGAATCGATGGACATAGTATATTTGGATTTTCAGAAGGCTTTTGATAAACTCCTTCACAGGAGGTTGATCAGTAAAATAAAAGCACATGGGATAGGAAGCAATATACTGACATGGATTAGGGATTGGTTAACAGGCTGAAAACAGGGAGTAGGAATAAAGGGGTCATTCTCGCATTGGCAGGCTGTGACTAGTGAGGTACCACAAGGATCAGCACTTGAGCCCCAGGTGTTCACAACATATATCAGTGATTTGGATGTGGGGACCAAACTTAATACTTCCAAGTTTGCAGATGATACAAAGCTAGGCAGGAATGTCTATTGTGAGGAAGACGTAAAGCGGCTACAGGAGGATATGGACTGAATGGTCTCTTTATTTGCTGTAACCATACTAAGATTCTACGGCCTGGATTTTACAAGGTCCCTGGGAGGCACGGGCAGCATAAAATATTGGTGGCATGGTGAGGCACAGCATGCCCATCCCTTTCCCACTGCTTCTAACATTTTACCAGACTCAGGGAAGGGGGCGGATGGCCCAACTCCCTTAGGCTCATTGAGGCCCTAAAATGATGAGCTAAGGCCATTTAAAGATCTCTTCCTGGCGCCACTAATATTTTGCCCAATGTGGGTGGGCACTTTGACCTGTTGGGAGCCGGCTTGTAATACCTTGGTGACCTCCCTGTAGGCTCTGAATGGAAGCCTCCTGATCGGGCATCCTGCAGCCCAGTAGAGGCCATCCCAGCTGCAAAAGGCCTTCCTTCACTGAAAGACACCATGCTGCTCTCATGATCAACCCTCCTCTTCCCTCAAGAACAAAAGCGCAAAAAATAGGAGCAGGAATAGACCATATGGCTTGTCGAGCCTGCACCACCATTCAATACGATCGTAACTGATCTTGGGCTTCAACTCCGTTTTCCCACCCGCTCCCCATATCCCTTAATTCCCTGAGAGACCAAAAATTTGTCTATCCCAACCTTAAATGTATTCAATGATGGACCATCCACAACCCTCTATGGTAGAGAATTCCAAAGACTCACAACCCTTTGAGTGAAGTAATTTCTTCCCATCTCAGTCCTAAATAATTGACCCTTTATCCAGAGACTGTGCACTGTGTTTTAGATTCCCCAACCAATGGAAACAATCTTGCAGCATCCACCCTATCAAGTCCCTTCAGAATTTTGTAGGTTTCAATGAGATCACCTCATTCTTCTAAACTCCAGAGAATATAAACCTAATTTACTCAGCCTCTCGTTATAGGACAACTCTCTCATCTCAGGGCCCAATTTAGTGAGCCTTTGCTGTACTGCCTCCAATGCAAGTATATCCTTTCTTAAATGTGGAGACCAAAACTGCACACAATACTCCAGATGCAGCCTCACAAAACCCTGTTAAACTGCAGCAAGACTTCTTTAGTCTTGTACTCCAAGACCCTTGCAGTAATGGTCAACATGCTGTTTGCCTTCCTAATTGCTTGCTGTACCAGCATGCTAACTTTCTACGTTCCTTGAACAAGCACCCCCAAGTCTCTCTGAATGTCAACATTTACAAATTTCATACCTTTTAAAAAATATTCTGCTTTTTTATTCTTTTGACCAAAGTGCATAACCCCACACTTCCCTACATTATACTCCATCTGCCATCTTGTTGCCCGCTCACCTAACCTGTCTATATCTCTTCGCAGCCTTTCTGTGTCCTCCCCACTGCTTACCTTCCCATCAAATTTGATATCATTAACAAACCTAGATACATTACTCTCTGCCTCTTCATTTGAGTCATTAATATAGACTGTAAGTAGCTGAATGCTCAGCACTGATCTTTGTGGCACTCCACTATTCACTGCCTGCCAACTTGAAAAAGCCTCCTCTATGCTCACTCTCTTCTTTCTATTGATCAACCAACCCTCTATCCGTAATAAAATATTGCCCCCAACTCCATGAGCCCTTATCTTGCCTAGCAACCTATGGTGTGGCATCTTAACGAATTCCTTTTGGAAATCCAAGTTTCCCTTAATCTACCCTACTAGTTACATTCTCAAAAAACTCTAATAAATTTGTCAAACAGGATTTTCCTTTAGTAAACCCACACTGACTTTTTAAAAATTCATTCATGGGATGTGGGCATCACTGGCTAGGCCAGTATTTATTGCCCATCCATAATTACCCTTGTTCAGAGGGCATTTAAGAGTCAACCACATTGCTGTGGGTCTGGGGTCACATGTAGGCCAGACAAGGACAGTAGATTTCCTTCCCTAGAGGACATTAACGGGTTCTTATAACAATTGGCAATGATTTTATGGTCATCATCAGACTTTTAATTCCAGGTTTTTATTGAATTCAAATTTCACCATCAGCTATGGTGGGATTCAAACCCAGGTTCCCGAGAGTGTTACCCTCGGTCTCTAGAATACTAGTCCAGTGACAATACCGCTATACCACCACCTCCTTGTTCCAATCATACAATGCTTTTCTAAGTACATTGTTAAGGCTTCCTTAATAATAGATTCCAGCATTTTCCCAACAACTGATGTTAGGCTAACTGGCCTGCAGTTCACTTTTCTCTTTCTTTCTACTTTCTCGAAAAGTGGTGTAACATTTACCAACTCCCAATCAAATGGAACTGTTCCCGAATTTAAGGAATTTTGGAAACTCACAGCCAGAACTTCCACTATCTCTGCAGCCATCTCTTTTAGAACTCCAGGGTGTAGGCCAATAGATCCTGGGGATTTGTTGGATTTTATTTTCTCAACTTTCACCAACACTTTAACTCTGCTGATATTAATTTCCTTCATTTCCTCACTTTTTAGCCCCTAGATGACTATCTTTTTCTAGTATGAAACTTGTGTCTTCTTTTTTGCCTCTGCCATTTCCTCACTCCCCATGATAATTTCTTCTGTCTCTGCTTCTAAGTGGCCAACATCTCTTTAACTACTCGCTTCTTCTTTATGTCACTACAATCTGTTTCAATATTTCAATATTTAAACTCATATTCCATTTTTTTCCCTTTTTATCAACTTTTTGCTGGCCCTCCTCTCTAGGGCTTGTTTGATTGGCACTGGTGTGCCCCACAAACTTGCCTGTTGTTTGGAACCTCCTCCATGCTGCTGGTCTGGTCCTGCTGCAGTACCAGCAGTGGCCACCACTCCCAGTGGCACTGCTGGGACTGAAGATTTGCCAGTCTCTGATTGGCTGGCAGTTCTTGGAGGCAGGATCTTGTCCCATAAAGGGCCGAAGCCCTCACTGCACGCAGTTAACTGCCTGAGGAATGTAAAATCTAGATGGGGGCTTTCATTGCTGGCTGAGACGGGGTTGCCTCCCAATTTTCTAGTTGAGGGACTTATAGGGTCGCTCCGCCACCCCAAAAAATCCCTTGCCTGTTGTTCTAATACTCCTTCATTTTCACTTTGGTCTTTGTTATCTGATCAGGGTGGCTGCTACTGCTTCATCTGTTCAAATGTTGGCTTCTTGGTGACAAAGATGCAATGAACCACTTTTTGTGTGTATCATTGTAATGTGCCCTTCAGACCTGTCCGTACATCTGAATCTTAACCGTTGGCTGAAATGGGTCAATTTGGGACTGGGGACTAACCTGAGAGCTGCCTGTTCCATATGCATTACACCGCACAGTGTCTATCCAGTCAGCCTTCAGCTCTGAATGATGGCGATATAACAGAAGAGCTCAAATAAGTTAATCATAGATCCAATGTATCTTTATTTTTGTGAGCAGACTTGCTGATTCACATTTTTTGAGTACCATTATTTGTTTTCCAGATCATAATGTTCCTTCAGCTGAGGCAAAACAACCCTGATTATTGTCTTCACAGTGACTCATGACTGAATGTTTTCTCTGAAAGCTGAAGTTTGTGTGCAAGTATTTTAAATGGTGAAGAACTTAAAACCATGACTAAAATTTTCTCATCATAGGGTGGGAGAGGGGTGCACATTTTTCAGAAAAATAATTGTACTCGATTGATGGTAACTGAGGTTTTATCTCTGTGAGGAGGGTTCATTTTATTGGGCTGCAGTAATAAGTGACCATGAACATGTCAGGATGCTGTAAAAACCTGAACTGGTTCATTATCTCCTTTTAGGAAGAAGCATATAGGCCTGGCTGATATGTGACTCCAGTCCCACACACTAACATGGTTGGCTCTCAATTGCCCTCAAAACTAGTGTGGCAAGCCATTCAGTTGCATCTAACTGCCACCAATGGTTTAACAAGACCTACCAGTTTCTCAGGGGAGAGCAATCAAAGTCAGCCTTGCCAGTGATACCCACAAACAGGAAGCATTTGGAAGATTTGTGTTGGACTAGAATTGACAGTGGGGATTCTAATTGAAGGCTGTGCTCCTGATATCAGAATGATCATGCTCATTTATCAGACTCTGCCAAGCCTGCAATAGATCAAAGGCACCAGGAATTTTGCGATTGTCTAATTTGTTCATGTTGTGTTTTCTGCCATTTTGGTTTCTATTTATTTGCCAGTGGGCTTCATGCTTCTTTGGAACCATTTCTTTTAACAGATTATGAGCCTGCTTTTTTCCCATCTAGTGTAGAATGGTGTTCAGCCTGTGAAACAATTCTAAAATGGGGTTTTCTTTATGGTTTTGGACGCATACAAAACATTGGATTTTATTCGCCACGGAACAAATCACAGAATTACGTTTTATAATGCTACTGATATTTTGTTTTTCTTGCAGAATGAAGTTGAAAGGTCGAGTCTCAGGGTGCCAGGCACCACCAAGGTTGAAAAGTATAGAAACTAAGGTTATTAAGAAGAAATAGTTTGGTAATGCTGAGCTTGAGTTTTAAAAGGCTGTTTCTTATAATAAATCGAGAAAAGTTATGTCGTAGAATAATAGAATGGGACAGCACAGAAGGAGGCTGTTTGGCCCATCAAATCTGTGCTGGAGTAGGCAGCAGGGCAGTGAATTGATTTCTGCAAGGTGAATAAGAGAAAGGAAAGCAGCATTGAGGATAGTATATTCAGAGTTTAGCAAGAACAAAGGAGAACAGTTTATGAGAGCAACAACTATAATTGTAGGGATAAAATAGAGAAAGATGGAGAGATTATAAGAGGGGGAAAAAGGCTAGAGGCTGTAGAGTTGAGAAAACAATTGCCTGTAAAATGATTAAAGGAATCTGACAGGTTATAGCTTTCAATCAGTGTATCGTGAAGCAGCGCTTCTAGGGTAAAGCTGAATTTCCATTTTCACCACTATTTAAAATCAACATTTTTTAAAAAATCTCATCCATCCAATTCTAGAGTTTGCATGTTGTTAGCCATGTTTAAACCTTTTTGTGCTCATATAGCCTTTTGGCCATTGGATGAGTTTTACTCCTCAAAGAAGAACCATTAAAAATGAAATGACTTCCTTATCCTCTTACATCTCCAAATATCACAATCATTTATGGACAAGTGACTGAAGTCATTAAAATTGGTCTTTGATTAATTTTCTCATCTAATCAACCTCCAACATGATTTACCATTTCAAAAGTGAAGTTCTAGGCAATGACAGGTAAACCCCTCAGCAGGCCAGAGTCACTTGATGAGTTAACTCAGCATTGGTGCTTAGTGAGTTAGTCATAAAATAGTGATTATTTTCTCAATAACTTACATAAGAAGGGATAATCAAGTGAATCAACGAATGCCTTTCAAAATCCAACATATGGTCTTTGTGATGGTGAATTATAGTTCACTCAGAGAGTCCAAAGTACAGTGGCAACATGCACTTCTTATACACAGGTTATAGTCTGGAGCCATGGATAATGATGGCAGAGGCTCCAACATTCTTTCTATCATATGGCTGAACCAGGAATCATTCCCACCCTTACTGCCTGTCATTGGTAGGTGCTGGATAAATTTACAGGTTATACTCAATCTGTTTGGCTGCATAATGAATGCACCTTCCTTGGCAACCAAGTCCTGGGGTGAGACTTGAACCCAGAGCTTCTGGTTTAGAGGTAGGCACACTACCCACTGTGCCACAAGACCTCCAACTACTCCTTATACCTGATTCTTATTCTTGCCATATGCCTGAGCCCTAGTAGAGAAATAAACACACAAAGACCACATGAGATCCAACTATTTTGCATTGCAATTCCACATTAAGCAACAAAGGATTTTATTTTGCTATTTATGTACACATGCTTCCTTTAATGTTTACAAGTTACCGAAGAAATTAAAAATAGGTTGTACTTTTATACCATGAACAAAAAATTCAGTGAAGTAAATGTAACTAAAAATGACATTTGGAAAAGTATATTTACTACCCTCAGCATAAATATTGAGATCGACATACTGTTATGTATTAGATAAGTACACTCTATAGCACTCTGATATATCATAGGTCATAGAATAACATGCATTGTTTATGGCCCTTTTGTTAAAGTACCAGCTCCATATACAGCTGCTTCCTATACCATGAGTGTTGTATGATTCTCAAAGGCAGCATCAAAGAGAGGGCACATTAAAATACATGATTTTATATTAGCTGGTGCTTCTCTGTGGGCTGCCTGTTAGATAGACGCATTAGCCTCAGGAGGAGGTCAGTTGCAGCACTGTCTAAAAGGGTCAAGTTTCTTTCCATCGGAGACTGTTTCCATTTACTCTCATTTTCCAGACATGTAGAGTCTGTAGTGCATGTTTCTAGAAAGAAGAAAGATAACACATAATTATGATTTTTATTTCAATATTTCTGGCTGCAACCAGGATTTTTAAGAAGATTGGAAGGCGTCTGTTAAGAAAGACCCATTTTGTCCACCATGTTCATTCCTTTTGCAATCCATGTGCAATTTTTTCTGTCATATTGAAGTATAGAAAGAGAGAAGGCCTTTTGGGAGAGAATCATTAATTCGAGTAAAAGTGAAAGGATACATGTAAGGATCTGACGCTCCCAGCCAAGAGCTACATTTAGCAGGGCTGAGGGTTAATTCCCCAACTGGTGCTCATTGCTGGCAGTGGTAGATCAATGAAATTCCTGTCTTAAGGCAAAAAGTGATGAGGCTGGAAGGGTGACAGAACTTACAGTATATTTATAAAAACAACACCTTGGGATGCAGTTCATGGGTAAGTTGAGACATAACATCATAAGTATATCATTCTTGGGGGGGGCAGGAAAAATGATTTTTAACTGATGGTTCCTCAAGGTCTCCACCACTGGGGGATTTCCTCACCTCCCATCTGGATCTGTTTGGACATTAGAAAATCATCAATGGTGAAAATTGGACATAGGCAATGTTACAATCCTAGAAGGAAAATATCCCTCATTATCCTCTGTTTAACAAAAATAACCCCCTGTAGCAATTAAGAGGAAATGTTAAGTTTACTATAGGCTCAACAGACTTCACTTAACTGAGGAAAACATCCCAAGTGCTGCTGTGATAAAAAAAACCTTTCTAATTTTTTCAGTGGTCATAATAACTGAACTACTGACTTACTACCAAATTTGTTTTTGAGGGGGAGAAGAGGGGCCTATCTAGCCACAATCGCTAAGAATACAAGAAAAAGTTAAACATGAGTATGGTCCATTCTGTCCATCGAGTTCACCTAGGCTAGCATCCAACAGCATTTTAAACTGCCCGAATGGAGTAGAATTTTCTCTTTGTTGCCTGGGCTTTAAGCATATTACATAGAATTATATAGGATATTCAGCCATTCCTCCCAACCAGTTCATGCTGGTGTTTAGGCTCCTCACGAGCCTCCTCCCATCGTTCCTCGTCGAAATCTACCATTGTAACCCTCTATTCCCTTCTCCCTCACATCCTTAAATGCATCTACACTATTCCCTTCAACCATTCCCTGCGGTAATGTGTTCCACATTCTCACCACTCTTTGGATAAGTAATTTTCTCTGAATTCCCTCTTGGATTTCTTGGTGACTATCTTATGCTGAAGGACTCGGGGTTTTTCTCTTCCTCAGCAGAGGAAACATTCTCTATCATTCACTCTATCAAAACCTCTATGAGGTCACCTCTCAGCCTTCTTTTTTGAAAGGAAAAGAGACCCAGACTGTCAATCTTTTCCTAGTATGTATACCCATGCATTTCTTCTAAATCTTCTCTGCACCCTCTCCAGTGCCTCATTATGCTTTTTATAATATGGTAACCAGAACTGCATGCAGTACCCCATAAGCGATTTAACTGAGGTTTGTTAGAGGTTTAGCATAGCTTCCCTACTTTTCAATTCTATCCTTCTAGGAATAATGCCTAGGCCTTGGATTGCTAGGGGTGGGCATGAAAGTGTTAATAAGCCTGGCAATAGCAACCTATATATTGTTGTTAAACAGACAGTGTGGTTCAGTTGTCAGTGAATGAAGAGAATAACATCTGTAACTTAATCACTGATTTTTGCAATATAGAGATAAAACAAGACCATGATGAAATTAGCAGAATGGAACTTGCTCAGCATTTGCTATTACAGGTGTTGATGTTTTGATATTGATAATTTTGTAGTTTGTTTCTTTGATCCACATTTTTGAAACAATGTATGTACTGGTTTTCTTTGTAAAAGTCATGCCAAACGTAATATTAGAGATTGAACAATGTATTTTTAGTACAACACAAAGTGGTTACTTGGTGGACCGAGGGCTGGAGGGAAGAGGGTTAGGTTGTGGACGGACAATGACCAGAAGAAAGAGAACATGCCCAAACAGATAGGCAGAAACGAGCCAAACTGCATCTACACACACGGGACCCTGGAACAAAGGACCAGCCCAGTGTGGGTTTGAATTCTGCAGTTGTGATGACCCCACGAACTCATTATCTCATCTGGGGGTAATTTGAGGCTGAGAGCACTGTGCCAATGAGAAAGTGACATCACTGCAAATGTAGTATGCAGGTCTGACAGAAGGGTATGAGAACTGGATAAGCAGGGGACTCATGGCTTCAGTCGGAAGAGAAGATAGCCTGGTTAGCTATCAACGCAAGTTACAGAGCAGGATGGTTCGACCACCTGCCCTTGTCTGTCTCTGGAGAAACCAAGCAGCCAGATTGTGAGTATACATTAGCCGATATTTGTATCAGTGTTTTTACATTGATATCGATTTATATGCTAAGGGGTTTAGATTATGAAAGTGTTGCTTGTGACGCAAGTAAAATGCACACTGAGTCATTGATATCCAGAGTAGGCCTCTGAACCGCAAGGGTTAAGTAGCTGATCCGGGGAAAGGGATAGCCTACAGAAGATGGAGCTTGGAGAGCAAAATCCAGCAGAGAGGGTTTCAATTAATTTCAATTGGAGTGAAGGTCTGGTGGGTTCATGCTCCTGCTGAAATCCTGCCCATTAGATTTTCCTTCTCATTCTCTGCCCTCGAAATGCTTAGCACCCAGGTGGTAAAGGCAAAAATTCACCTCACTTTCTTTGAATCAACCACCTCATAGAATATTCCAGAGGTTTACCAACTTTTGAGTGAAGAAGATTGTTTTCCCCCCCCCCCCCCCGCCCCAAATATCTGCTTTAGATGTCCCTTTAACACAAGAGTGTTAATGCCAAAGTTGCAAAAGGTCCATCCTATCCATTGACCTACTGGCAGAAGTTATCTTGAAAGTAATACTTAACCCTTTGCCTCCCAACAGACTTTTCAATTCAAGCCACTTTTTCTACCAATTTGCCTCATGTGAGCAGAGAGCCATAGGAACATAGGAACATAGGAGTTGGTCATTTACCCCTTTGAGCCTGTTCTGCCATTCAGTGAGATCATGCTTAATCTGTGACCTAACTGTATATACCCACCTTTGCCCTATATCCCTCAGTTTTAAAATTAACAATTGGCTTAGGATCAAATGCCATTTACGAAAGAGAATTCCAAACCTTTACCATGCTTTGCATGAAAAAAAAAGTTTCTTCGTGTGTGCAAGTGTTTTCTACTTTGTTCCTGAACGATCTGGTTCTAATGTGGCCCATAGTCCTGGAATCCCCAATTAGAATAAATAGTTTGTCTCTATCTGTTCCTATTAATATCTTGAAAACTTTGATTAAACACTCTTTAATCTGATAAATACCAGGGGGTGCAACGCTAGTTTGTAATCTCTCCTCATAATTTAATCCTTAAGAGTCCGGGTTTATTCAGTAAAACTCTGGACTTACCTTGCCCATGTCACTTGATGTTTAACTACCTCATGGAGGTGCTCTTGCTAGTACAGTAAAGCCCTGCTGTTCGTGGGGGTTACGTTCCCACACAAGTGGCGAAATCGCGCATGATGAACATGCTTTTCCATGGGGCTGAATTAGGTTCCAGCCATGCAAGGGCAGCATTGGTTTGGGCAGTTGCTCTACTCTAAATTGCGGTGCAGTATTTGTATCCATAAAGACAGGGGAGCCATTGAGCAATACATAGGTGAAAATTTAAAAATAAGCACAGCCATTATTGCAGCGAGATTCGGACATTTCCGCGTTAACCCCTTCATCCGAGCTGCTCTTCAACTGCAAGTTGTGGCTGTTGTCTCCCCTGGGGAAAGGAGAGAGGGGGAGGAGAAACCATGGATGAACGGACATTGCTCGCGATGCTGTAGACAAAGTTTAAAGCGCGAGCAAGTGAAAACACGAAACAGGGAGTCGCAAACAGCGGGACTTTACTGTACTTAAGCTTCTCTCATCTGTACTTATCGATAGCTGCCCCCTCCCACCAACTTTACAGGTGATAAAAACAAAAAAACTGCGGATGCTGGAAATCCAAAACAAAAACAGAATTACCTGGAAAAACTCAGCAGGTCTGGCAGCATCGGCGGAGAAGAAAAGAGTTGACGTTTCGAGTCCTCATGACCCTTCGACAGAACTTGAGTTCGAGTCCAGGAAAGAGCTGAAATATAAGCTGGTTTAAGGTGTGTGTGTGGGGGGCGGAGAGATAGAGAGACAGAGAGGTGGAGGGGGTTGGTGTGGTTGTAGCGACAAACAAGCAGTGATAGAAGCAGAATATCAAAAGATGTCAACAACAATAGTACAATAGAACACATAGGTGTTATGGCCGCAAGAATGACCCAAACCTCCCTGTCGCTTGCCATTTTAACACTCCACCCTGCTCTCTTGCCCACATGTCTGTCCTTGGCTTGCTGCATTGTTCCAGTGAAGCCCAACGCAAACTGGAGGAACAACACCTCATCTTCCGACTAGGGACTTTACAGCCTTCCGGACTGAATATTGAATTCAACAACTTTAGGTCGTGAGTCCCCTCCCCCATCCCCACCCCCTTTCTGTTTCCCCCTTCTCTTTTTTTTTCCCAATAAATTATAAAGATTTTCCTTTTCCCACCTATTTCCATTATATAAAATAAAAAAAACCCACTAGAGCTATACCTTGAGTGCCCTACCATCCATTCTTAATTAGCACATTCGTTTAGATAATATCACCAACTTTATCTTTAACACCTATGTGTTCTATTGTACTATTGTTGTTGACATCTTTTGATATTCTGCTTCTATCACTGCTTGTTTGTCGCTACAACCACACCAACCCCCTCCACCTCTCTGTCTCTCTATCTCTCCGCCCCCCACACACACACCTTAAACCAGCTTATATTTCAGCTCTTTCCTGGACTCGAACTCAAGTTCTGTCGAAGGGTCATGAGGACTCGAAACGTCAACTCTTTTCTTCTCCGCCGATGCTGCCAGACCTGCTGAGTTTTTCCAGGTAATTCTGTTTTTAACTTTACAGGTGAGCTTGTCTCAGTGAAGATGGCCTATTGGAAATGGCATCAATGGAGATATATTGAGACAGATGCCTAGAAATAAAGCGATCGGTATTTGGAAAGAGTTTTACCGTCGGTGCAGCAGATTCCCAATGAGGCACATTTCCCACCGTTTCTACCACAGGGTCTTCCGGCAGGTTCGCAAGGGGAGGGCAGGTAATTCTCCTCCTGACATCTCAGTGTCTCTGAGGTTCCAATGTAGCAGCCAATCTCCTCCCCGCAGCAGATGTTAGCTCCAAAACAGTGGCCTCTGTTCTCGGGGCCACAAGGCATACACTGGCAAAGGATAGGAAAGGGAGAGAAGAAAGAATGGCTTAGCTATTTTCAAGGTCTTTGAAAAGAAAACTTAATTTTGACTGCAGCAACTGTGGAGGCATACGTCAAGGTTAGTAAAATGGCACTGGCTCTAAGGTCTGGTTCTGTTTTAATCATTGCACTCAAAACACACCAAACAGAGGGCTGAAGTAAACTTTTAAAATTGACGTTTCTAGCATTCATTTACTCATATAATCCACAGGCTATATTCTCAGCATGACTTTTATTAGCCTTCCATTTGATACAAAATGGTAGTTTTAGGAGTTGGTTCTGTATATCTCATGCATTTTCACCCTTGCTAAGTTTGGAAATAGCCACATAAACCATGCGCTTTGTGCACTGCAGTGGGAGGCCACCTCCATGACAATGCACGATCAGAAAATCGTCTTTAGTGCTCCAAAACTTGCCAGCAGTGTGCACAATGAAGACAAATCTTTAAAAAGTCCTTTGCAAGAGGAAATGATATCACCGTAGCCTCTGAAATGAATCAGGTGGTTTGTCTCCCCTTCATTCTGCTAGTATTAACAAATGCTCCATTATGATTTTTGAAAGTTGCATGTTTTTTTTTAAAGTGTGTCAGGTTCAAGTGATTCCTGCACAGCGCTATGTGTGACAGTGAAGGGCCTATTTAGAAGCTTCACGATGTGTCAATGAGCGGTTTCTTTACTCCTTCTGAGGTAAGAGTGTAACCCAACACACAAGGCTTCAGCTATAACATGCCACTGTGCAATAGATGGATAGTGCCTTCACAGCTCAGCAGAATAAATTCCTGCAGTTACAAACCTGGCTACACTATGATAGAGAAAGCAATAACAGGAATTGATGGTGCAGGCTGGGACATGATGGAAAGTTTTTTTTTAATTAATTCACGGGATGTGGGCTTCGCTGGCTGGGCCAGCATTTAATGCCCATCCCTAGTTACCCTTAAGAAGGTGGGTGGTGGGCTGCATTCTTGAACTGTTGCAATCCATGTGGTGTAGGTACACCCACAGTGCTGTTAGGGAGGGAGTTCCAGGATTTTGACCCAGCGACACTGAAGGAACGGCGATATATTTCCAAGTCAGGATGGTGTCTGGCTCGGAGGTGGACCTCCAGCTGGTGGTGTTACCATGTATCTGCTGCCTTTGTCCTTCTAGATGGTAGCAGTCGTGGGTTTGGAAGGTGATGCCTAAGGAGCCTTAGTGAGTTTCTGCAGTGCATCTTGTAGATGGTGCACACTGCTGCCACTGTTCGTCGGCAGTGGAGGGAATGAATGTTTGTGGAAGGGGTGCCAGTCAAGCGGGCTGCTTTGTCCTGGATGGTGTCAGGCTTTTAGAGTGGCTTTGGAGCTGCACTCATCCAGGTAAGTGGGGAGTATTCCATCACACTCCTGACTTGTGCCTTGTAGATGTTGGACAGGCTTTGGGGAGTCAGGAGGTGAGTTACTTGCTGCAGGATTCCTAGCCTCTGACCTGCTCTTGTAGCCAGAGTATTTATATGGCTAGTCCAGTTCAGTTTCTGGTCAGTGGTAATACCCAGGATCTTGGTAGTGGGGATTCAGCAATGTAATGCCAGTGAATATCAAGGTGATGGTTAGATTCTTTCTTATTGGAGATGGTCATTGGAGATGCCTGACACTAGTGTTGTACGAATGTTACTTGCCACTTGTCAGCCCAAACCTGGATATTGTCCAGGTCTTGCTGCATTTGGACATGGGTTGCTTCAGTATCTGTGGAATCATGAATGGTGCTGAACATTGTGCAATCATTAACAAACAACCCACTTCTGACCTTATGATGGAAGAAAGGTCATTGATGAAGCAGCTGAAGATGGTTGGGCTGAGGACACTACCCTGAGGAACTCCTGCATTGATGTCCTGAAGCTGAGACAGACCTCCAACAATCACAAACATCTTCTTTTGTGCTAGGTTTGACTCCAACCAGAGAAGAGTTTTCCCCCTGATTCCCATTGACTCCAGTTTTGCTAGGGCTCCTTGATACCACACTCTGTCAAATGCTGCATTGATGTCAAGGGCAGTCACTCTCACCTCACCTCGGGAGTTCAGCTCTTTTGTCCATGTTTGAACCAAAGCTGTAATGAGGTCAGAAGCTGAGGGACCCTGGTAGTACCCAAACTGAGCATCAGTGAGCAGGTTATTGCTAAGTAAGTGCAATAATTCCCAATTAGAGTAGGGCACGATCAGTGAAGAAAGATTTGAGGGTAAGGAGCTGGATCATGAAGATGCTTCACTGGCATAGTGACTAATGCTATGTTAGAGAGGACATGGCCCACAGATCATTACAGCTGGATTAGCTGAAGATTGTGATGGAACAAGCAAGAAGGGTTCTAGTAGGGGATCACAGAATCTTCTGACATGAAGGAGACCATTTATCCCATCATGAATGTGCTCGCTCTTTCAAAGAACAATCAAATTAGTCCTATGTAGTCTCCTGCTCTTTTCCCATGGTGCAGCAATCTTTTTCCTTCAGGTACTTATCTAATTCCCTTTTGAAAATTACTATTGAGTGGCTGGTGGATTGCTTTAATTCTAAAGCATAAGAATTCACTGCATTCAAATATTACTCCTCATCTCACCTTTGACCACTTACCTGGGAGTCAGAGAGGCGGCAGACCTGCAAGGAATTTATATAAGATACTAGTTAGACCTCAGCTGGAGTATTATGTAGAGTTCTGGGCACCATTTTATAGGAAGAATGTGCGCCATATTATAGGAAGAATGTGAACATATTGGAGAGAGTGCAGAACAGGTTTACAAGAATGGTTCCAGGGATGAGAAACTTGAGTTGCGAAGGTAGACTGGAGAGGTTGGGACTGTTCTCCTTGGAGAGGAGAAGGCTAAGACGTCTTCAAAATCATGAAAGGGCTTGACAGAGTGGATAAGGAAAAGCTGTTCCCACTCTTAAAAGGATCAAGAATGAGACGGCACAGATTTAAAGTGATTTGCAAAAGAAGCAAATATGACGTGAGAAAAAACTTTTTCACACAATGAGTAGTTCGGTCTGGAATACACTGCCTGGAAGTGTGGTGGAGGCAGGCTCAATTGAGGCATTCAGGATGATTATTTGAATAGAAACAATGTGCAGGGTTATGGGGAAAAGGCAGGAGAATGGTATTAAGTCATAATGCTCATTTGGAGAGCCAATGCAGGCACAATGGGCTGAATGGCCTCCTTCTGCATTGTAACAATTGTGTGATTCTGTGACTCATCTGCCAATTACCTTAAACCTCCCATACAGCCAATTATGGCATAGAAGGAGATCATTTGGCCCATTGAGTCGATGCTAGCTCTCCATGGAGCAATCCAGCCTGTTCATCCCCCCACTCTATCCCCATAGCCCTGCAAGTTTATTTCCTTCAAGTGCCGGTCCAATTTCCTTTTGATATCATTCATCATCTCTGCTTTCGCCACCCTCATGGCAGTGAGTTCCAGGTCATTACCACGCATTACATTAAAATGTTCTTCCTCACATTTCCCCCTACATCTTTTGCCCAAAATCTTAAATTTGTGTCCCCTCATCTTTGGACCATCATCCAATGGAACTGCTTTTCCCTGTCTACCTTACCTGAGCCTGCCATGTACACCTCTATCTAAACTCCCCTCAGTCTCCTTTAGTCCAAGGAGAACAAGACCAGCTTCTCCACCTAACCTTGTTGCTGAAACTTCCCATCCCTGGAACCATTCTGATAAATCTCCACTGCAGCATCTCAAAGATCGTCACATCCTTTTTAAAGTGTGGTGATCACCATACTTTAGCTGTTGCTTCACCAGAGCTTCAGTATAAATTCCATGCTTTTGTACTCAATGCCTCAGCTTATGAAACCCAAGATCCCATGTGCTTTGCTAACCACTCTGTCAACATATCCTGCTATCTTCAAAGATCAATGCACATAGACTCCCAGAGCCCTCTGTTCCTGCACACTCTTTCGAATTGCACCATTAATCCATATTACCTCTCACTATCCCTTCTGCCAAAATGCATCACCTCATACTTCTCTGTATTAAATTCAGTCTGCCATTTCCTCCGGGTAGTGTCCTCAGCCCAACCATATTCAGCTGCTTCATGAATGACCTTCCTTCCATCATAAGGTCAGAAGTGGGGATGTTCACTTATGATTGCGCAATGTTCAGCACCATTCGCGACTGCTTGGATACTGAAGCAGTCCATGTCCAAATGCAGCAAGACCTGGACAACATCCAGGCTTGGGCTGACAAGTGGCAAGTAACATTCATGGCACACAAGTGTCAGGCAATGATCATTTCCAACAAGAGAGAATCCAATCATCACCCCTTGATGTTCAATGGCATTACCATCACTGAATGCCCCACTATCAACATCCTAGCGGTTACCATTGACCAGAAACTGAATTGGATTAGCTATATAAACACTGTGGCTACAAGAGCAGATCAGAGGCTAGGAATCTTGCAACGAGTAACTTGCCTCCTGACACCCCAAAGCCTGTCCACCACCTACAAGGCACAAGTTACATGGAATACTCCCCACTTGCCTGGATGAGTGCAGCCCCACACAACACTCAAGAAACTGCACACCATCCAGGACGAAGCAAACCGCTTGATTGGCACCACATCCACAAACATTCACCACTGACGCACAGTAGCAGCAGTGTATACCATCTACAAGATGCACTGAAGGAATTCACCAAGGCTCCTTCAACAGCAGCTTCCAAACCCAAGACCACTACCACCCAGAAGGACAAGGATAGCAGATAGATGGGAACACCACCACCTGGAAGTTTCTCTCCAAGTAACTCACCAACCTGACTTGGAAATATATTGCCATTCCTTCACTGTTGCTGTGTCAAAATCCTAGAACTTCCTTCCTAACAACACTGTGGATGTACCTACACCACATGGACTACAGCAGTTCAGGAAGGCAGCTCACCATTACTTTCTCAAGAGCAACGAGGGATGTGCAATAAATGCTGGCCTAGCCAGTGAAGCCCACATCCGTGAATATATGAAAAAAAAAATTAGCCCGCCCATTCTGCTAGACTATCTCTTTCCTGTTGCAGTCAATTAGGATCATTCTCACTGTTTGCTTCCCTTCCAGTTTGGTATCATCGGTGAATTTTGAAATTTTAATCTGCATTTCAATATCCAAGTCATATATATAGAGCAAAGAAGGCAGTGGTCTCTCAGGGAAGGCCACACTGTCAACTATCCTCTAGTCTTAAACATAACTGTTTATCACAACTCACTGTTTTTTGCCTTTGTGATAATTTTTACCCAAACCTCAATTTTATTAACTAGCCTTTTATCTGTTACTTTGTCAAACACTTTCTTAAAATCCATATAGACAATATCCACTGCATTCCCTTCATCAATCTTCTCTGTTACTTCCTCAAAAAAATCAATTAGATTAGTCAAGCACGATTTACAAATTCTACAAATCTCCTCATTCCTCTGGTTACTGACCAATCTGCCACTGGAAACAGTATTTTGCTATCTACTCTATCAAAATCCTTCATGATTTTGAACACTTCTACTAAATTTCCCCTGTAACCTTCTCTGCTATAAGAAGAATCCCAGTTTGTGTAATCTCTCCTGTAACTGAAGTCTATGGTACCATTCCAGTAAATCTCCTCTCGATTTATAAAGCCAAGGATTTCAAATGTGTTTTTAAACAGCCTTATTGTTTTAGAACAAAAACAGAATTACCTGGAAAAACTCAGCAGGTCTGGCAGCATCGGCGGAGAAGAAAAGAGTTGACGTTCCGAGTCCTCATGACCCTTCGACAGAACTTGAGTTCGAGTCCAAGAAAGAGTTGAAATATAAGCTGGTTTAAGGTGTGTGTGTGGGGGGCGGAGAGAGAGAGAGAGAGAGAAGTGGAGGGGGGGTGTGGTTGTAGGGACAAACAAGCAGTGATAGAAGCAGATCATCAAAAGATGTCAACAACAATAGAACAAAAGAACACATAGGTGTTAAAGTTGGTGATATTATCTAAACGAATGTGCTAATTAAGAATGGATGGTAGGGCACTCAAGGTATAGCTCTAGTGGGGGTGGGGAGAGCATAAAAGATTTTAAAATATTTAAAAATAATGGAAATAGGTGGGAAAAGAAAAATCTATATAATTTATTGGAAAAAAAAGGAAGGGGGAAACAGAAAGGGGGTGGGGGTGGGGGAGGGAGCTCATGACCTAAAGTTGTTGAATTCAATGTTCCGGACTGAACGTTGAATTCAACAATTTTAGGTTGTGAGCTCCCTGCCCCATCTCCACCCCCTTTCTGTTTCCCCCTTCCTTTTTTTTCCAATAAATTATATAGATTTTTCTTTTCCCACCTATTTCCGTTATTTTTAAGTATTTTAAAATCTTTTATGCTCTCCCCACCCCCACTAGAGCTATACCTTGAGTGCCCTACCATCCATTCTTAATTAGCATATTCGTTTAGATAATATCACCAACTTTAACACCTATGTGTTCTTCTGTTCTATTGTTGTTGACATCTTTTGATGATCTGCTTCTATCACTGCTTGTTTGTCCCTACAACCACACCACCCCCCTCCACTTCTCTCTCTCTCTCTCTCTCTCCGCCCCCACACACACACCTTAAACCGCTTATATTTCAACTCTTTCTTGGACTCGAACTCAAGTTCTGTCGAAGGGTCATGAGGACTCGAAACGTCAACTCTTTTCTTCTCCGCCAATGCTGCCAGACCTGCTGAGTTTTTCCAGGTAATTCTGTTTTTGTTTTGGATTTCCAGCATCCGCAGTTTTTTTGTTTTTATTGTTTTAGAAATTGGTGACGGGCTAGGTTGGGAAGGTGAAAAGAACATTTAGGTTGCACAGCACCAAATATAGTCTGTACCAAGAGCCTGCGAGGTGTCAACAATGCACAAGTCCTATATTTGCCTCACTAAGCAAGTAAAACAATTGCAAGATAACGTTTAAGACTAAATTGAAAATCATAAAGCAGATTCCAAACAGCCAAGTCCATTTCACTCTGCATGATTACCCTTGCTCTGCCACCAAGCCTTCTTTCTGGGAATATTATAAAGCACCCATTTCATGACACCTACTTCTCCCTGTCTAAAGTGCTTTCTTGCCTTAATTCCACTATCAGCACCTCCTTTAGTCCATCTACTATTAATACCACTTTGTCCTTTTGTTCATGACATCTCTGGCAATCTCTTCTTTGCCCCCACCTATCACTGGCCTTCTATCCAGCTTCACCTGTTCCACTCACCTTAAACAGTATAAATTCCATCACATTTTCACTTCTCTTCAGCTCTGAAGAAGAGTCATACAGACTCAAACTGTTAACTCTGTTTCTCTCTCCACAGATGTTGTCAGACCTGCTGAGTTTTTCCAACATTTTCTGTTTTTATTTCAGACTTCAGGCATCCATAGCATTTTGCTTTTATAACCTTTTAACACTAGGTGCATCAGTTTTTACAAATCTGCACTCATAATGTACAATCCATAGCACAACCCCTTCAAAATGTATACATTTACAATCACTGTATTTCTCTATTGCTTGTTTAAGAAGTTAGGTTTCCATATTCACAGACTATAACTGTCCACTATATCTCACTTGCATGTGATTCTAGCTAATTTTAAGAAAACTTTCTTACTTCAACTTTTCATAATGCTAATCATATATTAAAGTAAAGTGAAAGGCTTCAAACAAAAATGCTTGCAGGTGAATTCAATATTTTCATATAAATGAATAAATCCTCCACATTTGCCTGCTTACTAAGGTCAAGATGGTTGAGAAAGAACATTGAAGTAACTGGAAGGAATGCTCCCTCAGTCTGACATTAGTTTCTTTATCTCATAATCTCAGCTATTTGAATGACATGGGCAATTATTTAACTTCTTGATTTCTTTGTGGGGCACCCCATGTTCATCTTCGAGGAGGCGATGGTATAGTGGTATTGTTGCTGGACTAGTAATCCAGAGACCCAGGGTAATGCTCTGGGGACCAGGGTTCAAATCTCACCACAGCAGATGGGGGGATTTGAATTCAATAAAAAAAACTGGAATTAAAAGTCTAATGATGACCATAAAACCATTGTCAATTGTTGTAAAAACCCACCTGGTTCACTAATGCCCTTTGGGAAGGAAATCTACCATCCTTACCTGGTCTGGTCTACATGTGACTCCAGATGCACAGCAATGTGGTTGACTCTTAAAATGCCCTCTGAACAAGGGCAATTGGGGATGGGCAATAAATGCTGGCCTGGCCAGTGACACCCACATCCCCTGACTGAATGAAAAAAATCTTGTGCCCAATCAGTTTGTAGTAGAGCTCGAGTTAGGATGGTAGGTGATCCCATTCCAACTACTAAACCATCTCATCTCTTTACCTTTGGGTCTAAGTGACGCTTGTGACCACACACATCCAGGCAGAACAAAAACGTTTACTTTTGACAGGTGTTGAACAGGCCTCTTCTCGCCCAGAAAGTTGAAATGAGCGCACAGAGGTTAATTTTTAATAAAAAAAAACTTCTGTTCTGACCTGGGGAACATACAGGGTGAAAAGCGTCTGGTTCATAATTATTTACGTATTTTATTAATCCACACACCTAGCTACAACTTCGAAATAATTCGCAAAGTAAATCTTTGGCATCGGCCATCAATTTAACTGAATGTGTTTAAACTTACTAGGATAACAAGTAAATTGATGCATGGAATTTAAACTGGGAATCATTTTTCTTTCGAAGAACCGAGGGCTTTTTTTAAAGAAAAATGTGGAAGAAAGTTGAGGATAAACGGACCCTTACCTGCCTGACACCTGTATCCAGAAACGACCTCTTGCCCCCTCTGGGGCAGTTCTGGATATAACATGCTGAAGTGAAGGCCAGGAGGCAAAGCAGGCAAATTGGTAGCGAGAGTCGAGGCATGGTGTTCAGAGGCGATCAGCTGTTTTACGCACTTGGCTGAGCATGAGCTGCAGGATCGGCTTCAGCAGCCTTTATTTATACTCTCAAGCCATTCTGCCGCAGACGTCACGGGTGTTCTGCCAATTCATCTTCTGCATAAGTTGCTGGTGTTTTTTTTAAATTGAAATGCTGACGTTAATTGCTGCATCCCACTGCCAAGCACGGGCATGTTAAGCTGTCCATCACTTTCTTGGCAAGAACTTTTAAAAGTCCAAACAGCAAAACGAAGTTAGGGGGGGCGATCTTCCAACAAAAAGCAACGGAGGCTGGAAAGGACGGCGTCTGTTTCAATTTACAGTGGGGGAAGAAACGGCGAAGCTCCTAGGCTATTGTTAGCCTCTTGTGCCAATGTGGCCTTTCGGTGGGAGCCCTCTTTACAATAGAGAGGGGAATCTGAGGCAAAAGTAACCCCCCCCACCACCTCCCCCCCCCCCCCAAGAATAGTTGAATTTTTAAAATGGTTCATTTTCCCTTTTCAATTGTCTACTTTCCAACTTGAGTTTGGAAAACTGTTCATCACAAGGTGAAGTAACTGAGTGGTATTGTCTGTTGTGCCCTGCTGTGTCTGTTGAATGACCTCGAGTAGAGAAAAATAAAGTGCAAACATTTAAATTTTAACAGATTTCCTGTACAATGAACCCCCCCCCCCACCATTACAGTTGAAACAGTTGCATTTGGATCGTTTTTCTTTTAATTCTCAGCAACACTTGGGGTTAAAATTCCGAAAATGCTGCTCCTCAGCACACAAGGGTGCAAATCACAAAATTAGGCACTGCAGCTGCATTATTGTGCTGAGCAAAGGCTGGCTGGGTGCAATTTTGAGTCTGTAATCCTGAAGCAAGTCGGGGAGTGGCACATTGCAACATTTAGCCCATTCACCCTTTCCTCATAGAGTTGCAGATAAGGAAGTCAATAGGATTGTCAACTCTGGTTGAGTGTTCACCACATGATTCTCACCTCCCACTACCACAACCATTCAAACATCTTGTGCCTCATCTTCAATATTTTTGCAAGAGGGATTTGGGGATCCTCATGCATGAATCCCAAAAAAGCTGACATACACATTCAGCAGGTAATAGGGAAGGCAAATGGAATGTTGGCCTTTATTTCAAAGGGAATGGAGTATAAAAATAGGGAAGTCTTGCTAAAACTATACTAGGCACTAGCTAGACCACACCTAGAATACTAAGGAAAGATATACTGACATTGGAGGATTGGAGGCAGTCCAGAGAAGGTTCACTAGGTTGATCATGGGTATGGAGGGATTTCCTTATGAAGAGAGGTTGAGTAGGTTGGGCCGGTATTCATTGGGGTTTAGAAGAATGAGAGGCAACCTTATTGAAACATAAAAGATTCTTAGGGAGCTTGACAGGGTGGAGGTTGTTTCTCATTGTGGGAAAGTCTAGGACCAGAGGGCATAATCTCAGAGTAAGGGGTCGTCCACTTAAGACAGAGATGAGGAGGAATTTCTTCTCTCAGAGGATAGTGAATCTGTCGAATTCTTTACCACAGAGGGCTGTAGAGGCTGGGTCATTAAATATATTCAAGGCTGAGATAGACAGATTTTTAATCAGTAAGGGGAATCAGGGGTTATGGGGAAAAGGCAGAAAAGTGGAGTTGAGGATTATCAGATCAGCCGTGGTCTCACTGAATGGCGGAGCAGACTCAATGGGCTGAATGGCCTACTTCTATTTCTATGTCTTGTGGTTTTATGGTCTTAAAAAGTGTTTAAAGAAAGTGTAAAATGCACACTTTTTTGAATGTGCCTGTGGCTTTTCTCCAAGCCTGCTCACAGTAGTCTCCAGGAGATGAATCTTTCATTTCTGGAGGATTGGCAACCCTAGGAGTCAATGTCAAGTTCAGTTTTCAGGCCAACTAGGTTATAGAATAGGGGGTCTAACTGTGACTGGTGGAACTAGAGTGTATAATAGACATTTGCTCACTATTTGCTACATTCCCAAACTTTGTGTCATATGCAATCATCGAAATTATGCTCCCGATTCCCAAGTCCAGGTCATTAAATATATCAAAAAGATCAGTGGTCCCAATACTGACCCCAAGGGCTCACCACTATAAGCTTTCCTCCAGTCTGATAAATAACTATTTACCACTGATGAGGTAGCTGAAGATGGTTGGGCCTAGGGTTGGGCACTGAGGAACTCCTGCAGTGATGTCCTGAGGCTGAGATGTTTGGTCTTCAACAACCACAACCATCTTTCTTTGTGCTAGGTATGACTCCTACCAGTGGATTCCCATTGACACCAGTTTTGTTAGGGCTCCTTGATGCCACACTTGGTCAAATGCTGCCTTGATGTAAAAAGGCAGTCACTCTCTCCTCATCTCTTGATTTCAGTTCTTTTGCCCATGTTTGGAATAAGGCTGTAATGAGGTTAGGAGCTGAATGGCAGAATCCAAACTGAGCATCAGTGAACAGGTTATTGCTGCTTGATAGCACCATTGATGACATCTTCCTTCACTTTGCTGATAATAGAGCATTGACTGATGGTAGTTGGCCAGGTTGGATTGGTCCTGCATTTTGAGGGCATAGCTGGGCAATTTTCCACATTGTTGGGCAAGTTCCAGTATACTGGAACAGCTTAGCTCTGAGCACAGATAGATCTGGAGAACAAGTCTAAGTGTAGTGGAAGCCTTTGTGAGTCAAGGAAGTTACACTGTAGAGAGCAGGTGCAAGCAGGCCAACATCTGTGCAATGCCCTAGACTTTAGGAATGCCTTCAGTCTGGACATGGCCCAAGTCCACTCTTTTGGATGGTCCATTCTGAAAGTGATATAGGTGTTTTCACTGATACACAAGTGCTCATTCATGGGTTTTATTCTTATAAGCATTCCAGATGGGCTAATGACTCTGGCACCCTGGTCCAAAATAGTTCAGGCACTGCAACAGGCAATGTATGTTCCTTGGAGGCTGGCTACAAATGATCTAGCTCCAGGTCACAAAAGTCTGCCACTGACTTTCTGCTGAAGCATATCTCCATATGAATTACTGTACTGTTAAATTGTAGAACATTCATAGTGTCTGCAGATTTGGTTATATTGGCAGGGGTAGATATGAGCAGTCTGCAAGCATAATTGGAGCATGACAGAAGCTAAGGTTGGCTTTAATGTATTATCCAGTTCCATCTGGTGTTTGGTGTACTGCTGTTTAAAACTAATATACTGATGCCCGTCCTAACTCTGCACCCCCTTCAGCCTCAGATCTGGGCACTTCTCCAATCCTGGGTTTTTGTGCATCCTTTGCTCTACATTGGTGATCATGTCCTTAGCACTCTTAGTTGTAAGCTCTGGAAAATATATTGCAGGAACTCTCCAAGCCTCCTTAGGCTGCAACTTCCAAACCCATCTAGGAGGACAAGGGCAGCAGATAGATGGGAACACCACCACCTGGAAGTTCCCCTCCAAGTCACTCACCATCCTGACTTGGAAATATATCGCTGTTCCTGCACTGTCGCTGGGTCAAAATCCTGGAACTCCCTACCTAACAGCATTATGGGTGAACCTACACCACATGGACTGCAGCGGTTCAAGAAGGCAGTTCACCATCACCTTCTCAAGGGCAATTAGGGAAGGGTAATTAATGCTGATCTAGCCTGCAATGCCCACATCCCAAAATGAATTGGAAAAAGCTTCCCTGCCTGTTTGTCCTCCTTTGAGTCGCTCCTTAAAACCTTCCTCTTTTGCCAAGCTTTTTGATCACATATCTTAATAGCTCTTTATGTGACTTTTTTTGAATAATGTTCCTTTTAAGCATCCTGGGACATTTTACTGTGTTAAAAGTACTTTATAAATGCTAGTTGTTATTTTTGTTAAATTAGCCTTACAACTTGACAGAGAAGAAAAAAAGTCCAATTTCGTACATATGGTTCTCATGAATATCTAATTGAATTCAAAGTGATAGAAATGTCAAGCTGTTGCATCACATTATCAGTTGGGACTACCATATTGAATGTTTGTTGTGAGTTGTTTTCTACTGGAGACTTTCAGATGAGAAAGAATAAGTGTAGTATCACACCCAACCATGAAATATAGAAATTAGTTCAAATTAATAGCTTACTACATACGTCAATATATTTATTGACATTAAATGCACATTTCCTCAGGAAATGACAATTTCAAGGTGAATGGTGACAGTAAATATCATGAAGCTCCACTTTGTTAGGTCAGTTCCAACACAGGAGACTGGGCATTTTTCCTCATCTCAGGAGTTGTCCTGTGAATCTGAAAAGATCTGTGAATTTGGAGTTTAGCATACAAATGTCTGATCACTACTCTGATCACAGGGATCCCTGTGAGAGTGACCAGTTGTATAAAATCAAGAAAAATACACTGGTAGTTTGGTTTCTTCAAAGTGTAGCCTCTGCAAGAGTGGCCATTCCTTGTGCAATGAATTGCGTTTGAGACACATTACACAAGGCACATTAAGCAGCCCAAGGATAAGGATAAAAACAAAAAAACTGCGGATGCTGGAAATCCAAAACAAAAACAGAATTACCTGGAAAAACTCAGCAGGTCTGGCAGCATTGGCGGAGAAGAAAAGAGTTAACGTTTCGAGTCCATATGACTCTTCAACAGAACTAAGGAAAAATAGGTGAAATATAAGCTGGTTTAAGGGGGTGTGGGACAAGTAGAGCTGGATGGAGTGCCAGTGATAGATGGAGATTGCCAAAAGATGTCATGGACAAAAGGACAAAGAGGTGTTGACGGTGGTGATATTATCTAAGAAATGTGCTAATAGGTGACATTAAGGGTAGAAAGCAAGACGAGCAAGGTACAGATAGCCCTAGTGGTGGTGGGGTGGGAGGAAGGGATTGAAATAGGCTAAAAGGTTGAGATAAAACAATAGATGGAAATACATTTAAAAATAATGGAAATAGGTGGGAAAAGAAAAATCTATATAAATTATTGGAAAACAGGGGGATCAGAAAAGGGGTGGGGATGGAGGAGAGAGTTCATGATCTAAAGTTGTTGAACTCAATATTCAGTCCGGAAGGCTGCAAAGTGCCTAGCCGGAAGATGAGGCGCTGTTCCTTCAGTTTGCGTTGAGCTTCAGTGGAGCAATGCAGCAGGCCAAGGACGGACATGTGGGCATGAGAACAGGATGGAGTGTTGAAATGGCAAGCGACAGGGAGGTCTCAGTCATGCTTGCGGGCACACTGAAGGTGTTCCGCAAAGTGGTCACCCAGTCTGCATTTTGTCTCTCCAATGTAGAGGAAACCGCATTGGGAGCAACAAATGCAGTAGACTAAATTGAGGGAAGTGCAAGTGAAATGCTGCTTCACTTGAAATGAGTGTTTGGGCCTTTGGACGGTAAGGAGAGGGGAAGAAAAGGGGCAGGTGTTGCACCTTCTGCGGTTGCATGAGAAGGTGCCGTGGGAGGGGGTTGAGGTGTAGGGGGTGATGGAGGAGTGGACCAGGGTGTCCCAGAGGGAACAATCCCTACAGAATGCAAACTGTGGGGGGTGAAGGGAAGATGTGTTTGGTGGTGGCATCATGCTGGAGTTGGCGGAAATGGCGGAGGATGATCCTTTGAATGCGGAGGCTGGTGGGGTGATAAGTGAGGACAAGGGGGATCTTATCATGGTTCTGGGAGGGAGGAGAAGGCATGAGGGCGGATGCGCGGGAGATGGGCCGGACATGGTTGAGGGCCCTGTCAATCGCCGTGGGTGGAAAACCTTGGTTAAGGAAGAAGGAAGACATGTCAGATGAACTGTTTTTGAAAGTGGCATCATCAGAACAGATGCGATGGAGGCGAAGAGAATGGGAAACACTATTAGGTGTTTCCAATGAGCTCCATTCTCTCTCCCCTTGGCCAGTCCCTTCCCACCTACATCCGCGATTCCTCTGACACCTTACATCATATCAACAATTTCCAGTCCCCTGGCCCCAACCGCCTCCTCTTCACCATGGACGTCCAATCCCTCTACACCTCCATCCCCCACTGAGATGGTCTGAGGGCTCTCCGATTCTTCCTCGAACAGAGGCCCGAACAATCCCCGTCCACCATTACTCTCCTCCATCTGGCTGAACTTGTTCTCTCACTGAACAATTTCTCCTTCAACTCCTCTCACTTCCTCCAAATAAAAGGTGTGGCTATGGGTACCCGCATGGGCCCCAGTTCTGCCTGTCTCTTTATGGGGTATGTCAAACATTCCTTGTTCCAGTCCTACTCCAGCCCCCTCCCACAACTCTTCCTCCGGTACATCAATGACTGCTTTGGTGCTGCTTCATGCTCTCGTCTGGACCTGGAAAAGTATATTAATTTTGCTTCCAATTTCCACCCCTCCATCGTTTTCACATGGTCCATCTCTGACACTTCCCTTCCGTTCCTTGACCCCTCTGTCTCAATTTCTGAAGATAGACTGTCCACCAATATTCATTACAAGCCTACCAACTCCCACAGCTACCTTGACTACAGCTCCTCACACCCTGCTTCCTGGAAGGACTCCATCCCATTCTCTTCGCCTCCATCGCATCTGTTCTGATGATGCCACTTTCAAAAATAGTTCATCTGACATGTCTTCCTTCTTCCTTAACCGAGGTTTTCCACCCACGGCGGTTGACAGGGCCCTCAACCGTGTCCGGCCCATCTCCCGCACATCCGCCCTCATGCCTTCTCCTCCCTCCCAGAACCATGATAAGATCCCCCTTGTCCTCACTTATCACCCCACCAGCCTCCGCATTCAAAGGATCATCCTCCGCCATTTCCGCCAACTCCAGCATGATGCCACCACCAAACACATCTTCCCTTCACCCCCCACAGTTTGCATTCTGTAGGGATTGTTCCCTCTGGGACACCCTGGTCCACTCCTCCATCACCCCCTACACCTCAACCCCCTCCCACGGCACCTTCTCATGCAACCGCAGAAGGTGCAACACCTGCCCCTTTGCTTTCCCTCTCCTTACCGTCCAAAGGCCCAAACACTCATTTCAAGTGAAGCAGCATTTCACTTGCACTTCCCTCAATTTAGTCTACTGCATTTGTTGTTCCCAATGCGGTTTCCTCTACATTGGAGAGACAAAATGCAGACTGGGTGACCGCTTTGCGGAACACCTTCAGTGTGCCCGCAAGCATGACTGAGACCTCCCTGTTGCTTGCCATTTCAACACTCCATCCTGTTCTCATGCCCACATATCCGTCCTTGGCCTGCTGCATTGCTCAATGCAAACTGAAGGAACAGCGCCTCATCTTCCGGCTAGGCACTTTACAGCCTTCCGGACTGAATATTGAGTTCAACAACTTTAGATCATGAACTCTCTCCTCCATCCCCACCCCTTTTCTGATCCCCCTGTTTTCCAATAATTTATATAGATTTTTCTTTTCCCACCTATTTCCATTATTTTTAAATGTATTTCCATCTATTGTTTTATCTCGACCTTTTAGCCTATTTCAATCCCTTCCTCCCACCCCACCGCCACTAGGGCTATCTGTACCTTGCTTGTCCTGCTATCTACCCTTAATGTCACCTATTAGCACATTTCTTAGATAATATCACCACCGTCAACAC
Organism: Carcharodon carcharias; assembly: GCF_017639515.1. Taxonomy (NCBI): domain Eukaryota; kingdom Metazoa; phylum Chordata; class Chondrichthyes; order Lamniformes; family Lamnidae; genus Carcharodon; species Carcharodon carcharias. The sequence goes on along the minus strand of NC_054467.1, from coordinate 236,909,618 downwards.
CTCTTTGTCCTTTTGTCCATGACATCTTTTGGCAATCTCCACCTATCACTGGCACTCTATCCAGCCCTACTTGTCCCACCCCCCCTTAAACCAGCTTATATTTCACCTCTCTATTTTTCCTTAGTTCTGTTGAAGAGTCATATGGACTCAAAACGTTAACTCTTTTCTTCTCCGTCGATGCCGCCAGACCTGCTGAGTTTTTCCAAGGATAAGGATACTATGGTTATAACACCCAACCATTCACAACCTGTTTGAAGGAAGTTTTTCCTGACTACTTTCTGTGGCAACAATTTGTGTTCCAATTTGAAAAATACATTCCAAATTCTAACATTTGATATCCAATGATCGCTGATTGTTTTTGAGTGCATTGAGCACATTTGAACACAAAAATGATGTCAAAATTTTCTGGTAGGGAGGGTGGTGAGAGGCCACAGAGGCCAAGGTTTTCTACTTTCTATTGACCACCCATGATTTTGGTGCCATTTGCTATGACAATGGGAGAATTGAGACTGGTCCTGACACTTTTGCCATCTTTGTCATCAAATGTGATCAAAGGCAAAAGGTGCTCGAAGGCATCAAAATTAAATGCTCAAAGGCATCAAGTATGTTTGATGCTATCAAGTGCGTTCAAAGGTATCAAATCGCTCAGCGACCTGCACTTCAAAACACAAGTAAAGTAATTACTTAAATAATATCAGAATTTATTAAAGATTTTT